>NW_024070206.1:40167477-40485993 GCF_014754425.2 Oryx dammah
AGCGCCCGCTGCCGCCGCCCTCGCTGTGCGCGGAGCGAGGTGAGTGTCTGCCCGCGCCCGGGCCGTCCCGGAGCCGCGGCCGCTGGCGCGGGGCGGGCGGAGGCGGAGAGGCCCGGCCGCGTCCGCGTCTCCCGTCCCTTTGTGGCCGGCGCGGCCGTGGCCGGGGCGCGGGCGCGCGAGGCGCGGGGTCCGGGTCGGGGACTCGGGGGCTGCTGGACACGCGGCGTCTCTGGTTGGCAGCGGCGGCGAGCAGCGAGTTTCCGTCCTAGTTTGACATTGAGTTGGGACCGTTTTTCTTTAGAAGACGGAAGTTTGTTTTATTGACCAAAAAATACAGCTAAATATGGCTCCTGGTTCGGTCCGGCGGTGTGGTACTTGGAGCTGCGGTGCCAGGCTGACCCTCGCCGGGCCGGCGCGACGGAGGAGGGGAGGACACGCGGGCGGCCGGAGGTGGGGGCTTCCCGGCCCTCTGCCCGCGAAGAGGACCCGGCCCAATTAGCAAATGTCTGTGGATGGGAAGTAGCGGGCTTTAGTTAATGTGGCAGCGCTTCCTGGAAGAATGAATGAATGAAATGTCATTTACTTATCCATAATCAATACAGTGCCCATTTAAAGATTTGCCAGGAATTGTGATGATTTGCAGTGTCATCGCCTCTCTTACCTGGTCAGCCCTTGCTACGTGAAGGTACCCCCTCCTCCGAACTTATGACCTTGGCCTCATTCACAGAGCCACTCAGCTAACCAAGCGGGCTTGACATTTTCTGGCAAGTGTGGGCAATGGTCAGAGTAGTCTTTGTGATTGTGAAGTGTTTCTGGAGGGCAGAGATGGTACTTTATGCTTAATACAATGACCTGTAACAATTCTTGTCAAGAACCCTGAGAGGCTGGAGGTGGGGTGGGAGGGGGGGTATTTTGTCCTCCTTTCACAAGTGAAGAAGTTGAGGCCCTGAGAAATTGTAACTTTCCAGGTCACGAGCTAAAGCAAGAGAGCTGGAATTCACACCTAGGTTTTATTAATCCAGGGCTCTTAACATCACATCTGTGTCTAGACCTAGATTGGCCATTATGGTAGCCACTAACCACATGTGGCTATTTAAATTAATTAAAATTGAAGTTTTGAAAAGTCACTAGCCACGTTACAAGTGTTCAGTAGCCACATGTGACCAGTGGCTACTGTTGAACTTGTCTAAGACCATATATCCATTTGTTTATTGAGAAAATATTTATTGAGTGCTATCCGTGTATAAGGCACAGTTTTAAGTTCTGGGTATACCGTGGTGAATAAGAGGCAGAATGTCCTTGGCTTTATGGAGCTTGCATTTTACATGATAGTTTGAGGGATGCTTTCTGTGGTACCTTCACTGCTTTGCTAATTTGGTGTGGCTTGTGATCCAGCAGCATCTCTGTCCTCTGAGAGTTTGGAAGACGTGCCGAATCTCAGGTCACAAACCACGTCAGCTGAATGAGTTTCTGTTAAAGTGATTTAGCAGATCACATGTGATACAGATATCAGATCTCAAGTGATCTGATTTCACACTGAAGGCCTTATTCAGAACACCAGTGATAACTGGGTTTAGCAAATGTCCTGATGGATTGTTTGGTAGGACTCTTAAACCAACTTTGAAAGGCTTGGAAACACTCATCATTTACACAGATACTTGTTAAATGCCTGGCTTCTGCAATAGAGAGTCAGCTTTTACGAGAGCAGAGAGGATGTCTTCCCTTTCTGTGTCTTTTGCAGCCATGTATTCCCAAAAACTTTACGGTGCCTGGTAAACAGTAGACACTCAATAAATGCTTGTCGTGTATATTAAGGAGCCTATTTCTGAAGTCAAAACTAGTTAATTCCAAGCAGTTTCAGGCCAAGTAATTTTCAGGGCCTCAGGTAAGAGCATAGCAGCAGAAGCAAAATGAAGGTCGATCTACATGTAGCTTCTTCAGCTCTAAGCCCCTAGCTACCCTGACCTAAGTTTCATTTCCTGGTTCACTTGTGTGCCCCATCTCTTTCTCTTTTTAATAATATAAAATAATATTTATAAATCTGAGTCTTCATTGTTTGTTAATACCATAGATATATGCACGCATGTGTGTGTGTATATATGTATCTTTTCTTTTTAAACTAAATTCCAGACTGTATTTGGATTTCGCCAGTTTTTCCATTAGTGCCCTCTTTCTGTTCCAGGCTCCAGTCCACGGCACCACATTGCATTTAAAGTCATGTCTCCTCAGTCTTTGGTCTGTGGAAGTGTCTCCGCTTTTTGTTCTGTGTAACCTTGGTAGCTGTGAGGAGTACTGTCCTGGCTGTCTTCAGTGGACAGCTTTCCACGGGCCAGATAGGATCATCAGTTCTGGGCAAAGCGTCTCATATTCAGGAAAAGTAAGGCCGTGACAGGAATAGCTCTTACTTGTTTGTTTATGTAATATATGAATCTGTTATGCTTCGGTAGCAACTTGTAACTGTAGTATTCTGTTTTCAGTAGCAGATTCTTGGGATAGGTTCTTAATTGGTTGAGATTCAAAAGAGTGTTAACAACATTGCAAATGTGGACCCCTGTTTTAAAATATACTGTTTTTATTTTTATGGTGGGTTGAGAACTGGGCTGAGGTGGAGCAAGGAAAAAGGGATGAACAAAAAGAGGTAGCCGGTCAGAGAGGGACCAGGCTGCATGGAGTGACAGACAGTGGAGGAAAGAAGACAGGCAGCTGCGTAGAGAGGACTAGGAGTGAGTACCCGTCGGTTCACTGACTCGGTTAATATGTACTGGGCAGTTCCTGCGTATCAGATCCGTGCTGCTAGGTACTCAGGATGAATGGGGTGAGACAGCATTAGATGAACGTGCAGGTAAATACATGATAATTACAACTTGTGCAGGGTGCTAGAAAGAAAAGGTGAAGGGTGCTGGAGAGACTGTTGGGGGGGTGGGTGGGGCTGCTGCCTTTGGTTGGCTGGGTTGGTGAAGAAGTCTTCTTTCAGTAAGTGACATTTGCATTCCTTGCTCAGGCTTTTGGGGGCCTTCTACTGTTAACCCCACACTGCTTATTCCATCTTTTGTGTTATTTCACAACGCACACGTGCCCCTTTCTCCATAGGTACTGTGCTTATTTTTAGCTCCGCGTCTTTATATGTGATTTCTTCTTGTCCACTTCTACTTGTGAAAGTGCTGTCTCTTGGTCAAAGCTTTGCTCAAATCCCATCTCCTTTATGAAGTCTTTCATTGTTGATTTATGCCTGTGTTCGTCTTGCTACTTGAGTGTATGGTGCTTGACGGTAGGCATACTGTTTTATATTTATAACTATGCATCCTCAGTTGACCACAAAGCCAAGGTTGATAAGGGGTTGTTACAAAGGTAGACCTATTCTAAAGTGTTGACATTGGGTAATGAATCTTAGAGCAGTGAATGAAGGTCCAGTTTTGGGCTTTTTAAATTAAACTTTTTTTGTGGAGCATAATTGCAGATCCACATGCATTTACAAGAAATAATCTAGAAAGATCCCATGTACCCTTTACCCAGTTGCTTCCAGTGGTATCATGTAAAACTGTAGTGCGGTATCAGCCACTAGGACGGTGTCATTAATGCAGTCAAGATAGAGAACATTTCCAACACTGCATGGTTTCTGCATGTTGTTCTTTTATAACCATACCCTCTTCCCTCCCGCCCTATCTACTCCTTAAGGCCTGGCAATCACTAATCTGTTCTCCATTCTATAATTTTGTCATTTCAAAAATGTTTTATACATGGAATCATATAACAAGTACCTTTTGGAATTCACGTCTCCCTCCTACCCCCCAGCATAATTCTCTGGAGACTAAGAAAAGTGCTGTGTATATCAATAGTTGCTTCCTTTTTATTGCTGAGTAGTATTTCATAATATGGATGTACTTTTGTGGTTCCTATAACCATTTTCCTGTTGAAGGGCATCGGGTTGTTTGCAGTTTTGGCTATTGTGACACTGTTGGTTGAAAAGACAACATTTTCCTCCATGGAATTGTTTTTGTATCTGTAAAAAAAATCAGTTGAGTATATGTGTATGAGTCTGTGTCTAGGTTCTTTATTCAGTTCTATTGATCTATGTGTCTGTCCCTCCTCCAATATTATAGTCTTGGTTACTGTGGGATATAATAAGTCTTAACCAGGTGTAGAATGATTCCTCCCACTTCAGTCTTCTTTTTCAAAATTGTATTAGCTTTTCATTCCTTTGCCTATCCATACAAGTTGTAGAATAATCTTGTTTATATTTACAAAAAAGTCTTATTGGAATTTTGATAGGAATTGCGTTAGACCTGTATATCATTTGGCGGGAAATTGATGTCTTACTATATTGTCTCTTCGAATCTATGAACATGGTATGTCTCTTCATTTATTTAGGTTCTTGATATCTTTAATCAGCATTGTGTAGTTTTATCATACAAGTCTATGTTTTGTTAAATTTTGTTGGGTTTTTGTTAGACTTATGTATAAGTGTGTGTATTTTGAGCAACTGCCGTTTAAAATTTTTCGGGATCCATGTGTTCATTGCTAGTATAGAGAAATATTATTATAACTTTATGTTGATCTTGCATGCTACAGTCTTGCTGAACCCGTTTATTAGTTTAGAAGTTTTTTGGTAGAATCCTTGAGATTTTCTAAGTAGACAACCTTGTCATGTCTACATAGGGACAGTTTTGTTTCTTCCTTTTCCATCTGTGTGCTGTTTATTTCCTCATCTTATTGATACTGGCTAAAGCTTCCAGTGCTGTGTTTAAGAAGATTAGTAAGAGAAGACATTTCTGCCTTGTCCCTGATCTTAGGGAGAAAGCATTCAGTCTTTCACTATGTTCTGGGTCAGTCTCAGGCAGTCCGTAGTGATGCCATTGGCTAAAGATGACCGAGGGCATTCGCCTGGGCCTCCGGTGAGCCCCACCCAGACTTTCCCTCTTTTGGAGCAAGTGTTGTGTCTGGACTGGCCCTAGTGGTTCTTACCATGATTGTGGGATACACCTCAGTGACAACCATCGGGGAACTTGGAAAAGAAGAGGTTTATTACTTATAGGATCTGGGGGAGGGTGCATGGTACGCCTGAGGCCTCACAGTGGGATTGTGGGTAGAGAGTGCTGATTGGGCTTCTGCCTTCATTGTGGCTGATGGTGAGGTTCCTGGGATTTTGTGGCTTCTCTGTTGGTGAATGTAAAATGTAAGAGCAAGAATTAGGACACAGGAAGGGAAAAGCAAACCGTCAAGTGGTCAGTTATCTAATCTACAGAGCTCTCTTAAAGAAAAAACCAAAAACCCGAATTTTATGGGTGAGGTGGCCTGACTCTATCTTGTATATCTGGCAGTGTGTTTATTCAAGATGGATGTCTTCGGATGCCTGTGTGATCAGAAGCTTAATGCTAGGCATTTATATTGTATGACCAAAAAAGCTGAGTGTTGGGCATTTATGCTACACACTATTAAGTTTAGTGTTAACTATAGGGTTTTTGTAGATGCTCTTCATCACGTTGAGGAAGTTCCCTTTTATTCCTGTCTTTCTGAGAGTTTTTATCGTGAATGGGTGTTGAATTTCAATAAGTGCTTTTTGTGCCTTGATTTTTATGGTCATGTAGTTTTTCTTCTTTAGCCTATTGATATGATGGATTATTTTGATTGATTTTTAATTGAGCCAGCCTTGCATTCCTGGGATAAATCCCACTTGGTTTTTTTTATCTCTTTTATATGTTATTGAATTCTAGTTACTAATAATTTGTAAAGTACTATTTGGATTTATGTTCACGGGGGCGTTTAGCACTATAAATTTTCCTCTAAGCCCTGTTTTAGTTGTGTCTCATGAATTTTGTTACGTTGTGTTTTTATTTTCTCTCAGTTTAATGTATGTATTTATTTCTCTTGAAACTTCTTTGACCCATGGATTATTTAGCAGTATGTTGTTTAGCTTCCAAGTGTTTGGAGATCTTACTATTATCTTCCTGGTTTTGGCTCCTACTTTGATCTTGTTGTGGTTGGAGAACATCTGTATGTTTCAGTTCTTTTAAATTTGTTTTGGCTCCTTTTATGACTCAAAGTATGCTCCATCTTGGTATATGTTCTGTGGACACTTGACTAGAATGTGTTTTCTGCTGTTGGAGTGTTTTATAAATGTTTATTAGATCATGTTGGTTGATGGTGTTGAGTTCTTCTGTACTTCTCCTGCTTAAGTGTTCTGTCAACTCTTGAGAGAGGAGTGTTGAAGTCTCCAACTGTATTTTTAGATTTGTCTGTTTCTTTTTTATTTTTTAATGCTGACCATTTTTAAAGTGTTTCTTGAATTTGTTGCAATATTGCTTCTGTTTTATGTTTTGGTCTTTTGGCCCCAAGGCATGTGGGATCTCTGCTCTCTTACCAAGTGTTGAACCTGCACCCTCTGCATTGGAAGGTAGAGTTTTAACTGTTGGACTGCCAGGGAAGTCCCTTGTCTGTTTCTCTTTTTAGGTTACATCCGGTTTTAGCTTTATATATTCCGCAGTTCTCTGGTGCATACACATCTAGGGAGGCTGTGTTTTCCTGGTGGCTTTACCTTTTCTGTCACTGCATGATGTCCTTCTCCTTCTCTGCCAATTCTCTTTGCTCCGAATTCTACTTTGATATTAACATAGCCACCGCTTTTCTTTTTTCTTCTTTGATTGGTTTTCTATTATTGTTTGGATGATATATCCTTTTCCATTCTTTTACTTTCAACCTGCCTAAACTGTTTCATTTGAATTGTGTCCTGTAGACAGCATATATATAGTAGGGTTGTTTTTCTTTAACTGATTTTAGCAATCTTTGTCTTTTTCATTGAGGTGTTTAGACCATTTACATTGAATGTAATTATTGATGTTAGAACTTAAGTCTGACATTTAACTTTTTGTTTATTCCCTCCATTTTTTTGTCTCTCTGGATATTGGCCCCCTCCTGTTCTGCCCTCAGCTTCCTGTGAGTTACTTGAGTTTTTGTTTTTTTGTTTTTTTAGAATTCCATTTTAATTTATATATACTGTTTTTGTGAAGAAGGAAATGGCAACTCATTCCAGTATTCTTGCCTAGAAAATGCCATAGACAGAGGAGCCTGGTCGGCTACAGTTCATGGAGTCACAAGGAGTCGGACTCAAATGAACACATGCTCACACACACATACCGTTTTTTTGAGTGTATTTCTTTGTATGGTTTTTTTAATTAAAAATATTTTTACTGGTATACTTTTTCTAAGTATTACGTTATATATATGTAGCTAATCACTGTCTACCAGTGTCTTCGTTTTACGTGTTCAAATGTAGCTCAGAACCCTTGCTTCCCTGTGCATCACTTAATCCTCACTCATTTTAATACGATTGTATGTATTTCTTCTAAAACATTAATAAGCACCCTAGACACTGTTATAGTTTTTGCTTTCACAAACATAAACGAGAAAACTTGAGGGAAGAAGGGAAGCCTCTTTTTCTATATTTTTGCATATTGTGTTTTCTCCTGATGTCTCAAGATTCCTTCCCTTATTATTTCCTTTTTAAGAACTTCTTTAGCCTTTCTTAAAGGTATGTCTGCTGGTGACAGACTGCTTAGCTTTTCTTCATTTGAGAATGCCTCGATTGTGCTCTTCATTCCTGAAGGATATTTTCTCTGGGTATAGGACTATGTGTTGGGTTTTTCTCCTTTTAATTTTTATTTATTTATTTTTGGCTGTGCTGGGTCTCTGTTGCTGTGTGGGCTTTTCTCTCATCGCAGAGACTGGGACTGCTCTCTAGTTGCGATGCACGAGCTTCTCATTATGGTGTCTCCTCTTTGTTGCGGAGCATGGCCTCTAGGCGGAGGAGGCAATGGCAGCCCACTCCAGTACTCTTGCCTGGAAAATCCCATGGATGGAGGAGCCTGGTGGGCTGCAGTCTGTGGGGTCGCTAAGAGTCGGACACAACTGAGTGGCTTCCCTTTCACTTTTCACTTCATGCATTGGAGAAGGAAATGGCAACCCCCTCCAGTGTTCTCACCTGGAGAATCCCGGGGACGGGGGAGCCTGGCGGGCTGCCGTCCGTGGGGTCACACAGAGTCGGACACGACTGAAGCGACTCAGCAGCAGCAGCATGGCCTCTTGGGCATGCAGGCTTCAGTGGTTGCGGCACGTGGGCTCAGTAGTTGTGGCTTCTCTGCTCTAGAGCACAGGCTCAGTGGTCGTGGCACGCGGGCTTAGTTGCTCCACAGCATGTGGGATCTTCCCGGATCAGGGATGGAACCGGTGACTCCTGCGTTGGCAGGTGGATTCTTTACCACCGAGCCACCAGGGAAGCCCAGGATTCCGTGTGGGTGTTTTCTTTCAGTACTTAAAAACTAGTGTACCATTTACCTCTGGCCTCTATGGTTTCTTCCTTCCTTTTTTTCCCCTAAATTACAGCCTTTTTTATCCTACTGTTTTCTTGTTTTTGTTTTGTTTGGCCGTACTGTGCAGCATGGGATCCTAGCTCCCTGACCAGGGATCGAACCCATGCCCCCTACACTGGAAGCATGGAGTCTTAACTGCCGGACCACCAGGGAAGTCGTACGGCTTCCATGGTTTTTAATGAGAAACCCGCTGTTTGCAGGTTTTCCCTCTGTATTTAAGTTATCGCTTATCTCTCACCATCCTCGGGACTTTTTCTTTACTTCTAGTTTTCAGTTTAATTGCAGTAAATATTGCTTTGGATTCCTTTGGGTTTATCCTGTTTGCATTCACTCAACTCCCTGAACCTGTAGGTTTATGTCTTCTGGCAAATTTGGTAAGTTTTTGCTATTATTTCTTTTCTTTTTTAAAAACTTATTAATTTATTTATTTGGCTGTACCAGTCTTAGTTGCAGCTCTCAGGGTCTTAAATCTTGATTGCAGCCTGCGGGATCTTTTTTTTTTATTATTATTGTTATTATTATTATTTTAGTTGTGGCATATGGGATCTAGTTCCCTGACCAGGGAGTGAAACCAGGCCCCCTGCATTGGGAGCTCAGAGTTTTAGCCCCTGGACCACCAGGGAAGTCCCACCATTATTTGAGTGCTTTTTCAGTCCACTCTCTTCTCTGTTCTCTCAACTCTTAATTACTTAGATGTTAGATCTTTTCTTATGGTCCCACAGGTTCCTAAGGCTGGCAGTTCTTTTCTAGTTTCTTTCCACTGTTCAGATGGAGTAATATCTATTGCTGTGTCTTCCAGTTTTGTCCCTTCCTTTGTGCTATTGAGTTCATCAACTTTTTATTTCAGTATTTCTCAGCTCTAAAATTTCCATTTTGTTCTTATTTGTACCTGCTCTTTCTTTGTTGAGGTTGTTTTTTTATTTTAAATTTCAAGCATGCTTGAAATTTCTCATTGAAGCAGTTTTGTCATAGCTGCATTATAATCATTCTCAGATAATCCTGCTATCTCTGTCATTTTAGTGTTGGTGTCTGCTGATGTCTTTTTCATTTAGTTTGAGGTCCTCCTGGCTTTTGGTATTGCGAGTGATTCTTTTTTTTTAAGTTAAAACCTGGAAATTTTCACAATATGCTCTGAAATTCTGGATCTTATTTGAGCCTTCGTTGTAGCTGGCTTTTTTTTTGCTGCCTCCATCAGGGGTAGGGGATGCCATGTGGTGCTGCCTTGTTACTGCTGGGTGTAGTAGAAGTACAGGCTCCCCACTTGACTTCCCTTGACCTAAGAAGTAGAGAGAATGTTCTGTTACGGCCCGGTGCGCTTAGAGGTCCAGGATTCTCAGGGGACATGGTGTGGAAGGGTGCTTTGTTACCAGCTGACATAGGTGAAAGCCTGGGCGCTTTACTTGGCCTTCTCAGCAGCACTCCGTTGTGGAGAGGGTTGGGGTGCCGTGTTACAGCTTGGTGAGGATATGGAAGTCTGAGCTTGTTGTACCTTACCTTTGTTGGCCTGGGTGGGCCACAGTTTTTTCTATGGTGTTTGTCTGGAGTAGAGAGGTCCCCCCCCCACCGCCCCAACCGCAGAGTTTTCTGTCTTGCTAGGATGTCTCTTTTCTGGTCCTTTGGCTGGAGAGAGCAGGCTTTTGTTGGGCTTTTTTTTTTTTTTTTTTGCTTTTGGTCTGTACCTGTTAGCATTTCCAGCTGGCCAGCTCCTTCAGCTCCAAGTCCAGCATATATGAGGCAAAGGTAAGACCCAGGGCAGTCACCACTGTGTTGTTCTTCAGGGACTGAGGCTTTGCCTTCTCTCCACATTTACGAGTTTTATTACGTTTGTTTCTTCCCAGAAGCAAATGTCCCTGACGACCAGTTTTTGTCCTGGGCCAGTTCTTTTCTAACATATGTAAAAAATGAATTACAAGAAAAATGAAATTAAAAATGTACAATATATAACTTCCAATTTTGTAGTTTTAGATTCAGTGGATGTAAAATTCTGTAACGTTGTTGTCAGAGTTTCTGAGTCTTTACTCTCAGTCTCTGTACTCACTCCTTGTGGAGTAGATTCAAGCAGCTTGCTGTCTAAGGTCCACACTGACTAGCATTGCCTAGGGTATAACTACTTGATTCTTTTTGAAATTAGAAGTCAGTGATCAGTCATTCAGTTCAGGCTCTCCTCTGCCATTTTCCTTGTATTTCTGTAGGGACATCTTCCATGTGAAACCCTTTTAGTCCTTAAGGAGAAGGAATGTTTTAGGGCAGATGTAGCATTAGCAATGAGAGTTCAGAGTGCATCTCTGATTTTATGTCTTATTTCTCCTTTAATTTTTAGGGTTCTTAAACAATGGCATAAGTTGTAGAATAAATTCCTATGCATATTTATAAGAATCTTTTACAGTCATTGTAACTTCTAATGTTACATAGAGAATGTATGATGGTTCTGTAAATCATGGATTCTGTAAAGATGTCTAAGCATAGGTTTCTGGTATGTAGTCTTCTGGTTGATAACCTTAGCTGTGGGACAAACACTAAGGGACACTAGATAAAGCCTTCTGGGGAACCTTGAAGTGAATAGAAAACAGTTCCTTAGGTTTAGATGTCATGGTTTTTGCTGGATTTTTATGTCCTTGGTAGTTATGACTTCCTTTTTGTTAAAAAAAAAAAAAGTTTTTTTTAAAGTATCAGTTTAGTTATAAAAAGAAGTAGAATTTGCATTTGTTGGTAAAGCCACATGCTAAGTTATTGGATTGGTCTTTGGAAATTGTACATTGCAGTTTATAATTTATTATTTCTCTTAAGGTTAAAGAGTGAGTAAAATTTTCTAGTAATCTCATTTTTCCATCTCTTGGGATTAGTGAGTTATCAATAAACATTTTATTAGTATTTACAAGTCCCTGTGCATGGCAGGCATTGTAGAGGGTTAAGTGAGGTCTGACCGCTTCAGAGAGAAGTCCATATTCTGCTCATAGTCGGGCTGCAGAATTAGTTTTAATTATTTTAAGCGTTTCCATGCAAAGAGAACACATCCTAACAAAATAGGACTGTTGCAGTCCCTGCAGGGAGAGCAGGCATGAGAACTTCAACTTTTACCCAGAATCAGGGGCATAAGAGAACAAAAACAGCGTTGCCACTTAGCATGGACAAGGGTTGCAAGATGGTCTCTGATGGGAAACTTGGGAGAGGGGTGAGAAAGGAGAGGGACGAAGAAGACCGTTAATGGTAGACGAGGCATCTTTGCGCAGAGCTGGAGCCCTATGACAAGCAGCCTCTGGGCGCATTTCAGCGCTTGAGCTGTAATGACACCCCCAAAAGAAAGGGGCTTGGCGGTAGGAGCTTTTGACTGGAAATGCTCTGAGTTGGAGGAAGGGGTGCAGTGCTGGCGGTTTACCAGCCAGTGTTGATGAGCTGCTGTTGCGGGCTCTCACCTCACGAGAGGAGGCTCGGGGAGTATCAGGGGAACAGCAGGTTGATTGAGATAGACTGGGATGCAGGCTGTTGACAGCTGGAGACGGTGCTACAAAGCACACACAGGACGCGTGCTTGTAGCTGATCAGTGCCGGGCACTATTCTAAGTGTTCTATTCCTTTATTCTGTTGTTTTGTCTGTTTCTTAGTTTTCATTGTAGTTCATCTATTAACAATCCCTGGAGGTTAATACTCTTACTGTTATCCCGTCGTACAGATGAAGGATGAAGGGACCACAGTCCAGGGAAGTTGGTGAAGCTGGGATCCATACCCATCCCTGTTTCTGTTTCTGTGCCTTTACATGACAGTCTGGCTCCAGAGTTTATGGTCTTAACCACTAAACTCTCAGTAGACTGCCTGGTTAGGATAGTGCAAACAAGATCGAGAGACTTCGAATGCCAAGCAGAAGAAGATCACATTATTTGGAGGACAGTAGAGAGCTATTCGGAGAAGGCAGTGGCACCCCACTCAGCAGTCCATGGGGTTGCTGAGAGTTGGACACGACTCAGTGACTTCACTTTCACTTTTCACTTTCATGCATTGGAGAAGGAAATGGCAACCCACTTGCGTGGAGAATCCCAGGGACGGTGGAGCCTGGTGGGCTGCCGTCTATGGGGTCGCACAGAGTCGGACACGACTGAAGCGACTTAGCAGCAGCAGCAACAGAGATCCATTGATTTTGATGGGACTGTTGACTGATATCCGAATTCAACTTTGATATGTGTGTAGTTGGGTGATTTTTATTTTAAGACTAGAGGTAGTACCTGAGGTGCACCGGTCTAGTTGACCATATGTACAGGAACATATAGGTGCATTTTCAGAGGTGGAATCAGTTTTTCTTGTCAGTGAGTGAAGGAAAGAGAGAAGTTAGTCACTGGAGCTCTAGAAAAATATCATCATTAACAGAAATGCAAAAAGACAGGAGAGTTTGTCTGAGGATAGTTGCTGAGTGTGTCTTAAGACACATTCAGCTGCAGGTGCCAGAGAGGAATTCCTGAAACTGTCCTGCAGGCCTCATAATTGTGGAGCTTGATCTTGGCAGGAGAGGTCAGTTCTGGAGGTACAGATGAGCATGAGCAGCCTGGAGATGATGAAAATGGCGTGGAAGAGAGGGCTGAGAAACGAACCCAAGGGGATGCTTACATTTGGGACTTCAGAGAAGGAAAGAGCCTTTTACATCATCACTGAGCAAATATTTATTGAGTGTATGCTAAGTGCCAGATACTGTAAATACACAGTGAACAAAAAACACGGTCCCTGTGCTTGTTGGTCATACAATCTAATGGGGAGAGAAAAACAAGGATAATTAAGTGAATTATGAGAGTTTTCAAAGCAAGCTAAATAACAGGGAAATGACGTTCCAGTTAAGATCCAGATGTCAGCAAAGATTTTAGTACAGAGAGTGGGGGCCAGAGGATTCCAGATAACAAGAGTGGTGTGTGCAGAAGTCATGCAGCAGAAGAGAGCTCACCCTAAGGAACAGAAAGATCAGTGTAGCTGAAGGGCCACTGGCACAACAGAAAGAGAGGTGAGATGCAGGGAGAGAAATTGGTGTTGGGTGATAGGACAATGGACATTCATCCCAGTGCTGTTGGAAGGCTTTGAGCAGGAGAGAACTCTGTTTCAGATTTTAGGCAGATCACCCTGCTGCAGTGGGGAGCATGGTTTTAAGCAGGAGGCAGGATGGGTGGAAGAGAGGCGTGGAGACCAGTGAGGAGACTTGCAGGAGGCCTGGGCTGCGGTGGTGGCGGTGGGTGTGTGAGAGGCTGAGGACGGCGCTAGCGTTTCTCCCAGGAGGCGGCCCGGGCCCTCCCTGGCCTTCCCCTTGGTGCTGCTTTTTCCTCTGTCTCGCTGTGTATCGTGTTGACGCTCAGTTTATCCATCTGTGTTCCCCCTAGACTGTGACTTCCTCAGCAGAGGTCGGGACCTTCAGTTACTGGTCTCTTACTGGTGCTTCACGGCTGAGGAGTGAGCAGTAATGCTGAATAAGAGAATTCGCCTGCAAACCTTTGGAGGTGCAGCACTGTTGTTAGGTTTGGATCAAGTTTTTCCCTGAGAGACACTCTAAGGCCTGGGCTGGCCGGTGGCAGTGTTTCGGGGAGAGTGTGCTCACTGTGGGGTCTGTATGGCACTCAGAGGTGTTTCCAGGTGCCGGATCGCCGGAGGTCAGGGGAGAAACAGAGCAAAGTCAGGAGAGCCACGGGGGCGGCCTTGTGAGCAGCGACCGTCCAGCGCTCAGTTTCTGGTGCTCCTGGGCGGGAGGACCTGGGGAGCCTCTGCGGCTCCAGCAGAGCTGACGGCAGAAATCCTATTACACGGTGAGAAGTGGTGGCCGCAAGGGGAGCCAGTTCCCCGGGGAAGCGAGAAGGGGAGAGGGTGGGGTTGGTGGGGGCAGCTGGGTGGGGTGGCCTCCGGGACCGCGGTCGGGGGTGGGTAGCAGAGCCTGTGTGTAAGCAGTGGGGTGGCCTGTGAGAGCAGGGGCCCGCACGGGGCGGCAGGGCAAGGAAGGAAGGACAGGGCGGCCAGCTGGCCAGCCATCAGCTCTAAGGACTTCGCTCTTTGGGTGTGCCCCTCCTTCGAGGCAGAGGGTTCTGTATTCCCACAGGAGCCAGGAATCCTGATTTTTTTAAGTGAAAAGTCCTGATTTTTCAGTGTTGGCAGTTCATTTGTTTTTGGAATCTTGTTTTATTGGTGAGAGACCAAGCCCTCACCTCTGACAGTTACCTTAGGAGAAAGGGCTGGTGAGTGTGAGAGAGGAGGAAAGTGTGTGGAACAAGGCTTTCGAGGCTCTAGGAGGGGATGCAGTCAAGTGTGCCAGGGCAGAGCACGGCCCCTGAGGGCGGGGAGGGCTCTGAGGGGAGCAGAGCGGTGTGAGTCTCGGGAAGAGAGACTGTGGAGTCGGGACTGGGGCTGCCTGGTGTGGCCAAGGGGCTGTGCACATGTGGCCAAGAGGGTGTATACACATGGCCAACAGGGTGTGCACACGTGGCCAAGAGGGTGTATATGCACGGCCAAGAGGGTGTGTACACATGGCTGGCCGGGCTGGTGAGACGGGTTTACAGTGGACCTAGTCAGCCTGTTGTCAGGACTTTCTCTGTAATGATAATATCCTAGAAGTCGAAGCAGAATAAAACAGTGGCGCTGGCCTGGGCTTTGGACTGAAAAGCTGAAAGGTCCAGTGGGTGAGGTTTTTTTTCTGTCAGGAGGGTGTTATTACAAAGGTTGTATGACTTCTAGGTTGGTAGCTGAGCATGTGGGAAGTGGGATGGGGGAAGAGGAAGTGGCTCAGGGGCAGATGGAGAAGGGGAGGTTTGGTGGGCTGAGGAGTGTGTGTGCCAGATGGGGAGAGTGTGGCTGGGTATGATCTGTGTCTGTGTTTGGGCTGAAGGATCGTGTAAGGTAGGGGCTTCCCTGGTGTCTCAGGCGTTAAGGAATCTGCCTCCAATGTAGGAGACCCAGGTTTGATCCCTGGGTCGGGAAGATCCCCTGGAGAAGGGAATGTCAACCCACTCCAGTATTCTTGCCTGGGGAATTTCATGGAAAGTGGAGCCTGGCGGGCTACAGTCCGTGGGGTTGCAAAAGAGTTGGACACGACTGAGCACACACACACATTGTGTAAGAAATCAATAGGCAGGTTGGTGTCAGGCTCTGAGACAGAAGACAGATCGCAGGATGGAGGCTGATGATGAAAACAGTGTTAGTTAGAAGGCAACTTGAGTGTTGCAAGCAACAGAAGATGGAGGGTTGGAAGTAGGTAGTGAATCCCGTGCTGACTCAGCCCATTGGGGAAGGTTGGGTGGTGTCTTGAAGATCAGTCTCAAAATAAGGATACTTTGTGGGTGGGGCTTAAATGAAGCAGCAGATTTTGACAAATCCACAGTTCAAGCTTAACAATTACAATAGCTATTTTTAATAATATGGCAAATGTCCTATGTAGAATACTCTCATATATAACAAAAAATGTAATAAAATAACATGTAAGAAGGTTGGGACTGACAGGTGGGGTCCACTTGCAATTCACTTGACCCACACCTGCAGGAAGGCTTGATTGCCAGCCCTGACATATTCTATTCTCATTTCTTAGCAGCTCCAAGACTTTTGAGAAGTGGCAGTGACTGACCTAGTCAGGCCATAACCTGGGCACCTAGAAATCCTTGCCTGTATCACTTTCTGCAAGGCCAGGGGCTCAGTGAAGGTCTTCAGATTTCCCTTAAACTTTCACCAGTAGAACCCCATTGACTGGCTTAATAACCAGACCATAAGCCTCTGGCAGCAAGTTGCTGCCTGTTGACTTGGCACCCTCCAAGCAAAACTAAACAAAAATGATTATGAATTTAGGGATGCTTTCTTCTCTCCATCTGATGTCCACATGTTCCTGCATAAAAATACTACTGGGAGAGTAAGGAGACTAAAGTCATTTTTTTTTTTTTTGCATTATTAAGTAATGGGAATTTTTTTAAAATAGAAGTTAATGTTTATATAGTAAAATATCCTGACAGTACTAAAAGTTATATAGTGAAAAGTCTTCCACCCCAGTATTTTTTTTTTTCCACTTACACATGGAAGTCGTAGATGTTTCTGGGTCAGATGAGAGTTGACTTAACTTTCTTTTTGTACGTTAGAATATTACAGAGAGACATGATAACTAAGCTATAGGGGAAAGAAACTCCCAGTTGGATGTGATTGTCAGCAGGCAATTTTAAAAAGTTTAATTTGGGTTGTATTTAGAGACTGAAGGAGGGTAAGGAGTGTGTGTTTTGGAGAGAGGGGGTGCTGTGGAGACCAGGGAAGACGGGCGAGAACTTGGGACGCTGGGTGTTAGGTACAGAAGTTAGGGTAGGCTCTGTCAGAGCAGAAAGCAGCACACGGTCACGTAGCCTGGGTTTCTCTGAGCCCTGAAATTTAAAAACTTCTTTTCTCCACAGACTCAAAATGGGAGCTAAAAACAATAGCGAGATTCAGACTGGGCAGGAAGGTGGAAATAAGATGGATTAAAGTAGCCTGGAATCTAGTGATGTAGAGTAGCATAGTAAAAATAGAATTCCAGGAAAATTTGTTGAGGACTTTAAATCTAAAACAACCTAGCTGGATAACTTACACTCTTCCCCTACCCTTGGGTAATCTCTGCCCTTACGTGCTGTGGGCTTCCCTGGTGGCTCATACTGCAAGGAGTGCGCCTGCAGTACAGGGACCCGGCTTTGATCCCTGGGTTGGGAAGAGCCCCTGGAGAAGGGCATGGCAACTCACTCCAGTGTTCTTGCCTGGAGAGTCCCATGGACGGAGGAGCTGGTAGGCTACAGTCCATGGGGTCACAAAGAGACAGACACGACTGAGCGACTAACACTTTCATTCAACTTTACATACTACTGAGCTATAATAGAGTTTCATTATGAACATGAACCTTCTAAATGCTAAAATGTGCAGAACTAGGGAGAAAGCTTTCCACCAGAGAAAGAAAGAGGGGAGAGTGTGGCTGGGTGTGATCTGTGTCTGTGTTATAGAGAGCACCAGTGAACCTGAGATAGACATATGCTGATAAAGTCTTGGCAAGATTATACAGGCTGGAGAAAGGTAATTCTCCTGAAAGGAATTGAGGATGGCTTGCAGTGGCACCCCACTCCAGTACTCTTGCCTGGAAGATCCCATGGATGGAGGAGCCTGGTGGGCTGCTGTCCATGGGGTCGCTAAGAGTCGGACATGACTGAGCGACTTCACTTTCACTCTTCACTTTGATGCATTGGAGAAGGAAATGGCAACCCACTCCAGTGTTCTTGCCTGGAGAATCCCAGGGACAGGGGTGCCTGGTGGGCTGCTGTCTTTGGGGTTGCACAGAGTCAGACATGACTGAAGTGACTTAGCAGCAGCAGCTAGACAGCTAAAAAGAAATGTCTGCTTTTCAATATCAAAAGTTTTCATTATTCTTAAAGGGAGCCCTCATACACAGTTGGTGAGAATGTCAATTGGTGCAGCCGCTATGGAAAACAGTTTGGGGGTTCCTTAAAAAATTAAGGCTAGAACTACCATATGATCCACCCTTCCACTTCTGGGTATTTACCCAAAGAATCAAAAGCACGAATTCAGAAAGTTATGTGCATGCCTACATCCATTGCAGCCTTACTTACGTACAATGGCCAAGACATGAAAACAACTTGAGTGCCCATCAGGAGATGGGCAGATAAAGAATATGTGGTATATAGACACAATGGACTACTACTCAGCCATGAAGATGATGACATCTGGCCGTTTGCAATAACATGGATAGACCTCGAGGATATTATGCTAAGTGCAATAAGTCAGACTAAATACAGTGTGATTTCACTCATGGGGAATCTAAAAAACAAACAGAAAACCGAAATAAATGAACAAATTGGACAAAACAGACATGTATATGCAGAGAACAGAGTAGTGGTTACTCAAGGGCAAAATGGATAAGGGAGATCAACTGTATGGTGACAGATGGAAGCTGAATTTTTGGTGGTGAGCACCCTGCAGGTATACAGAGGTAGAGATACACCGTTGTACACATGAAGTTTACGTTACGAACCAGTGTTACCTCAGAAATGTTTTTGGAATTCTTCCCATTGTAGAACCTTATTTGTAGGAGAGAAATAATAGCTAGAATTTATTTCGTGCTTTGCTCAATATGGTTTATACTGTCTGATATCAGCCCTCCACATGCTGCTTCCTTAATCATCACAAGAGTCTTGAAATGTGGGTAACCACTTGTGTGAACTTCCCTGATAAAAGGTGCGAGAGCCAGGTACAAACCCAGATAGTGTATGCTACATCGCCTCTGTGCTGTTCAAAAAATTATGAATTAGGGGGTTAATGCTTTTAAGTAAAATTGACTTTTATTAACTTTATGTGTAGATTTTTAAAAGGTAGTACTAGGTCTCTCTCTCTCACTCACACACAACTTACATAATGTGTTCAGAAAGTTTGTGAGGGAGTTCTTCAACTTCTCGAGGCTTCTTGGCTCTAGATTAGGAATCACTGGCTGTGCTTGTGTTGATGTGCAGTTCTCTCCCAGGCATGGCTTCTCTTCTCCCCACTGTGTGGCTGTCAGTGGCCCTGAGTAATCTAAGGCAATCATGGTAGTCCCCTACCCCTTGCTAGGGACTGATTCAAAAACAGGCGTGTTCCCATTTTAGGCTGAGGAAAGTGTGCAGAAGCTTCTGGGAAAGACTTTTTTCGTTGTCCAAGGCACAGGGAAGAGGCCCGTCTCTTTCTGTAGATGTTGTCAGATCTGACTATGAGGCTCTGAGCTGCTAGAGTGATCTTGTTATCAAACTCAGAGGAGGAAACTAGCTCTAGAATGGGGCTGAAAGAATTGCGGAGGAAGGGAGCAGGAGTTGTTAGGCTAAGCCAATCCTGATTTCCACCCTACCCCTGGAATAACAGTTATGTGAGCTAGTCATTTTCCTTACATTTAAGCAGTTTGAGATGTCATTTCTGTTCACTTACAGCTAATGGCATCTCAGCAGATGTCATAATGCAGAATTGCAATGGGAAGAGATAACAAGATTCCTTCTGCTGGATATTCAAAGTAAAACTATTGAGATACTGTTAAAACAGACTGGTCTGCTATCCTGGGAAGGAAGAAATTGCATGAATTAAGAGTCAGAGGACCCGAGTTATAAGTTTGTGCATTGCCATTAAGTACCTATGTCACAGGCTTCCCTGGTGGCTCAGGGGTAAAGAATCTGCCTGCAATGCAGGAGATGTGGGTGTGATCCCTGGACTGAGAAGATCCCCTGGAGGAGGCACGACAACCCACTCCAATGTTCTTGCCTGGAGAATGCCATGGACAGAGGAGCCTGGCAGGCCATAGTCCATGGGGTGGATCACAAAGAGGCGGGCTCTACTGTAGCAATTGAGCATGCACGCACGCACGCCTGGATATCACAGAACTAAATTTTCCTATCAGCAATGACAAGAAGGTTGCCCTGAACAAGCTGCCAAGTACTTTTCATCTCAAACATCCTCTATGTTGGGGCCCATGAAAAGTATCTAGTTAAACTTAATTAGGAATTGAGGATTTTTTTTTTTTTAAACAGGGAGCCATCTTAGATTTCTCTCATAGTCTAGTAGCCCTGAGGCACTATGTTTCTGTGGCTTGTATGAACATAGCACCAGTAAAGTTTTTAACACTATTTTAAAAACTCTTCCACCCACCCCAACTCTCCAAGGGCTTAAAACCAGTAGCACTTTTATTTATTAAAAAATTTGTTGGAGTTTTTTTTAAGATTCTTCAGATTGTTTATATCCCTCCGTCATCTCTCTGTCTCTCTTTAACATTTACTGTGGAATATTTCAAATATATGCGCAAGTAGAATAGTATAATGAATTCCCATATAGTCGTCATCTCACTTTGGTAATTACCAGCATTTTGACAGTCTTAAAGCCATAGCTTTTTAGGTGCTTATAGTTGGCTCTTCTAGGAGAGATCTTTCTTCACAGCTAAACTTTGGAGCTAAATTAGGTCTCCCTTGCTTTAAGGTTTCAGTTGTCTGCATTTGTTCGTTTAATATTGTTTTTTTAGCATCAAAAGAAGTTACAGCACTGTGAAAACAAGTCTTTCTGTTAGCAGCTGTGTCCAAACAATTATGACTGTTTAGGCATTTGTATTTGTACACGTCACGGTAGGATGAGTTACGCTGTACTAATGTGCAGCCCCCAAATCTCAGTGGCTTATATACTGGTTGGCTGGGGACTCTGCCTTCTCCCGCTCTGGGAGCCAAGCTGAGGGAGCAGTTACTGTCTTGAATGCCGCCAGCACTGTCACAGAAGGAAGAGAGCAGGCAAATTGCGCACTGTCTCTTAAAGCTTCTTTGCGTCATTTTTGTTCACACATCAGGGGCCAGAGCAAGTCATATGGCTAACCCATATTTTAAGGGGATGGAAAATTGCAAACCTACCAGCTGCCTGCCAAGGGAACCAGAAGCATTTAGTGGATAGCACTAAATAATTATCACAGTATTGAGACAAATAGAAAATCTCTTCTGCCTTGCAGCTTTATATGTAACAGCTAACGCTTCAAAACTTGTTTCCTCTCATGGAACAAGTATAGGTCATGATATTAAAATTAACCTCATTGTTTTCTTAGCTCTTGTTTATTTAAAAGCTACTTTCAGACAAGTTATTTAGGAAAAGTCCTCAAGAGAGGAAATACCAGTTTGAGATCAGATCCCTGGCTCTTTCTGGAAGAGACAGATTTTCCGTGTCTCTCAGCTGATATGGTGGGTCAGGGAATGGGCAAGGTAACTATAGCCTCTCAGGTGATATGGTGGGTCAGGGAATGGGCAGGATAATTGTAGCTGCTTCACTTCTCTTTAGAGGAAGACCTTTCCCCATCTTTGCCCCTCATCTTTTAAAAAGTAACATTTTGGATTTGAATTCTGACATGGGTAAAATCCTGGTTCAGACCCCTAGAATGTTTCAAGTAGGGCTCAGGATTTTATATCAGATCTCTTTCGTTTATGTCTTTTGCTAGATTCTGACCATGTCACATGAGTCCTATCAGTCATAGCACCGGCCATATTTATATCACCTTCTGGAGGAAACTGTGATCCCCTCCAGTCTCTGCTCCAAGGTGCTCTTGGTTGGTCATGATTTTATAGCCTTCAGGAATGTGCAGCAGACCAAGGCAACCAGGCTTCTGTGAGACCTGGCTTGACAAGATAAGGGAGACCAGCTAGCTCCTCTCTCTTCTGGAGAATTTAACCACCAAGACTGATCCCAAGGCTCTGAGTCTGTTACAAAGCCATAAGAGAGTAGAAAAGAGACTAGGTCAGTTCTAGCTGCCGAGGGTCTTTGCATTTCTGCTTCTGTCTGTGTGCCCAGCTCTCTGGTCACTTCTGTCATGCTTGGCTTGGGAGTCCTGGGTTCCTTGCATATTCTGTAGAATAGAATTAGTTAGGAATATTTGTTCCAAAGACCCAGAACAAAGAGTAGCTGGGGCAAGAAAAGCTGTTCTCTCTCGTGTCCAAGTCGGGGCATAGACGGCTCTTGGTGGATGTGGCAGCTCCATGGGACTCTGGGACCTTGGTGGCTCCAGCTCTCTTCTCTGCCTTCCCGGGGTCTAGTCTTCATCCTCGTGGCCTGAGCTGTCACATTCACGTTCCACAAAGCATGACGGAGGAAGAATAGAAGAGGATGCATGTTGTCGTTGTTCAGTTGCAAGTTGTGTCCAACCCCATGGACTGCAGCATACCAGGCTTCCCTATCCTTCACCATCTCCCGGAGTTTGCTCAGACTCATATCCATTGAGTTGGTGATGTTGTCTAAGCACCTCATCCTTTGTTGCCCCCTTCTCCTGCCCTCAGCTCCAGTCCTTTTTGGACACCTCAGGAAAGGTGCACAAGACTTCTCATGTCAGCTAGAACTTCACTGCAGGCAGACTGGGAAACGTACCCATACTCTAGCTGTCCATGTGCCTTGCAAAAATTGGGGGTTCTGTAACTGCAGAAGGTGACTCAAACAGTGGACCCCTCACGATCTGCTTGGTATATCTTGAAAGTAAACTCTGTTGCTTAAGGCTGTCATCATGCCTTGGTATGAAAGGCATGTAAGTCACCTCTCATAATGTCCTTTCGTTTCATTCCTATTTATGCCTATTCCACTAGGTGTTTCAGCTAAACTAAACAAAGATTCATGTGTCTGTTTACTAAAATGTTCTTTAACCATCATCCCACTTCAAGTACAGTCCTGGGTATTGAGAACACACAAAAATGAAGTAATATGTGACTCCTGCCCTGCAGGACCTCACGGTTTGGCAGAGAGAGATGTGAGTGAATAGTAGCCCTGCTGTGTGATAAATGCAGCAATGAAGATAGGAAGTATACTGACTAGGATGGCCGAGAGGGCTGCTGGCCGCATCACCCCCTCTTTTCTTCTGTCAAGACACAGGAAATGAAGGCCGGCACCCTCGCCCTAACTAAGCGCGCTAGCCATGGTAGGGGCACCATCTGTGCAAATTCAGATACTCTTTCCTGTAAGAACTTCTCAGTGCTTTCCTATTAGTGTGCAGAGTAAAAGGTTTCTAAAAGCAAATCCCTGAATCTACCACAGTAAAGAACAATATATACACGCAGTTTAGTATACATATATCTGTATGTACAGTGCTTTATGTCATACAGGCTTCTCGCTACAAACCTCAGTTATCCAGAAATCCAGTTACCTAGTTTTAGCAAAACTAAGATTTCTTTTGGACATTATCTATATAGCAATCTTTTGTTTGTTACGATGGTGTTTTTGTTTTACTTTAAATCTTCTTTTTATTTACCTTTTGCTTGCCTCTGTAGAGAGCTGATCTTTGATCGGAATTAGTGGTGCTTTAGGGATCTTAGGTTGAAATGGAATTTTTATACAAAAAAATTCTGATCAGTTAAAGTGCTGTCAGCTTATCAGATAAAGGGGATAACTTGAGATGAATTCAGCTTTGCTCCTGCAGCCTATCTCATGGGATCTGGAAATAGCTGTTTTTCAGACCTCTTCTCTGAAAAGGTGTTTTCTCTTTGGTGATTTTACCTGGAGCCTACTGTTGCTTTCATTGAACTCTTCTCTGTTTGCTCTGTTAGATTATGCATGAAGTTTATAAGTTGAAAACACTGCTATACATCATAGTTTATTTAGATTAATTATAACTAAATTTTGTTTTAATTCTTGAAATCATAAGTACTATTGGGAATGTTAAAATTTTTTTCCTCAGAACTACTTTTTAGTATGGAAGGTGAAAAAGACAGATATGGTCAGAAGCATTTGGGAGAGAGCAGTGACTAAGAGACAAAGTGAATTAATTTTTTGTATTGATTATAATCAGCTGCTTACTCTTTGCTTATATTAATCCCTTTAGATTATCTCTTTGAAGGAGTACATTGTAATAATGACATCTTAAATAAAACTTAACATTTTTTATATTTAAAAATGGAATGAGTCCCTAGCATTTGAAATATCTTCAATGTACATTTGATTCTTTTTGACAGAGGTAGAAAATTATTCGGAACATCATTATTCTGAAACTAATAGAGCATAGGTAACTTAAGGTTTTTTTGTTTTGTTTTGTTTTGTTTGTTTGTTTTTTAATCTTAATTGTGCCTGGAATGGTAGAGGTGTACTTTCATGGAGTCACAGAGTATTCGAATTTAAAGGAATAGCGTGTGTGCAGAGTCCCTTCAGTTGTGTCCAGCTCTCTGCAACCCCGGGGACTGTGTAGCTGGCCAGGCTCCTCTGTCCATGGGATTCTCCAGGCAAGAATACTGGAGTGGGTTGCTGTGCCCTACTCCAGGGGAGCTTCCTGATCCAGGGGAGCTTCCTGACCCAGGGGTTGAACTTGCATCTCTTAGGTTTCCTCCATTGGCAAGCGGGTTCTTTACCACTAACGCCACCAAGGAACAGTAGTAGCCGTATAATGTGAGTGTCCAGTGCACAGTGAAAATGTGGGGCCTCTTATTAAAAGCCATCAAGAATTTCCAGACTGAAAGCAGAGCATTAAACCACATGTGGAGCCCTTCCAAGTGTGGGGCCCCATGTGACTCCACAGGTCACAGGTGTGTGAAGCCTGCCCTACAAGGATATCTTAGTGTACATTTAGTACAGGCCCCTCCTTTTATAGATGAAAATACAAAGCATTTATATGTAATGAGATGCTGATACATTGTTACCATATAGCAGGACCAAAACCTCAGCCTTTAAAAATGGTCCTTCTGAAGGTTTCTCTAGGCCTATTTAGTCAGTGTAATTTAAAACTGCTATCAGTTATTCGCAGTGGTCGTAAAAATAATGTCATTGATAGGTGAAGTAAGTGATTCCAGAGAATTGTATCCTAAATTGTTCCCCAGTTTTCCATCCAGGAAGGTTTCTCTTTTCTTTTTTTAAATCTTTGTCATAGTTTTTGTCCTGCTGCAAATTTTGTTAGTTTAGATTTAAATTTCTTTATTCTTCTGTAAATGCCCTCAAGAGTTCTAATGAGCCTTGAAAGGCCCCACAGGAAAGGGACTGAAGAGAAGCAGAGGACATTTATAACCTGCAGTGAAGATAATGAGCCCTTTACAACTGAGAATGTGCCTGTGTCAGTGTGGTGGATATTCCATTGCTGTGGGGCACATGGAAGAACAGGCAGCATGTGTTTGTTATTTGTTTCTATGTATTTCTTTTATTTATTTGACTGCACCCGGTCTTAGTTGCGGCATACAAACTCTCAGTTGTGGCATGTAGGATCTGGTTCCCTGACCAAGGGATTGAACTCCACTCCTGCCCCCTGTGTTGGGAGCATGGAGTCTTAACCACTGGACTACCAGGGAAGTCCCCAGCATGTGTTGGTTATTGAAAGTCTGCTGTATACATCCCTGTCACTATAGTTTTTTTTTTTTTTCAATTAAATATTTTTATTAACTAGTAATCAGATGGTTTTGGAGAATCCCTTTAATTATGACTGCTGATGGAAATAAATGGAAGCAGCTAGCGCTTGGGCATGATGGCTGGTCACATCATTTTAAAACTTAAATGTTGCTCAGATAGCTACTTTAGGGGGCATTTTTATATCTTGTTTCATTAGCTTAGCCAATTTTAAATGATGTTTTAATAAAACTGACAGACAATATAATGTGAAGTAGACCTGCTCTTCTAGCATTGTAGAATACATTGGATAGCCAACTGAAGAGAACTACTAGAAAAGTTCATAAGCAAACAAACTACAAACTTAGGAGCATGGTGGGATTAAGGGGGTTTGTGATGCAGACAGCTGCCATGTCGTGGAGCTGCCTCTCAGCTCACACAACAGAAATCAGCTCAGTTAATGAGAAACAAAAAGACCTAACAGGCTTCTAAATTGAATAATTTGGGGATCATCTTTTACTGTTTGATTGCTCTGTGAAGTTGCCAGCTAGAATGCTGAATCCACTTTACTCAACTTTCCGTTTTTGGCTGACTTTTACTATAGTCTGGTGGCTAACAAGGAGCCTTTGCTTAAGCGCTGAGCCAGGAGCTGAGACCCGTGTGGTGGATACCAGACACCTCTTGCACATTAGGGTAAAAACAGAATAAGGGAAATGACATGCCTGTTTGAGAGTGTTGCCTTTTACAGAATGGCTCTGAAGTTCATAAAGTGCTTTGCAGGTGAAATTCAGTTCAGTAATCCGGTGAACATTTTTGGTGTGTGTGTGATGTGTTAGATTCTGTAGGTGATAGAAAGGTAAGACAGAATTCCTGCTGTAGTTAAAGATAAGACCTAAAACTATAGTTAGACTAAAAGTTGATTCAGTGATGTAGTCACTTGTCTCATAGCTCCCCGTGAAGCAGACACTGCTCCAACACCGTGAGTTCAAAAATGCCTGCCAGGACCCACAGTCGGAGAGTGGACTTGACGAACAAACGTACACCTGCGTGATGACGTCAGAAGAGGTGTGCGGAGCCGGAGCCGGAGCTCTGACGAGATGAGGAGGCGTTCCTCGAGCCTAGCTGTGTGTCAGCAGGCATCGCCCGGGTCCCAGGAATACAAACCTTCGGCCTTCACGGAGCTCTGACCTGAGCGGTGTATGAGTTCGGCAGATGGACGGGCAGAGGCAGTTTCAGACAGAAGAGTCAACACCGATGGAGACGGGAAGCGAGAGACAGCATGGCCCTGGAGCCTGGGCGTGGTTGCAGGCAGGGCCCCTGGAGCAGGTGCGGACTGGGGGAGCCTCTCGAGGGGCAGGGCCCCGGCGCTCCTGCAGGCTCGGCTGTGGCTTCCGTCTCCTGCTCAGTGGCGCTGCTGCAGGAAAGGCAGAGAGGAACTGCCCAGGCCGTTGCTAACACAGCACCTGTCCTTTTTATTTATTTTCGGAGCGCTGCTTGCTAGCTGACGCTTTTTGTTTGTTTTGTATTTGTAATCTGTGTCCCGACACTTGGCTCAGTGAGGGCCGGAGCCGCTCTGTCCTGTTTATTGCCGTGTCCCTCGCACCTAGAGTCCAGCATGCAGCTGGCATCTGCTGCGTGTTTGTGGAATGAATCTAAGTATGGAATGTTTTACTATAAATTTTGGATTTTATTCTGTAGACCAGTGGCTCTCAATATTATTGTTCTCTAGACCTGTTTATACCAAAAAATTATTGAAGGCCTCAAAGTTTTTTTTGTGTGTGGGTTATGCCTCTTAATGTTTATCATATTAAAGATAGCCTAGACATTTTAAAGACATTGATTTAAAATAATAAACCCATTACATGTTAATATAAATGTATTAAAAAAAAAATAACTGTCTTCCAAAGCAAAAAATGAGTGAGAAGTGTGAAAGTGTTACATTTGTGCACATCTCATTGTCCAGCTTCTCACGGCCGGATTCTCAGATCTTCTTCCCTATTCAGTCTTTTCGATATCATATGTCCCCTATCCTCTGGACTCAGCTATATACTCGTGGTGGAATGAGAGTGAAAGGCGAATGGTGACTTGATATTAGTATTCAGTTAGTTTTAACCTTGCAGACTTCTTGAAAGGATCTTGAGGACCCCCGGCCCCAGATGGGGTCCCTGGACTGCCGCCGTTTTAAGATCTGCTCTAGATGGATGGTTTTGTAACTTTTTAGTAGCAGGAGTGTGTTCTCAAATATCTTCTACCAAGCTTCAATGTGGAGAGCTGTATGGGTTCCAGTGTTGGGTTACAGCTTTATGGGTTATTAGAGCGTACCTCTGTTTCTTTGAAGGGGATCAAGTCGTGTAATATTAACATATCTGTAGGCTGCTTAGCATCCTACTTCACATCAAGAGAAGAGAAAATGCTCATTTCTTATAATTGTATGTCTAGTAAAAATTAATTGGTGGTATGTGGTGGAAATACTTAATGTTTTAGTAATAGCTACCTTGTTTAAGGTTGAAGTCCTCACCTTTAGATCCTTCTTAAAGGATTGTTATTTCTTCTTTCCATTGTTCCTACTGCCTTCTGAGATACAGTTTAGTTTGCTTATGTTTTACTGTTTTCTGTCTGTACCTTTCCTCCTACTTAGGGTTTTTGAATGCATTACTCTTTATTTAGTGATGTATGCCAAGTGTGTATAACAGTGCATCTGTGTTGAGAGTTAGGTCCCAGGACCCCTAAATTCACTTTCTTTCTCATTCCTTGGCTAAGCTGCTAAATTGGCCAAGGAGTTGATGCCTCTGGAATGGGAACATTGTGTGGGAGAGTGAGCATAGTGTGTTTGCTCTGAACCACTTGGTACCATAGTTAAATTTCAGTGTTTTATTTAATGGCTGTTAATATAGCATAGCTTACTATGTTTTAGCATGCACTACTAGAATTTTATAAAGGCTGTTTTCTCTAAAATACATGATCATTGGTTTGCTTTTATTAAAAAAAAAAAAGATTAATTGCAACCAGAGACCTTATTTTCTTAGGTTTGCTTTTCCAATAAGAAATTTTACTGAAATTTGCAGCAACCTTATAGAAATAAGTATGCCATTAAACATTACCTAACCCAGATTTTTAAAAAACAAGTTGCTTTCTTTATACATCTAAGAGTAGGTAAAATAAAATTCAATCAAGGCCCAATATGTAATCAGACAAAGTGAGAAGGTAACATAATCTAATTCTACTTGCCAAATACAGGAGAAGTTCTGATGGTTGGGAGAGTGGAGGAGAGAGACAGCTGGCAAGAAACCAGCAAGTGCTTATGAAACTGAAAGTCGCTCAGTCATGTCAGACTTTGCGACCCCATGGGCTATACAAGTGCATGGAATTCTCCAGGCCAGAATACTGGAGTGGGTAGCCTTTCCCTTCTCCAGGGGATCTTGCTGATCCAGGGGTCGAACCCAGCTCCTGCATTGCAGGCAGATTCTTTGCCAGCTGAGCCACAAGGGAAGCCCAAGAATATTGGAATGGGTAGTCTGTCCCTTCTCCAGCGGATCTTCCCAACCCAGGAATCAAACCGGGGTCTCCGGGTCTCCTGTGTTGCAGGTGGATTCTCTACCAACAGAGCTATCAGGGAAGCCTTGGACAGTGCTATAAGCAGCATCACCACTGGCTAGCTTTAGTATGCTGCTGTGTTTACCATGCTGTTATAACTCAGGAGCTTCCCTGTAGCTCAGATGGTAAAGAATCTGCCTGCGATGCAGGAGACACAGGTTCAGTCCCTGGGTCAGGAAGATCCCTGGGGAAGGGAATGGAGACCCACTCCAGTATTCTTGCCTGGATAATTCCATGGACAGAGGAGCCTAGAGGGCTACAGCCCATGGGGTCACAGAGAGTCAGACACAGCTGAGCAACTTTCACTTTGCCTCAGGAAACATTCTCAAGTTGGTCTGTTTTGTTATTATGTGGAGCTGTTTCTAGTATTTTTTATCTTGAAGAAAGATTACAGTTTCCTCTAAAGCTTCTCTTTTTACAAGTAAATCCCATCTCTCTGTTTTGTAGATCCTGTCCTTTGGGAGTTTTCTCTGACAAAGTGACGTGACCATGTTGGAATATTAGTCCATTACCATCATCATTACCAGTACCATTAAAAAAGAGATCATCCGTTGTTTATAATTACAAAACAGTGTTTATATAAACTCTAGCTTTATTGTCTATCTTTTATGAGATGGAAGCAAAGATTGAGGGATACAGAGAAGAGCAATGAAAATAATTACAGGACTGAAAAGTACAGTCTCAGTTTTGTAGTTCAGTGTTTTAAGGTGTGGTTTAATTACTGACTCAACTTCTTATGTGATTCTTCTTATGAAAAGAGAAAAACCTGTTTTAAAGAGTTATAAATAGGGCACATCTCCATAAAAGATAGAATGAAATATAATTGGGCAAATTGCCTTCTTTATTGGGTTTAACATTCAGAAGAACTGCCTAATTAGTGATAGCAATTGATTCCTAATTATCTTTAGAAGTATGAAGGATGATTCTCATTTAACCATTCTCTCAGTAAATGTTAAATTGTCTATTTTGCTTGGATAGCATAAGTTTATTTTTAAATTTCATTTACTTTAATTTTGAATAGGTAGCATAATAACTTGTTAAGCAGCATCTCCAATTATTAATATTAGAGTATACTGCTGTTTCTTTGAAGTGGATCGAGTTGTGTAATATTAACATATCTGTAGGCTGCTTAGCATCCTACTTCACATCAAGAGAAGAGGAAAATGTTCATTTCTTATAATTGTATGTCTGGTAAAAATTAATTGGTGGTATGTGGTGGAAATACTTAATGTTTTAGTAATAGCTACCTTGTTTAAGGTTGAAATCCCCACCTTACTCCAGATCCTTCTTAAAGGATTGTTATTTCTTCTTTCCATTGCTCCTGCTACCTTCTGGGATACAGTTCAGTTTGCTTATGTTTTACTATTTGCTGTCTGTACCTCTCCTCCCACTTAGGGTTTTTGTATGCGTTAATCTTTATTTAGTGATATATGCCAAGTGTGTAGAACAGTGTTGGGTATGTTTTTGTTAATCAAATGAATCATTTTTCTTTTGGGTTTTAGAAGTAGAGGTACATTTCTTGGCTGGGGGAGGATACGCAGCAACAAACTATTCAGAATGTATAGAGGCTTCAGTTTTGGCAGTGTGGCAAATTAGAGAGTAAAAAAAAAAAAAAAGAAAAATGTTTCCTCTTATGAAACATTACAAATACTGGATCAGATATTCAGAGTGCCTTTTAAATGTGTAGATGAACTGACAAGTAAGGAAACTCCTCAGAAGTCAAAAAAAAGACATCTTGAATCCAGAGAGGTAAGCTAATGGGATTATGGCTGCTGTGCCAGGGTGCCAGATTACCTGGAGACCTGGCGCTTTGGGTTTTCATAAAATTAAAAGACGCTTACTCCTTGGAAGAAAAGCTATGACCAACCTAGAAAGTATATTCAAAAGCAGAGACATTACTTTGCCCACTAAGGTCCGTCTAGTCAAGGCTATGGTTTTTCCTGTGGTCATGTATGGATGTGGGAGTTGGACTGTGAAGAAGGCTGAGTGCTGAAGAATTGATGCTTTTGAACTGTGGTGTTGGAGAAGACTCTTGAGAGTCCCTTGGACTGCAAGGAGATCCAACCAGTCCATTCTGAAGGAGATCAACCCTGGGATTTCTTTGGAAGGAATGATGCTAAAGCTGAAGCTCCAGTACTTTGGCCACCTCATGCGAAGAGTTGACTCATTGGAAAAGACTGATGCTGGGAGGGATTGAGGGCAGGAGGAGAAGGGGACGACTGAGGATGAGATGGCTGGATGGCATCACTGACTTGATGGATGTGAGTCTCAGTGAACTCTGGGAGTTGGTGATGGACAGGGAGGCCTGGCGTGCTGCGATTCGTGGGGTCACAAAGAGCTGGACACGACTGAGCAACTGAACTGAACTGATGGGGGAACTGTCTAGACAGAGTCTCCGGATCCAGCAAGGTGAGAAGTTAGGTCCAGAGACCCTTGTATAAAGCTGAAATTCCCTAAAAGATGTTGGTAGGTAAACTAGGAAAAAATTTAAAAACCTGTCACATAGTGCATGGGTGGGGACAGCAGATTGAGGTAAGGAGGATTGCTCGTCTCAGGTTGTCTGTCATTGTAAAGGTGAGCAGTCCTACCTGGGAAATGGTAACTACACGTCCATTCTTCACCAGGTTTGGGGTTGGAGCTCACGCTATCAGAATGGCACCAAAGCGGGGGAAAAATCCAAGAAATTAGTGAGGAGTGGGGACAGTTCTTACTTCACACCATATTAAAAAAAAATTCCAGATAGATTAAAAACTTATGAAAGGCAAAACTTAAGCCTTTAGAGGATGCTTTATGATTTCAGGCTTTCTTAACTAGTTTCCAGAAGCACAGCTGTTGAAGGAAAAGGTTAATAAATTGAGCTGTATTAAAACTAAGATCTTTTGTTTCTTGTTGAAAACAGTGTGTCGAGACTTCCTTAGTGGTCCAGTAGCTAAGCCTCCACACTCCCAGTGCCGGGGGCCTAGCTTCAGTCCCTAGTCAGGGAATGGGATCCCACATGCTGCAGCTAAGACCTGGCTCAGCAAGTAAATAAGCTAAAAGAACAGAAAACAGTGTGTAAAGACAAGTCACAAGTGCACAAGTAGAAGTTATTTCTAACACAACTGACAAAGATTTTTTTTTTTTGGTCTCAGTAATATATACGCTCATATGTATATATGTCAGTAAACATACATATGTTAATGTGAAAAGATAAATGAGCAATAGAGAGGAAAAGCTTTTCATAGAAAAAAAAGAATAGCCACTAAATATTTGTCAACAGGGAAATGTAAATTAAAACTACATTGACAAAATTATAAAAGTTGAATAATACCCAGTATACTCCTGTAATGCTCTATGGCCAAAGTCAGCCAACTTTCTATCAAGGGCCAGATAGTATTTTAGGCTTTTCAGGCTGTGCAGTCTCTTTTGTAATCGCTCAGCTTTGCTATTGTAGAGCAAAAGCAGCCATAAACCATACATAAACAAATAGAATGGGCGTGGCTGTGTTTCCATAAAATTTTATTTATAAAAGTAGTGGTTCGCCAACCCCTGCTCTGTGGTGCCAGAGGTAATGAACTATTAATAAATCAACATGGACATATCTCTCACAAACTGGATTACTAAGATAGCAAAAAAGACATTATCATGTGATTCCATGAATGCACCTTCCAAAGGTGGACAATAAAGACTACAGATGTTCGGGTTCACCGTGTTTCCTGGGACTTGACTGATTTTGAGTTCTGGCCTCTAACAGGGTCTCTGTTGGCCAAGTTACCTCCCTACCTTAGAGCATCAGGACTCTTGCCTGTTCGACGACGGGCTTAATGGTTCCTAGCTCTTGGGCTTGTTGGGAGGATTTTGTTGTATAGTGGCCCTGAAAGTGCTTAGCACAAAGTTAAAAGTTCAGTAACTGTGGCTCTGCCTTCCTTCTCCTTTTACAACCTAAATTTCCATTAAAAGAAAGGATAACCTTTCTTGCTTTGGGAACTTGAGGTATTTTTTTTTATCCAGCATGTGGTTAATGTGGCTGATAGTAAGGTTTGAAATAGCCTTACCCCGAAGTCCTGAGTAAGGTGTAATTTCTTTTAATTAGCACCATTTGTGAGACCCTCTGATGTTTTGGTGTCATGTTTAAATCACCAGACTATGTGTAACTTGCTAAATACATGACAAAAACAGCTTCCAGTGTCACTTAACCATCCTCTGTAGCATGTAGCGTTGTGGGAACTCCTTTCTTAGAGCTCTGTCATCTTTTGCTTTTATGTTCCACTCTCCAGACTCTTCTCTGACCTCTTAGACCTTTCAGTTCTCTAAATGTTGCTCACCCCTGAAACTCATGACGTATCAGCTTCTTCAGCTGAAAAATGATAAAGTTTTCCTGCGGATCTTTTGTCTGTGGCTTCTGTTCTCTGTAACCTCCTTTCATACCATCAGTATCCTGATCACAGACGTTCATATTAGCAGTCTCCTCCCTAAGGATAATGACATGGTCTAACTCACCTTTATTCTCCCATGGTCTGGTTACATGCTTGGCATATAGTACATAGGTGCTTATTATATTGAAGTTAAGTGAATGAATGTATTCATGACTTGATTTCATTCACAAAAATACAGTGTTTTCGATAATTGGCCTGCCAAAGTAGGATTTTAAATCTATTCATAACTCTAAATCGGCTTTTAGCTATCTGAAACAAATTTAAAAATTGTTTCTTTATATCTCAAAAAATTGTAGTATATTTAAAAGTAGAGGAAATAGTAAAGCGAACCCCTGACTCTGGTTTCCATCTTCCAGATTCAGCAAAAGTTAAGAATTTACCACGTGTGCTTCACCTCTCATTTCTTTCTACCACCCTCCTCCCAAGCCCAAGTATCTTTTTTAAAAATTAATTTTATTGTGGCATAGTTGATTTAAGATGTTGCATTAGGAACTCAAGAATCTTAAAGCAATAGGAGACATCATGGTGTGTTGCCTCTAACAGTCTTCATAGTGGATCTTTTAAAAGTGAGTGTATTTTCACATCTAGCTGTTATTCCTAATAAACTTAACAATAATTACTTAGTATCATCTGTTACCCAGTCCATAGTCGAATTTCTCCAATGGTCCCTTAGTGTCCGTTTGAGTTGGCTTGTTGACTCAAGTCAAACAGGTCCACACGTTACTTTTGGTTATTGTGAAAAAAAACCCTTCTTAAGAAACAAAGCAATACCTAGTTTTTATTATTTTTCTCCCCCCCTTTTTTTTTCTTTATGCTCTCTCAAGATTAGAGTTCTTTATAATAAAACCAAAATCTTTGCAATTTTAGGTAAAGGGTTCATCTCCCTTAAGACTGCTTTGCTGTTCTTTTTTGTTAATCACTTAACATGTACAGGGCAGTACTATCCTCAACAGCACAGCAAAATGCAGGCTGAAAGCTGTTAAATTTAACAGTTTCCTGCAGTACTGTTAGGACTTTTCATTAAGCCTATAAAACTATTTTATGTTCGTTAAAAGTTATGCTCTTAGATAATGTTTAAACATATCGTAAATATTTTATTTTATTTTAATATTTTATAGTTATTTTTCTTGAATTTATGATTGTAAGGAAGAAGCTAAATCTAGGCTGTAACATAGTATGTTTGGAAAACTTTACTTATTGATGAACTTGATTCTTAAGTTCTGACATGGAGAAATATCATCTGTAGAAAGTTTACCTTTTGGTTGTATTTTTGTCAATAATAAAGAAAAATGTGTAACTGTTCAGTGTGTATAATAAGGAAAGGAGCAATGACCCAAGTGTTTAGAGGTTTTGGCAGAATATAATTTTGAGAATTAAGTGGAACTTTAAAAAATAGTGCAGAAGTAATGTTTTGAGTTCTTGCTGTGAATTAAATAGAGTTATTCCAGGGACTTTTTCAACAGTTTCCTTGTTAACTTTCTATTATATTGTTAAATGATTAATATCCTAATTGTAGTGGTTTTGGGGGTTTCTGAGAGCAGGAAGCAAATCCTGTGTTTGCTCCCAAAGAGCTGAAAAAAAATTCCAAGAAAATACACTTGGGGTATTATCTCCTAGTGTGGATCTTAAGTGGCATCAGTGCAGAAGCCATGTGAAACTAGAAGACTAAATTAAGGGAGTGAGGTAGAAAATAGCTATTCACAGAGAAAAAAGGCAAAGGGCCAGAGTTGAGTAAAAAACAGCAGGAGAAAATGCAGAAACAATATAAGCACCAAAGAGGGTAAGTGGTGTTAGGGAGAAACCAAATTGGGGGAAAAAATCCCCACAAAACCTGATATACCACATTGCTGGCTGGTTGTCTTATAATCTCTGGTGCTTGTTGTTTAATCGCCAAGTTGTATCTGACTGTTTTGCGACCCCATGGAGTATGGAGCTCTCCAGGCTTCTCTGTCCCTGGGATTCTCCAGACAGGAATACTGGAGTGAGTTGCCATTTCTTTCCCTGGGGGATTTTCCCAACCCAAGAAGAAGCCTGCGTTGGCAGGTGAATTCTTTACCACTGAGCCACCAGGGAAGCCCTGTAGTGTGTGGACCTGGAATAAATTCGTGAAGTAGAATTCACGACTAACTGGAATACCGTCTTTCTGTAACACAGTAATAGATTAACAAAGGGTTGGTGTTTTGTTTTTGTTTTCCTGTTTTGTTTTAATGGTAACTAAATATTTCAGACCATCATCTTGGTCTGATGCCTGCCTCCAGCCCAGATTTCCATTTTGGTCTGTTGAGCAAATTTAAAACTTTTTCAATCTCAAAAGATCACTTAAAGTTAACATCCAGGTAACATCAGACAGTGTTTTAAGTGAAGTAATTCTCAAAAGCCTCTTCATGTTGGCAGTCATAAAAGCCAGGTTTCATTTGAGGGTTCTGTTGTCTTTGATATTTTTTTCCCCCTTCTCTCTTTCCACGTGATTCCATGGAGGAGGAGGAAAAGTATGGCACTGAGCTCTGGGGAATGCATGGGAGAAGGAAAAATAGGAAAAAGGAATGACAACAGAGATTTCCATTTAGTCTGCAAATGTTTTTGGTTTTTCTCATCCCAAGCCCAGAGCCAAGAGACTGTGGGATCTTACAGTCTTGTTTGTTGTCCAAACTGGCAGTAGCAGTGCTGGTGGTAATAGCATAGTACTGTCTGCGTTCTTGCAGTGTGGTTGGTTGCCCAGTTTCTAGTGAATTCTTTATCCACTCTGCTTGGCCGCCTCAGTAGTATACATGTTGCCTGTGCATTTTGGCTTGATCTGTGGGTCAACATCTGCCTATGGGTGACATTTAAGAATCTCTGTTTAATATCTGAGAAGTAAAGGATATTTTTTAAATAAAAGATTTTAAACGTACAGAAAAGTACTGTAGCAGAAGACAAGGAACAGCCATGAACTCACCTTTTCCCTGTGTCTTATCTTTACATTTTTCGCTGTTTGATTCTGTGTCAGTTAGTACTAATACTTGGTTCAGCTCCGTTCTTCATGTTTACACTCTGGGCAGTGAAGTCAGTTCCTTTCAGTTTGCATGCCCCGCCCAGTGATTTCTGATTAATCCTTGGTGGTGGTTTAGTCACTAAGTCATGTCCGACTCTTGGGATCTCATGGTCTGTAGCCTGCCAGGCTCCTCTGTCCATGGGATTTTCCAGGCGAGAATACTGCAGTGGGTTGCCATTTCCTTTTCCAAAATTAATCCTGACTGGCTACCTTAATCTGTGTGGCAGGCCAGGATATGTAAATTGCCAGTCACAGTACAATAGTTTGAAAAGAGACAAGAGGAAAGCAGATATTCAGGGAGCATCTAGCAACTTGCCACAATTTTAGGTCTCTTACCTTTTAAAAAAAAGTCCATTGTAGTTGAAGCCCTTTCCTTCTTCCTTAGAATTAACCATATATGAATGTGGTATATTATTCTTATGCATATTATTTTGTCTTTAGATTGTATGTTTGTGTCCATGAACAGTGTCTTATTTTAGTATCTTTTAAAACTGTGTATAAGTGGAACATTCTGTGCATATCCTGCAGATTACTTTTTTCCTTCATTCAGCATTATTTACCTAGTTGATACACATAGTTCTACTTGAAATGTGTGCCTTGTAGCCACGCGTTCCGGGAAACAAACTCACTCAGAAGGACAATGCAGATAGTGGAGTGTAGTTTATTACATCGGCGGGCCCAAGGCAGAGTCTCCTCTTAGCCAAGGACCCCAACCAGTTTTTGTGAAAACCTTATAGACCCTAAGTGTACTTGCTCAAACCCACCTCCCCAAATTCCTTGAAACTAGTCTGGACAAGGTAAAAGAAAGATGCGATCAAAGTTAACCCATGATTCATGTGTCACAAGACTAGATAAACAGTGGATATTTATCAATAGGCCTGATAAACATAATGGAATTTACCGCTTTGTTCTGTTTCAGAGATAATTAGCATATTCTTTTAGGCAACAGAGAGCCCAAGTCCAAGTCCTGAGGCTCTTTTATCCAGGGGTCTGGTTTTCCATTGGTATGCCATTTCTATAGACACCGGGCACAAAGTTGAGAGTCCATTGGGAGGGTGACCGTGCGTGTAGCCTATTGTTCGCAGCCTGGCCTGAGATGGAGCCCAGCTCTGTTTGTTTCCTCCTCCATGTGTAGTGTTGTTATACGGTTCATGTATCCACTTTCCTCTTGATGCATTTTTAGGTTATTACCTTTCTTCCCCATTATAAACAATGCTGCAGTCTTTGTACATGTTTCTCTATACACCTGTATAAGAGTTTCTCCTGGGTGTGTACCTAGAAGTGCAATTACAGAGTGAGAAGATAGTGCTTTTGTCAGCTTTACTAGACATTGTCAGATTGCTCTCCAAAGTGGCTGTGTCAAATTGCACTTGGAACAACACTGTATGAGTGGCCTGGACAAAAACCAAACTTGTGTTTTTGCTCATCTGTTGAAGTCAAATTCATTTCCCTGAATACTACTGAGGTTGAATATATTTTCATGTTCATTGGCTATGTATGATTCCTTTTCTGTGATTTGCCCATTCATACCTTTTGGCCATTTTTCACTTGTGTGTTTTTGTTTTGATTTAGAGAAGTTTTTAAATGCATTCTGATAAAGAAGCTGCCTACAATGCAGGAGACCTGGGGACAGAGGAGCCTGGTGGGCTGCAGTGCATGGGGTCGCAGAGAGTCGGTCACGAGTGAGTGACCACACCGCCACCACCACTGATCTTTTGCTGATTATTTCTGTTGTGGATATGTTTCCATAGTCTTTGGCCTATCATTTAAATGTCCGTGATGTTTTTGGTTGTGTTAAAAAATTTTCATTTCCATAAAGTAGTTATTTTTTCTTTCATGGTTTGTGCTTTTTGAGTCTTCATTGAAAAATTCTTCTGTAACCAGGATTTACAGATACTTTGTCTCATTTTCTGTTAAAGTTTGAGGTAGGAATTTAACTTTTACCTGTGGATGAACATTTATTAAATAGTCCATCTCTTTCATACATTTGTGGTGCCACCTCTGTCATGTACCATTTGCATGCTCAAGGGCGTCTGATTCTGTACTTTGTTCTGTTTGATTAATCTTTTAATCTGCCTCTGCCCACAGTCACACTGACTTCATTCCTATAGCTTGATTGACATGTAGCAGTCAGAGTTCCATTGCCTTGCTGTTCAAAATTTTTATTGGCCACAAAAAATCAAAATCTTTTATGGCTTTTGCCTTTCAGTTTGATTTTAGGATCTGCTTTTAAAGTTCTTTGAAAAACTATGTTGAGATTTTTCTTGGAACTGTATTAATTATGTAGATTAATACCAAGATTATTTACTGCTCTAATAAATGTTCCATATGTGAGCATGCTGTATCTTCATTTTTTAAAAGGTCTTTCTAAGAAATTTTCTTAGAAATCTTAGATGATTTTTGTATGTTGACCTTGAATCCAGCAACCTAAAAGTTCTCATTAGTTCTGATTGCCTTTTTTTTTTTTAATTTTCTGTCATTTCCTTTGTTGTTGCTCTGTTTTTTTCTTTCCAATTCTTAAATCCTTTATTTCTTCTTGTTTTACTGTTCTGAATAAGAATTCCAGTACATTGTTCAGAGGAAAAAGTGATAGATGGCATTTTTGACCTTTTCCTAACTTCATTCAAAGGGAATGCTTCCAACACTTCACCAATAAGCGTTTTGTTTACTGTAGATTTAGGGCAGATAACCTTATCAGGTTAACAAAATTCATTCTTTTTTCTAGTTTCCTACCATTTCTTTGTTTTTGTTTTAAATATCATGAATAGATGCTAGGTTGTATTATTAAGTGTAAAAGGTAAGTCCCTGCCAACCATATAGTTACATTTCCTCCCACCACTATCCTTTGCTCTAATTTTGTCTTATACTTCATCTGTATGTTAATAAATTGTATAATATAAAGTTAGAATTTTTTTTTCATCAACCATTTTTAAGAAATCGAGGAAAAAATATAGGCTTTTATATTTACTGATATTTACCATTGCTGATATTCTTCATTTCTCTTACAGATCTGAGTTTCCATCTGGTTTCATTTTCCTTCTGGATTTCTTATAGACCTGCATACAGGCCTATGAGAGATGAACTGTTTTGGCTTTTACTTATCTGAAAATGCCTTTGTTTCATGTAATGAGAAGTCATCCATTTTTTTTCTGTATATAACTGTCTTTTTTTTTTTTCTTCCTCTGGTTGGTTTAAGATTTTCTCTGAATCTTTAGTTTTCAGCAATTTGAATATGATTTGCTCTTGTTGTGATTTTCTTTGTATTTTCTTTGTATTTTGCTTAGGGTTAGCTGAACTCAGATTTGCAATTTTCTCTCTTCCACCAGCTGTGGACATTTTCAGTTCTTACTTTTATGTATACTTTCTGCATATCTTTCTCTGCATAAGTTTCTCAGATGGAAACTTCATGGAAGGGCTTCCCTGGTGGCCCAGGGGTAAAGAATCCACCTGCCCAATGCAGGAGACGCAAGTTTGATCCCCGGGTCAGGAAGATCCCCTGGAGAAGTAAATGGCTACCCACTCCAGTATTCTTGCCTGAAAAATCCCATGGACAGAGGAACCTGGCAGGCTACAGTCCGTGGGGTCGTGAAGTGTCAGATACAACTTAGCAACTAAACAACAGCAGCAAACTTCATGGTAGATGATAGTTCCTGTTGGATGAGAGTTCCTTGCCAGCATCTGATACTGTCAGTGTTCTGAATTTTAGCCGTTATAGTACATGTATAGAGGTATTTTGTTGTTTGAATTGTATTTTACTGGTATAGGGAGCATCTCTTCATATGTTTATTTGCCATCTGTATATTCTTTGGTAAGGTTGAAACTGCTCTGAATCCTTACATAGCTTTTATTGAAAAAAATCCAATCTGATAACTTTTAATGAATACAGTTAGGCTTTTTATCTTTATTTAAACTACCTATGTATGGGGATTTATTTCTGCCATTTTGTGCTTTCTATGTCTGTGGGTTTTTTAAATCATTTAAAATTTCCTTCTTGTTTTATTCTAAATTGATTGGTTTTATTATTTCTCCTTTTTTTGAAGTTTGGTTTTTAATTATACATGCTGTTTTTACTTAATTAGTTGTTACCTTTTAATATTAAAAATATTAATCGTAAAGGCTTGAATTAATCAAATATCTCTGCCCTAAACCTAAACACAGCACCCTTAAAATGCTTTTATTTTAGGTACCTTTATTCCTTCTTACATGCTGTTGCTTTCTGGTATTTTTGTTCATTTAACCAAATAATTATTAACTTCTGCCATGTGCCAAGTACTATTCCAGGTGCTGTAGTAGTAGCATTAAAATAAGGTCTCTGCCCTCGTGAGGCTTACAAGATAATTAATACATATATTACAGTGTAAATTGGTGTTTGGTGCTAGAAGTGGAAAGGAAAGCATAAGGACAAAATAAAGAATGACTTAGAATTGGAGATGCTATTTTGTATATGAGTTTCTGTTGTCCTCAGACGTTTCATAAGATTTTAGAGCTTAAATGTGGAAAACTTGATTCCCATGCTGGAGGAACTTGCATTCAAACCAGAGAGTCACGGAAGTTAGAGATGTGGGAGCCATCAGCATACGGTGGGTGACGCTTTTCCTCTGGTGGATTCCCCAGGGACCCGTGTAGTGTCAGCCTGCAGACACATCCAGGGCAGAGCGGGGTGGGTCAGAGAAGACTACAAAGCATGTTGAGAAAAGTGGGAGAGAAAGGAGTGACCCTGGAACCAAGACAAGCTTGTCTGTTCCCCAGATATTAGTAATTTAAGAGGCTGAGACATCAGGTAAGATGAATATAAGAAAGCGACTTGTCTTGGTAGTTAGAACATTAGAGTGATTTGATTAAAAAAAAAGGTTTCATTGAAGTGAAGCCATACCACATTGGGTTGAGAATTTGAGAATTAGACACAGAAAATGAAGACTTCTTGCACAGAAGGTAGTAAAGGAAACAATAGAGTGAGAGAGTGATGATTTGAAGGGAAGAGGGCAGCATTGTGGAACTCAGGGCTAAGATGGATGTTCTGGCAGAATGTGAAACAAAACTCCCCTTGGAGACTTTGAGGGCTCTGTGGCCAGGAGATAAGGTGGGCCTCTGGGCTGGAGAAGGTTTCTCCTGGATCTGTTACTTGCCAGAAACTCCTCCCCAGAATCTAGTTTTTCCATTGCTGATGGTGGCAGTGTATTTCCTTGTATCTGAGCTTGTGGTCAGGAGGAAAGAAGTAAATTTTCTGAAACCACGGTGTTCTGTTGTAATGAGTTGGCATTTGAACTCAGGAGATAAAATTAAAAGCATGGGGGAACATCCCCTGACCATTGCTCTTCAAACGCCTTAGCGTGAGAGGACATCACCATAATGTGCTAACTACCAAGACAAGTCTCTTTCTTAATACTCATTCTACTTGATGTCTCAAGTAGAATGAGATTTCCCTTTTCCAAACACGTAACCACATCTCCCCATTTTTCTGTTCATTGTCCCCAGAAGTCCCTTGACTTCTCTGTCTCCCCATTTTAACTCCTATTGTTTTGTCCACCTGAAATCTCCTTTTGCCTTTCCCTAACTCAGACCGATCCCCCAGTCGCTCTCCTTTACCATTTTCTCTCCTTGGTGCGCTGTGGCTCTCGTAACCTGGCACCTGTTGCAGAAATAGAAAAGCATTTTGTAAACTGTAAAGTGTCATACGAACTTCCTAGTAGTATCTGTCCTTCTGAACTGCAAGCTCCTTGAAGGCAGAAACTGAGCCCTTTTTATGTTTATTACATCAAACTACTCAGTGTTGTGTCTTGTACATCCTTGTTACTTATCAGAGTCTGAATGAATTAAGGATATGTGATTCTCTGATAGGGTTAAGGATTGCTAAGAATGGGCATTTAACACACCAGGGTCTATCTTGCAGCTGTTACATTTATATTGAAATTCTCCTTCTGTGGAATCTCCTTTAAAAGTAGATTCCAAAAAAAAAAAAAAAAAAAAAGTAGATTCCCTAATTTGGATCCTCCACTGGTTTACATTTCATTTTTTTCTTCACAGGCTACATTCCTATCTAAATCAATAATTATAGGTTGCATAGTGATGTATTGGCATGCTTTTGACTGTAGTATTGCAGAATATCCAGTTAGACAGTCAGAGCTTTATCCCTTTGGTAACAAGAAGTTCAGCCCTATGCAGTTTCAGGATTAGTCTGTTAGTGGCCCCTGGGGACAGTCAGGGTCCCTTTGCTTTCTGTTTTCACCTTGTCGTCCTTAGCATGTTGATGTTGGCTCCCCTCATGCCCCCAGGATGGCTGTAGCACTTCTCAGTGTGTTCCAAAGGCAGAATAGTGTCTCCTTCCGCTTGTCTATGAGGGAGCGTAACTTTTCCTGAATGCTTCCCAACAGATTTCCCTTCAGATCTTGCTGGTTGAGATGTGGTTATTTACACTGGCAAGAGGAGTGGAACAGTCACAGTTGGCTGGGACCAGTCAAGAATAGGTAGTCTAGCAGAGAATGATCACTTGAATTCAGTTAGAGGTCTAATGCTGTGAAAAACAGGAGTTGGGGATGGGGTATGGAACAGGTACTATCTGTGAGTCCTTGACCTTCCCACCAGGGGAGTTAATATCCTTGTACATTTCCAAGAAGAGGAAAAATACTTTTTACAATATTTCCACTGAGCTTGGTGTTGGATCTCAGAAATACTGTATTCATTGACTCACTTATTCACGTAATAAACATTAACTGAACACACATTTTGTGCCAGGTGTTGTGCTCAGCATGGGGGAAGTAGCTGAGTAAGACGTGCTCCTCATCCTCAGGTGACGTGGCTGGCCCTTAGTCCAGTGGAATAGGGTGGCTGAAGTAAAGCGGGGAGGAGAGAGTTATTCTGTAATAAACTGATTTTAGGAAATTTATTTTTCAGCAGGAGATGTGGGACATGTGGATTTGGGATGTGAATTCATTTGAAAAGCCACTTTGGGGTAAGTTGATCCCTGGGCGTAAATGACTTCAGGGTTGGACTTCTCTTTACATTGCATTTGCTCTTACAGTGGCACAGGTTCAGATTTACCCTGACTGGACTTGATGCCTCATACACATGCCAGAAAGTGAGTGGCTTGTACTAAAATCCTAGCACAGTAATTTGAGAAACATAACCATCAAGCATAGCCACGTGTGGTACTAATTAGCACATTCACTTCTCATTCACAAAAGCAATGTGAAGACTAAATGAAGACCATGTTTAGAAATAGAAAGATACATATTATATAGGGTTTAACCTGCTTGTCTTAGCCAGTAATCCTGGCGTGTGGACTGGAACGCCCTCATGGCGCCAGTGTTAGGAAGATGAAGGGGTCAAGTTTGTCTCTGAGCTTCTCTTTGCAGGACTCCAAGTACATCAGTACAGACATAAAATGTTCGTGATTTTTTTGTTTCATCTAAGAAAGAGCCCTTAGAATTACTATTTAATTACCAAGTGTTTACTGTGAGTGTGTTGTGCATTCCTGCATTTAATTCAGGGACTGTGATGTGGGTATGTTTTTCTCATTCAAGGAATAAAGAGGCCCAGGTTTATGCAAATAAAGTAAAATTGCTAGGAGCACACTACTGATATTAATATGTTCTGGGATTGAAATGTGAATTTTAGCATTTGGCCTAATAGATCGTCACTTCTGTTTTAAAATGCTGATTGTGTTGGCTGTTCCCAAGACCACCCCCAGGTTTAGTGATTGCCTAGGAGGATTCATAGCATTCAGCATATGATCTCTGAATAATAGCTAAGATTTATTACTGCAAAAGGATACAAAGCAGAGTTAGCAAAGGGAAGAAGTGAAATCTGGAGGAAAGCAGTTACTATCTTCCTAGAGTCCTCTCCCCGTGGAATAAGCTTAATTCCTCCAGGTAAGCTTAATTCCTTTAGCAGTGAATTTTGACAACACGTGTGAAGTGTTGTCAACCAGGAAAACTCGTTAGACTGAATGCCAGTGTTTTTATCGGACCTGGTAATGGAGGCACCGCCTAGCATGTACCAAAATTTCAGGCTCCCAGAAGGAAAAGAGATGTTTTGCATAAATCATATTGTTTGTACAGGCAGTTTCAGCACAGTGAGGCCCACTTATCTTTTAAGGTAAGATTTATATCAGCCTAGGAAATTGTGTATCACTCAAGTTCCCAAACACCAGCCAAAGGCTAACATTGCAACCAGACCTTCCTAAAGACAGTAATCTCAGGCGTATGTCTTAGCTTTTATGCTGTACGCTGGTTTATTCATTCAAGGATATCGTCCTTATGATCATGCAGCTTCTGGAAAGGAATGAGAGAAGTAGGTATTATGGTGTTGGTTTTGGGGGCCCTGTGACTGCCCACTAGTTCGATTTGCTGGAAAGACTGACACAGCTCAACATAGTGTTGTACTCACGGCTGCATTTTTATTACAGCCAAAGATACAGTGCAAGAACAGCAGAAAAAAGATATAAATAGGTGAAGGTTGACGAGATCAGGTGTGGACTTCTGAGTCTTCCTTCCGTAAGAATCACAGGAACACGAGTTCCCCTCCAGCTGTGAATGATAGAGGCATGTACAAGACGTGTCTGCTCAGGGAAGCACACGAGTGTCACAGCCTGGAGCTCCTGTTGGTAGCCAGCTGGTCACGTAGGCGTATTCCTGCCATGTGGCCAGCTTTGGCAGCTGAGACTTGGGCCCAGACCAGACACCAGGTGCGTGTCATAAATCTTAGTGATTTCTTTAAACAATGCTGATAGCCTGGTACATCCTGACTCACCACCTCTAACATCCTTAACAAATAACCATGAACATTCCAGGAGTTTCTTCTCAGCATTTGGCCAGGGGTCATTGCCACGGCCCTAGGCATCCCCCTGGGCTTAGCATGGACAGGGTAGAACACACCTGCTGTGTTAACTCTTTCCTCACAGACTTCCATGTGAAATAATGTTGCATTTGCTGAATGCAAAATTTAATGATATATTCTGTAGAATATGATACTCCACACTTGAAAAAAAATAACTGATAGTAGAAATAGTTGACAAATTTCACTTACCTCAAGGGAAGCTTCTAGATTCTTTTCTTTTAGGGATTTATATATAATGGTGACTTTTGGATTTCCCATTTTGTCCACAAACCCTGGTGGCTTAGACAGTAAAGAATCTGCCTGCAAGGCAGGAGACCTAGGTTTGAACCCTGAGTTGGGAAGATCCCCTGGAGAAGGGAATGGCAACTCACTCTAGTATTCTTGCCTGGAGAATTACATGGACTGAGGAGCCTGGTGGGCTACAGTCCATGGGGTTGCAAAGAGTCAGACATGACTGAGTGACTAACACTTTCACTTTTCATTTGTACTATATACAGGTATATGTTATGTTAAATCAAAATAGCACAAAATTAACAATATTAATTTTATTAATTAAAATATTACAAAATTGCACATGACCTTCTCTCTATGAAAGTCAGCCTCATGAGAGGCTTTTAGACACAGTGGGATTTCTTTTTTTACTCAGTTTGCAGCTTTACAGAAATAGTTTTGCAGAAAGAAAATAACTCATAGCTTAAAAGTTACCTGCTTCCAGGATTTGAAGCCAGTCTTCACTAGTTTATTTATTGCTGTTTGAAAACTGCTTTGTGTTATGCAAAAAAGGAAGACACAGTAGTTAAGGAAGATTCCATGCTTGAATCTGAGAAGTTCTGAGTTAACAGAATCACACAGCTTGCCTCAATGCAGGGCTTCGTAGAACCTCTGGTGCAGTAATATACAGACTGAATCTCTCTGAGCAAATCGAGGAAGTAACATTTCCCTAACTTATTTGATCATGGAATTTCTTTAGTGAGAACTCTCAGGTATAAGTCCTACAAATGGTGTTCTTCAGAACAAAATGGCAGGACATCAGGAAGCCCTTAAAGGATTTTAGCTAAAGGAGAGAAAGAAACAAAACATCTGTAGAAAAAATTTAAAGAAAACCTTGTTGCAGCAAAGTGTAGTGTCTTACACTGTCTGATAAAACCTGTTTAGAAACTTCCCTATCTGGATGTCTTTTTCCTGCCAGGTTTCCTGAGTTGATGTTTCTCTTTTGTAATGTGAATGGCGTGTCTCTTACCCTGGTATTTAATAGTGTGATAACAGTTTCCATGGTGTGGATCATTGCCTTCATGCTCCTACCATCTACAGTGTCTGACATGGTATCAAGAACAGAGTTGGCCAAGACTCAGTAAATATCCAAGCAGCATGGAATGATTGGGACTCTAAAATACTGGGTTTTTGTTTTTGTTTTTTTAAAGGAATAACAAAGTAGTAGACATAAAGGTTAGATACTATACATTTATTTTAATAATGTCATTTGAAGAACATTTTTAGAACTTTTCTTTTGACTTCTTGAATTTAATTCCTCTTCTCATCACCAACTTCTTTTTTTTATGACTTCTATGAATTTTTAATTGGTTTATTTTCTTAGAACAGTGAAATTGTTCCACCATAGACATGTAAGCATTTGTAACTACTGGATTTCTTTTAACAGTAGATGGAATGTCATTTTAAGTAATTAAATGGTCAGCATAGCTAAGGAAGGCCAGTGGGTCAGAAGTAGCCAAGGTACTACTCAACTAGAAAAGGTGAGAATATTTGCTTTACTGGGTACCAAGAATTGTTGTAAAGTTATAATTAAGACGCTGTGTGGTATAGGGATAAGCAGACCAATGGAACAGAACGTAGAACCTCAGAAACATGACTTATGACAAAGTTGGTATTGCACACTTTTAGGGAGAGATTGAACTTTCCATAAACAGTACTGAGACATTTGGTTATCCATATGGAAGAAAGTAATATTGAATCTGTACTTACACTGGAAAGGTAAAACTTTAAAACTTCTAGACATTAAAATATTTTTAATGATCTCTAGGTAGAGAAACTCCCCAGATCAGTAGGTGCCCAATATGCTGCTGGAGATCAGTGGAGAAAAAACTCCAGAAAGAATGAAGGGATGAAGCCAAAGCAAAAACAATACCCAGACTCTGATGCTGGGAGGGATTGGGGGCAGAAGGAGAAGGGGACGACAGAGGATGAGATGGCTGGATAGCATCATTGACTAGATGGACGTGAATCTGAGTGAACCCCGGGAGTTGCTGATGGACAGGGAGGCCTGGCGTGCTGCGATTCATGGAGTCATAAAGAGTCGGACACGACTGAGCAACTGAACTGAACTGAACTGAAGGTAGAGAAAAACTTCTTAAGACATAGAAAATATGAACTACAAAAGACACCTTTTATTTTGAATATAAGCTATAAACTGGGAAAAGATACTGGTAGTACATGTAACTAACATGGATTAGAATCCAGACTGTATAAAGATCTTCACAGACTAATAGGAAAAAGACAAAACAACTTCACCCAATAGAATAAACTTCAGTGGGTATATTAGGAAGAGGAAATGGAAATGTCAGAGATGGTGGGGAAACTCAAATTACACACTTACCAGATTGTCAAAAAATTAAATAGTTTGACATCAATAAGTGTTGCCAAGGACATAACACATCCAGAGCTCTCATTTTGCTTTAGACATCTGGGAAAGCAAGTTTGCCATATGTTGTCATATTGAAAATATGTGTAGTCTCATGACCTAATATCCCTAGGTATGTACTCTAGGTCAGGGTTGTGACAACTCATGAATTAAAGATTTTTAACATCTTTAAATGGTTAAGAAATAATTTCATAATTTATAATTTTAAAATTACATGACATTCAAATTTAATGTCCATAAATAAGCTTCGTTTTATTGGAATGCTGTCACACTTACTTGGTTACATAGCACGGCTGCTTTTGTGGTACAACCCCAGATTCAGGTGGTTGCCACAGAGATCTTATGTCCCGCAAAGCCTAAAATGTTTACTGTCTGGCCCTCTGCAGAAGTTTGCTGACCCCTGGCACATGTGTACCAGGAAACATGCATAAACCTAGAAATAAACCCATGCCTATTAAGCATGAAAGGGATAAACTATGATTAGCCCCATAGTGTATGATTACATTAATATAAGCCAATTAAGTACTATACAGTGGTGAAAAGGAACTGACTACAACTACATGCAGCATGAATGGGCTTGAGGAATGTAGTGTTAGAAGAAAAGCAAGTCTCAGATTTTTCCACTTGTAAGCAATTCAGTGTCCTTTCAAGTAGCATAGTGTGCCTCATAATGTATAATTGTTCTGACTCGTAGAGAGGAACTTCAGAAGTGGACTAGAGCCTCTCTGACTTTAGGTTTCCTCTGTCTCTGCCCCCCCCCCCAATCCCCCTGCTTCCGCATCCCAGGTGTATTGTCAGGAACCCCGTTCAAACTCTCATAAGCGGAAAAGGGGATTATTAGAAGGATTCCTGAGTGGTGACGAGAGCCAGAGAAGAGACAGGGACTCAGTCACTACGGGACCCTCCTCTCGTCCTGCGTGCCTCCGTTTGGGCTCGCCCTCTTGGACTGCAGCTCGGCTCTCTCCCCGCGACGGGCAGTGTAGCTGACTGCAGCACTAGGTTAGCACAGGCTTCCAGCTCTGTGACTCGGGAAGTGAAGGGCTGAGGGCCTGTGGTTGGCCTGGCCAGCTCATTTGGCTGTCCTGTGCCCATGGGACTAGGTCTGTTACCAGACCTAGGGGTAGGGTGGGCAGAGCAAGAGTCAGAATCATGAGCCAGGAAGCACCTCAGCCTGTGTCTATTTTCTCTCTTCTTTAAACAGTAGTAACGTCTAAAACAATATGTGGCATTCTGACACAGCTTTGTGGATATCAGGAGGCCTTTTTTGAAGTGATCATTAAGACATTGGTTGTCTAAGACAGTATACTTGGTGGCTGTGCTGGAAAGAGAGGTTAGAATGTCTGTTGAGCATATTAGTTTAATTTAAAAAAAAATCTCAGCAGCATTACCACAGAGATCTCTCGTGCTTCCCCTTTATGGTCACAAACATTTCAGTCTTTTCCTCCTGTAGGGACATTTAAGACATTAAAATATTTGAGTAAAAATAGATGTTACAGTTGTTTTAAAACATGATATACCTGGACTTCCCTGGTGGTGTAGTGGATAAGAATCTGCCTGTCAATGCAGGGGACATGGATTTGATCCCTGGTCCAGCAAGATTCCACATGCCTTGGAGCAACTCAGTCTGTGCACTGCAACTACTGAGCCCATGCACCGCAGCAAGAGAGGTCCCCGCAGGGAGAAGCCCAGGCGCCGCAGAGTAGCCCCCGCTCACCCTAGCTAGAGAAAGCCTGCGAAAAGCAACGAAGGCCTAGCGCAGGCAAAAATAAATAGTATTAAAATTTTTATTTGGTTCTGTAATACTATAACCATGTACCCAGAACTCATTCCAAAAGTTCTAAGAATATGTAATTATAATACAATTACTTAAAAAAAGACATACTGCTGATTTATTCTGAATGACTAGGAGGGTACTTAGCCCATTGGTAATAGTGTTTTAGGTACTTGAAGAAATATACAACAGTTATCCTCCTAAAATTTAAATTGTTTCTTTGAAGGGTCCTCACCTCTTCTGTATTTACCTATTTTTAAGGTTATTAAGGTTGAATTTATTATCTACAGTAAAATTCACCCTTTTAAGTGTAGTCGTACCCGTTTGGACAAACAGACACAGTTGTATGACCACCACCACAAGCTGGGAGTAGAGGGTTTCCCATTATCACAAGTTTTCACTGTCCTTTGAGGGCAGTCCCCTATTCTTCCAAGCCCCTGGCAATGGCTGATCTGGTTTCTATCTCATATAAATGGCATCATATAGTATTCAAAATGCAGCCATTTGCTACTGACCACTTTCACTTAGCATAAGGCTTGTGAGATTCATCAGTGCTGTTGCATGTACATCGAGAGTTCTTTTTGATTGCTGGATTCTGGGTTGAAGTCCTTCACTGTTTAGAGTACCACAGTTTGTTTATCCATTCACCAGGTGGTGGACGTGTGGATTGTTTCCAGATTTTGATGGTTATGATTAAGTTGATATAAAGGTTGTGTACAAGTCTTTGTGTAGACGTACATTATCCTTTTTCTTATGTAAGATTCTTATGGGAGAAAAACTCTTTGTTTTCCGGAGAGACTGTACCATTTTGCATTCCACTGGCAGTGTGGTAGTGGTCCACTTACAGTATTTCTTGCTAGCATTTGGTAGTTTTTGTTTTTCCTTTAGCTGTTTATATTGGTGCGTAGTGGTGGTTCACTGTGTTTTTAATTTGCAGTTCCCTAGTAGGTGGCATTAGCGGTAAAGAATCCATCTGCCAGTGCAGGAGACACAAGAGACATGGGTTTAATCCTTGGGTCAGGAAGATCCCCTGGAGAAGGAAATGGTAACCCGTTCCAGTATTTTTGCCTGGAGAATCCCATGGACAGAGGAGCCTGGCAGGCCACAGTCCCTGGATTGCAAAGAGTCAGATCTGACTGAGTGCACACACACAATAGCTAACAATGTTGAAAATCTTTTCTTGTACTAGTTTACCACCTGAATTGCTGTTCCGGTGAAGTGACAGTTTGAACTTTTCGCCCATTATTTTGGATTAGGGTTTTTAAACACTGTATTTGAAGAGTTTTTTATGTGGTCTGGGTACAAGTAATTTATCAGATGAGTCATTTGTAAATATTTTCTCCCCATATGTGACTTGTTTTTTATTTAACTGTCTTTTGAAGAGCAGATTTTATTAAGTCCAACGTCCAGTCTTTTTTTTTTTTTTTAATGATTTGTGCATTTTATTGTTAGTATCTGAGGAATCTCTGGCCCAAGGTTTCAGAGGTTTTTGCCTCTTCTTTATTCTCCTTTCTCCCTGCACCTCCTGCTTTCTCTGTACTGCTCTCCTTCCAAATACACACACACCCACTGCATTTCATCTTCAATTTTAGAATCTAATTGTGCTGCCTTGGAAAAATTAAACAGGGATGGGTACAGAGTTATAAAGACTTACATTTAAGTGTTCTGGGCTGTAAGCTCTGAAAGAAATAACAATCAGCAGGTTTTAGAGAACACAGAGCCACATTTGCGTCCCAGATAGCGCACCAGCAGTTAGACTGCTTACTTTGCCAGTGACCAAGAGAGGTAGCCTTGCACGTGAAGTGGCTTGAAATACATGCTATATCGGCTTCTCTGGAGAGATCTGTTGTTCCATGACACTGTGCGTTGTAATCCTTTTGGCCTTGCCCCTCACCCCAGTCACTAGAGTTAGTAGTGGTTGCTCACCCCATGTGAGGGACTTGAGGCAAGAATCCAACAGTGGCACCCCTGTTCTCAGGGTACAAGTGGGGAGTGTTGGTTTGATGGAAGGAGACCACTAGGCAAGAGATCATAGTCCCCAGAGAGGTGAGTAGAAATAACACTTCACAGTTACAAGTGTCACCTAGTATTTTGGGGGTGCTTTTCAGGTTGCTGGCTAGCCCCTTCGTAAGGTAGGAGAGAAGTTTTATCTTTTTCATAGATAAACTCTCTGGTCTATCCTGGGTTCATGCTACATAAACTGCCCTTGTAAGAAGCTCCTGGGCCCCCCTGGAGCATCCCAGCCCTTCAGAGCATCTACACATTGGCTTTCAGTGGGGGGCACCTGCGCCAAGTGTTTCCTCCATCCACCCCAAGTGCACTTGATTCTTCCGTCTCCTGGTCAGCACTGACACACGCCTTTGAGCCTTGGTGCCCATGGCTCCATGCAGTGACTCCTCGTCTGAGGTCCCTGGAACTGTTCCAGTGCGCCCCCAGACAAGTGCCAACGTGCCAGGAGTGTTTCCAATCTAGCCGTCCCAGATTTGGTGACCATCCCTCCAGTCGTTTTCTCAAGATGTTGCAACAGATTGGGGTGGGAGTGGGGCACATAGAAGCGAAAGTTCGGGGAAGTCTATGCAGTTACTGTCAGAGCCAAGTCCAGGCCTCAGATCTCTTGATGCCCTTTTCTTCTGCGCTTTCCATGAGTCTGTTTCTGAATGGCTGGTGACTAGCATTTTTAGAATGGGATTCAGTGGGACAGAGGGATAAGAATCACTCCAGTTAAACTGATGTAGTACAGCGACCGGGAGAGCTCATATAAATCCTTGGACCATGGAACTGAATGGGAGTGTTTGAAATGGACTGGGAATTACTGATTTCTTAAACCGCTGTGGCAGTTAATGGCTTAGCTTTTACTTGAGCGTTTAATATAGCAGTTGAATAGAAGGCAGTTAAGCCCCACGTGTTTAATGGATATGAGATAGTCGCTCACTGTTTTAATTTGCATTTTCTTAATTGTAGTGAATCAAGCCCATTTTCACTGTTTATTGGCTCTTCCGGTTTCCTTTCTGCAAAGTGCTTGTTTGCATCATTTACCCATTTTTCTATTTTATTGTGTATATTGATTTGTAGGAGTTATTTGCATGTTTTTGATACTATCAGTTTTTATATATTTTACAAGATTTTTTGAAGTCTGATTTAAAACTTATTCTTCATAGTAAAATTTTATATGCATATTAATCTTTCGATTGTGCTTTAGGTTCTGAATTTCTTTTTTCTTTTTCTGTCTGTAGGTTATGAAAGTGATTTCTGATGAAACTGGATTGGAATAATTTTCATGATCTTTGTATATTTATATATATATATTTTAAAATTTTGCATTTGACTTAAAGTGCCATGAGAAAATTTGCATACTGCAAGGTGGTCCTAGCCACCTCCTTGATTTGGGTACTCTTGGATATGTTCCTGCTGCTTTACTTCAGTGAATGCAACAAATGTGATGAAAAAAAAGAGCGAGGACTTCCTGCTGGGGATGGTGAGTGACATTTCATAATAATGGGCCTGTTTTGATACATGTGTTACTTGTTTGAAATAACTAATTTGGAAACTATGAATTTTAACATTTCTTTAGATTAATAGTAATGCCTGGCTTTCTATGTATGTGATCATATTTCTATCAGTTCTCCAGTGGGTTCTTCTAACAGTATTAAAGTGTCATATGCTGCTGCTGCTGCTTCAGTCGTGTCCGACTCTGTGCAACCCCATAGACGGAAGCCCACCAGGCTCCCCCGTCCCTGGGATTCTCCAGGCAAGAACACCTGAGTGGGTTGCCATTTCCTTCTCCAATGCATGAAAGTGAAAAGTGAAAGGGAAGTCGCTCAGTCGTGTCCGACTCTTATCGACCCCAAGGACTGCAGCCCACCAGACTCCTCCATCCATGGGATTTTCCAGGCAAGAGTACTGGAGTGGGGTGCCATAGCCTCCTCCAGTGTTCAGTGTTAAAAGTAGTTAATTTTCTGGAAGTCGTATTACCAAATAATGTAGGGAATCGCGTAGCTGGGACTACCAAAACTGCACAGGAGATTAGCCTAATGTCATAATGCTGAGTGGAGCGTTAAAACTGCATTATCAGGCATGAGAGAGAGAGTTCTCTAGCCCTCCTATCTCAGTCCTAAGGGAAGAAGTTATTTTAGGTAGACGTGGTCTGGTGAGTTCATTTTGTTGATGCTGTCGATAGCTCCAGTTAGCACTTTTAGGGAGAGCTTATGAAAAGATCAGACTATAAAATCAGTGCTGTGTTGAGAACACTGCAGTCTCTGGCGTGGAAAAGGAAGGAGACACCTGAAAAATTCCATTTTAGACTCTGTGTTTAAACCAAAAAACAAATGCCTCCTTTTATTTACTTATTTTTAAACAAAATGAAAATGACTTTGCATTGTGAGTTGGTAATTTAGCTATTCTGGGCCATGCACTCTGTCTGGTTAGTTATAGAATATCTGGCTAAACAATAATTCTATTTTTAGGAATTATATGTAAATGTTTTATTTGAATATACAGCCATATTTAAGTATTTTACACTTTAATATCGAGGGTACCTGGTCCTTTAAAATTTATAATCTAAAACTTGCCTACGTACTATAATTTTTATAGATGGGATTATGTAACCAGTTCTGTTTATTTTATGGGAAATTTGCCTAAAATTAGTCTCAGTTGCTAACACTGAACTTTAGTAATACCTAGGCTAACCCCTAACTTTTTAATTTTTATCTTCCCCATTATATAACCAGTTCTGTTTATTTTATGGGAAATTTGCCTAAAATTAGTCTCAGTTGCTAATACTGAACTTTAGTAATACCTAGGCTAACCCCTAACTTTTTAATTTTTATCTTCCCCATAATTTTTAATATGATACACTTTTATACAAGGTCAGCCTATCTGTTGACTTTCCTGGTTTCCTTTAAGGACCTCCTGCTTAGTAAGTTTGTTGTGTGACAAGACCCCGGCCACCTTAACTGGTGTTAGAGCTGTAAACTCTGTTGACATTTAAATGAGAGGGCAGGTATTGCTATTCACTATTAAAAAATTAGGAGATTCCCAAATGCAGCAGATAAACTTTCCCCTCATTCCACCCTAACCCATTGCCATTTATAGTGGGAACTCATGGTATTCTATCTTAAATGGAAAGGCACAATCATAAGACAGACCAGGACCTCTGTAGTGGGTGAAGACACACTAGGTCTTCACCAGTGTTTTGTAATCTTTTGAATGTTTTGTAAACTGCTATGTGCTGGGCAGTGTGCTACGTGCTAGTGATACACATTTCAACAGTACAAAATAGTTTCTCCCTCTGGGGAACTCCCAATCCGATAGCAAAGGAAGAATAATAGACAAGTAGTGATATGATAGCTTCCCTGATAGCTCAGTTGGTAAAGAACCCACCTGCAGTGCAGAAGACTCCGGTTCAATTCCTGGGTCGGTAAGAGCCTCTGGAGAAGGGATAGGCTACCCACTCCAGTATTCTTGGGCTTCCCTAGTGGCTCTGCTGGTAAAGAATCCACCTGCAGTACAGAAGACCCCGGTTCAATCCATGGGTTGGGAAGATCCCCTGGAGGAGGGAAAGGCTACCCACTCGTCTTCTGGCCTGGAGAATTCCATGGACTGTATAGTCCATGGGATCACAAAGAGTCAGACACGACTGAGCGACTTTCAGTGATATGGTAGATAGCACACTAGAGGTGTGTGGGAGGAAGGAACACCGTGAGGCCTCTGAGAAGGTGCTGCAGAGAAGTAACACTCAGGCTAAAGTATCAGGGTGCATGGGTGTTTGTTAGGTTTGACAGGTGAAGGGAATATATCCCAAGCAAAGGAGGAAAGCATGCACAAGATAAGCACATGAGAGAACAGAGTTGATGGATAAGAAAGCGTGAGGAGAGAGCACAGATGAGGCTGGGAGGTCAGCAGAGACCACATCGCAGAAGGCATTTTATAACATGCCGAGGGTTTTGCACTTTATCCTGTAGGTGAGGCATGCCATCGAAGGATTTCAAAGAAGGGACCAAGTAACCTGACGGGATCCCGACTTTCAGAACAGAGTGGCCACTAGGCTGAGGAAGTGGGAGAGAGCGAGACATCTGAGACTGGTTGTGAGACTGCTGGGAGAGTTTGGAGAAGTTCTTGGGGCCCACACTAAAACGGGGCACACAATGATACATGGGAAGTTTGTAGATAGTGGACTTTACATAGCAGGGGAGTCACTGAATGTAGCTGAGGGCAAGTGAAAAGTCTCCCATGGCTCTCAGGTCTCCGTCTTTGGGTAAATTGATACGAGGAGGGCCCCCAGAGGCAGAGCGGCTCCAGTGGGAAGGCAGAGGACGAGTTGTGTTTGGAGCATTTCATGTGGAGGTGCTGGGGGCTGGGGGTTGCGTTCTGCAGCAGAGAGTGGCTGGGGTGGAGCACGGGGGCGGTGCTGTGGGCTCCGGAGTGTGCGGGAGAGATAGGAAGAGTTGGAGAGGATCACGGAGGGTCAGCAAGGGGAGAGAAGGCTTCTGGAAGTCAGGGGCAATGGAAAAGCCAGAGGGAGTAGGGTCATGGAAATCCAGGCATGATGGATGGATGTTCAGGGATTTCACCTGAGATGAAAAAGTGGTTGTGATATGTTTCCTAATGGGGTTTCTTGTTACCCTGCTACTGCTAAGTCACTTCAGTCGTGTCCGACTCTATGTGACCCCATAGACGGCAGCCCACCAGGCTCCCTCGTCCCTGGGATTCTCCAGGCAAGAGTGCTGGAGTGGGGTGCCATTGCCTTCTCCGTCTTGTTACCCTAGAAAGTGCCATTTCAGTACCAGTGGACTTGATATTTACTGGTGTGTAGCTTATCCTTTTAGGAAGGTTTGACACACAGAGAGAGTACAATAGTTAGAAGAAAGGAATGGAGCTAAAGTTGGTTTTCTGTGTACAGATGTATTTTTTATGTATTTTGAAGAGGTTTAAAATATAAAGGAATGAAGTAATACTTGAAAGAACAAATTCTCAGCAGAGGAGACAGTGGGGTATCAAAACCATAAGAAAAGATTTATCCTTGAAGAGGATTCTAAGGTTAGTATGCTTCTGAAAACCACTAGTGATATGAGCATCAGAGAAGAGGAGTAGCTTTTATGCAAAGTATAGAAGTACAGAGTAAAGGAGATATGGTCTGAGAGTGCAGTGTGGAGCCATGAGAGACAACAGCATGTCCTGAAAAAAGGAGAATGAAGTGAGTGTTGTGAGCTTAGTGGGCCTTGTGGGAGAGTCAGGTTTAAGTCTGGTGAATGGGACCTCTGTGTTAAGGAAACTTGATATTTACTATGTGGAAATAGCAGGATACTGTGGATGACTGAGAAAGAGGTCAGCGGTGGCAGGATGAGAGAAGGCTGAGCAGTACGATGCCAGGAGGTGAGTTAATAGCTGAAGGGAGAGACTTATGAGAGGCCAGTGATTCTAGATGGGGCCCTAAAGCATCCATTTTTCAAACTGTGTTTCAAAGGATTGAAGGAAAAGAGTGGGGAAGGGGGACAATGGCTGCCAAGCAAGAACAGTTTGAAAAATCTGCTCTGATGGGATGTTTCAGTGCAGTGGGCACTAGGAGGTCCAAAGTAGTGTAGGAACCCTAAGGTTACTGCTATCATTATACGGCTGCTGAGAGATTGTGATGCCGATGAAGAGATCTTTCACTAAAGTAGCTGGGAGAGGGTTGACAGGCGATGGCATGAAGGATGTAGACCTTCTTAGTGGAATTAGCAGGTACAGTCAGTGACCTGGAAGAATATAAGTCTCTTCTGTTAGAATACATAAGGTCTCCAGGATCTTCATTCTCTGGCATTTGAAAAACCAAATTAAACAATGAGCAGATATGACACTCTAGAGCAGTTGTCTCAGTATTGTAAGGACCTCCTTTCTGAACTGCTTTACAGTGCCAATTTGGTAAAATTCACCAAATTCTGCTCTTTATACTGTTGTGTGCAGTTAAGCAGAATGGATTCATTATCCCTCTGATAATGTTCATCAGATTATCCTAGGGTCTTACATGTACTCGCTACTTACCTACATCAGGTACCAGCAGGCCTGTCTGTGTCTGATACACAGGGTTGATTTTATTCTGTTTTATATTCTGGAGCAGTTCTCTCTCATAGTTTTATATTTACTTGTGTTTTATACACCAGACTCTCTGAAAATAGGAAAATTCTTCTTTCACTAGAGAATTAGATAAAATTGCCCTTGGAAAAATAAAATTAGTACAAGTTATGTCTTAGGAGTATTTTTGCAACTCCTCTGCCTTGTTGGAATTAACTCATTCAGTTTATGGATTTGGATGTTGCATAGAACATTCAGTATTTTTACAGATACACTTTCAAGTAGGAATTAATCCTTTATACCAGCTCAGTACATGATTTTCAGATTACTAAAATACTGATTATTCAAGTTTTTATGCGCTTATGCTAGAATTATTTCAGTTGTCACATTAGGAAGACTTTGAGTACATATTTTATAGAAGAAACTTTAGATGATTAAAAAATTTAAAATACTGTTAGTAAAGGCTTTCAGAAACTATTAACAGACTTTTAGTGTATTTAGAGTTTTATTTGTACACATTACAAATGAATTGAATATAAAATTGCAATAAGGGTTAAAACTGACAGATATTGAGGTAGCAGAGAGTTATCAATAAATTTTGTTACATGCAATAATATTTTAATGTTAAAAAATTAGATAATTTGCTTTGTTTATATAATACTTATTATTTTATATAACACTAAGAAAGCAGAAACATTTCAATTATCATTGTAAGCCAAGTCCCAATTTCAGAGATATTAAAATATGGGGGAAATATTTTGGAGTAAGTGAAATATAGTGCATAAAAACAGGAAAAATTATGATCGCCTAAGAAAATTATTTGGGAGAAATGCTTTTAGCTTTTTAGCTTCCCAAATGGATATCCTGTAACTTTGAAAAAGTGGAAGTGTTAGTCAGTCAGTCATGTCAGACTTTTTGTGACCCCATGAACTGTAGCCCACCAGACTCCTCTGTCCGTGGAATTCTCCAAGTAAGAATACTGGAGTGGGCAGCCATTCCCTTCACCAGGGGATCTTCCTGCCCAGGGGTCGAATCCTGGGTCTCCTGCACTGCAGACAGATTCTTTATGACTGAGCCGCCACCAGGGTTTATTCTACTTCCATTACATATTGTAGAAATTTGTAAGATGTATTAAAGCTAAGGTATGTCATGTGGTTTGTATATGTAAATCTCATTTGGCAGCAGTCAGAGTGAACTTGTAGTTCGTTTTTTTTTTAATAATTAAATTTTCTAAGAAATGAAACTTCTCTACCTTGTCATGTAGATGAAGTTTAGCTGAAGTATACAATAAAATGTTAGTATTGTGTTTTCACATAATACTTCAGAACAACACTTAGTTACCCCCTTGTCAAAGTTGATTTTATTCTTAGAAATGATCTACATATGAAATTTTATGCCAAAGAAAGTATTTTTTTCAGTTCAGGAAAATGATAATATCCAAACCCATTTCCATTGCTTTCAAACAAGTTTCACCGATCTCTTTTTAATTTACATGAAAGACTGGTAAGTAGAAAACAAGGGAAGTTAAGTAAGTATTACTATCTTTTTTGTTAGTTGCTTTTTGCAGGTGTGTTAGTAATAAAAATATTCATTAACTAGTTGCATTTTATCCTGGCATCTTTGCCAAAGAAAATTAGTTTACTGCTGCTGCTAAGTCACTTCAGTTGTGTCCAACTCTGTGTGACCCCACAGATGGCAGCCCAACAGGCTCCTCTGTCCCTGGGATTCTCCAGGCAAGAATACTGCAGTGGGTTACCATTTCCTTCTCCAATGCATGAAAGTGAAAATGAAAGTGAAGTCACTCTGTCGTGTCCTACTCTTAGTGACCCCATGGACTGCAGCCTACCAGGCTCCTCCATCCATGGGATTTTCCAGGCAAGAGTACTGGAATGGGTTAGTTTACTGGTCCCCCTTTAATTCTTTGGGATATTATAATTTTAAATTCAGGTATTGTGGTGGGTTCTGTAAGTAGTAGTCACGAGACTTTTGATTAATGGTCATTTTAAATGTGGCTCTGAAAACTCACATGTATCAGTAGGTTAAAGTATGTAATGTGGGTATTACACTAGATATTCAGGTTGTTAATAAGTACCAGCTGATCAAATTTGTAAAGTATTGTAGTCAGGAAGATTTTGTGTGTTGTACAGTTTTCCCCAATCTTTAAGACTTCAGGCTGGAGTTCATTATGATGGGGCAGGATTTTAATTTTCTGGTCATACAGTCTTTTAGGCTATAAGCAATCAAGTTTGTACTTACTAGTCTTACTAGTTCTTACTGTAATTTATTGAGTGCTCCTTCATACTCCCCCAATCCTCATGGAAAATTTGAAATGGAAACAAAATGAGAAAAATTGATCTCCCATATACCCATCATCTGGAGACGGGTTACCAGATGGCTACCCACTCCAGTATTCTGGCCTGGAGAATTCCATGGATTGTATAATCCATGGAGTCACAAAGAGTCAGACATGACTGAGCAACTTCCACATACCCATCGTGTCTTCAACAGCTGTCAATGCAAAGCTAGTCTTGTGGCATAGATACATGGTACCTCTTTCTTTTTGTCCTCCCCACCCCGCTTTGTTGTTGTTGGTGAAGAAGCTTTTCTTTTCTCCAGTTTTCCACAGTCAGGATTTCATTCCGTTAATGTTTTTTTTTAAATCATGTCCTCTGTCCCCAGTAGTATTTCCTGTGAATTGCTAAGTGGGTCCAGGGACTTGATTACATTCAGAATCTATTCCACCTCACCTTGCCACAGGCAAAAATATGTTACAGATGGTGTTCTGTATAACTAAATACTCAATTAAAAATTTAAAAACTGAGCAGTGTGAGAATGTTTCCATTTTAGCTTTTATTTAAAGCAACATCTTATACTAAAATAGGGTACAGGTAACTGAAGGATATTTATAACCAGGGCCACTAGATGTCTCCCACCTACTCTTTATTTCTGTGCCATGCACAAAAGGTAAGTGTGACTTCCAGAACTCCAGTGCTTTGTACTGACCCCTGAGTGTCCCAATCCCCAAATCTGTTCATTGCTCTTTATTTTCAGAGACAGGTAGGTAGGAATTGACTCCGAGAGTTTAATAATTTATGGTTTTCTATTTTTTAAAAGTTTATATGAGCATTATGTTTCTGTACTTATAGTTTTTATTATATTTGTCATTGAAAATTTTTGTCACTGAGAATTTTTAAAAAATTCTTATATTTAAAGAGCTTACTTGGCAAACATTAGATAGGATTTGTTTTTTAAAATTGTATTACAGGAGTTTCCTATGATTTTTCAAGTTATTTCCTAATATTTTAACTTCCTTCCTGAAATCACAGTTTCTAAGCTCTGAGAATGGGGACAGTTATTATACACCATTTTTTCCTTGATAGTTCTTTAAAACAGATTTTATGTCCTGTTTATGTTTTATGTTGAAGGCATAGTGAGTAATATTCTGCAGCTCTGGTATGGATAGGTTGCTTTGTACCTGCACTGGACAATCATCCTGTAGGCTAGCTTTGCCGACAAGAGCTGTTCTTGGTCAGACAAAGCCTGTCTGAAGAGAACTCCTGGTTCATCTACTGCCACGATGTCTTCAGACATTTCCATCCAGAGACTTTGGGGGGATGCCTTAAAAACACACTGCAGGAGAATAAAACATTCAGCTTAAAAAATAAGTAATGTATAAACAGTTTCATCCCATTCTTACCCTCACCTCATTCTCTATCCATCCCTTTTAGGTGGGAAGTTTAACACAATTATTTCAAATTTAATATATTCTAGAACACGTTTTTCTTGGAACACTTTTTAATATCTCAAAAGTACATAACTAGGAACAAGATTTGGGATTTGCTGGTCAGAAATATTCTTCTTTTTACTAATAAAGCCAGTCCTCCGTATCTGTGGATTATGCAGAGGGGTGATTGTATCACATACCTTTTTATATAAAGGATTTGCACATCTGCGGATTTTGGTATCTACAGGGCGGGGTGACAGTAGTCTTGGAACTAGGCCCTTGTGGATACTGAGGAACAAGTCTATGCTAAGAGACAACATTACTTTTGATTAGAATTACATTTCTTGATGTTCCACCTTGCATAATGCTTATTATAATGTCTTCTATTATTCTAGGATTTCATTTTGATTTATTTTGAATAACACTTGTACTTATGTATTAATTTAGCATATAGTTATAAAATGCCTATTAAACATTGCTAAACTCCACAGAAGGTACATGAATGAACAAAAAACTCCAACTAAAAAAGAAATCATAATCTAGCTAGGTGGGGTGTCATAGGCATGTTTAGCAATCATATTAGGGAGAGCTGTTGATTAGAGGGACTTTCCTGGTGGCTCAGTGATAGAGAATCTTCCTGCCAGTGCAGGAGATGCAGTTTTGATCCCCGGTTTGGGACAATCCCCTGGAGAAGGGAATGGCAACCCACTCCAGTATTCTTGCCTGGGAAATCTCATGGACAGAGGAGCCTGGCGGGCTATAGTCCATGGGGTTGCAAAGAGTCAGACATGACTGAGCATCTAAACAACAACATTTGATTAGAGACATAGAGCCCTGGATGAAATGATGTGATCAAAAGTAGTAAGCTGTCACTTGAGAGAGATGCAGAAAAGCTGCGTGCGAGAGAGAAGCAATCTTAGCTGGGCCTTGAAGGACTAGTGTGGGTTTGGTGTTGCACAGGTAGAGGTGGGAGGTGCCAAGGGAGGAGGCCAGTGTGAGCAAAGGCCCTGATGCAAGTAGACATGAGGCACAGAGGGGAGAGCAGGAGGTGCTGCTTGAGGGAGGGTGAGCATCTGGGGGCTGGGAAGCAGAGAGCCCAGCAGGTGGGAGGTTTGGAAACTTAAATTCCTTGTTAAAGAGATTAGACTCCCAGAGACCATGGGAATAGCACAGTGAAGACTATGCTTTAGAGAAGTTACTGTGGCCACAATATTCGAGATGGGAGTGCCAAGGCCATGCAGTGATTCAGGTGAGTCGTGCATGGTGAGAAGGTCTGGAGTCAGGGCACAGTGTGGAAGCAGGGGACAGGGCAGCCCCTAGGCTGTGTCTCAGATTGGTAGAGGATGGGCTCAGAGGTGGCTCTGGTTGTTGAGGGCATAGTTTAAACTAAAATGTTATTCAACAGAGACATGAATTAATTACTATAAAATTAATGTTAGTTACATTTCCTCCTTATTCTTAGTTCTAGAGCCAGTACAAAAGCCTCATGAAGGTCCTGGAGAAATGGGGAAACCAGTCGTCATTCCTAAAGAGGACCAAGAAAAGATGAAAGAGATGTTTAAAATCAATCAGTTCAATTTAATGGCAAGTGAGATGATTGCACTCAACAGATCCTTACCAGATGTTAGGTTAGAAGGGTAAGTACCTAGCTAGTGTGGTCCTGATAGTATTTAATGTGAATGAAAAGTATGTTCTGAATTCTCAGTAAATTGCACTTCAGTGTTGACTATTCTTGAAATGAATGTTACATTGCTGAGTTACTTCTTACCACCACCCCCCACTTAAGAAATAATTAAATGCTGATAAAATAATATCTCAAGTTCTAGAGATCATTGGGACCATGTGTTTTAAGCTTTGAAAGATAATTGTTTATCTTGATGGATTTAGTAGGGATTTTAAACCTCATTATTACCAAAGCATTTATATAATCAATTTTATAAAGGATCATTTTAAGGTGTGTGTATCTTAAAACAGTGAAGTATACAGTCATAAGCATACAAATTAGTGAATTGCTACATACATGTTATCTTGTCTAATCATCATCCAAATCAAATTATAGAACATTTTCATCACCTCTAAAAGTTCTCCTATGTTCCTTTCAGGTCAGTACTCCCAACCCCAGGGGCAGCCATTGTTTTGATCTCTAAACATAGATTAGCTTTGTCTTTCTTTGAGCTTTTTATAGATGAATCTATACTGTTTATAGTCTGGTGTCTCTGAGATCCATGTTGTTGCGTGTATCAGAAACTTACTGTTTTCCATGGCAGTATGGTGGTTTGTTACGTGAACGTACCATAACTTATACACTGATAGATATTTGGGTTGTTTCCACTTTTTCACTATTATGAATAAAGGCTATGGTGATATTTCTGTGAATGTTTTAGGAAGACCTAGGCTCTCACTTCTATTTGGTGTATATATTGGGGAAAGGAATAGGGTATACACTTACATAGCTTTAGCACATTTTTCTAAGATGGTTGTACTAACTTACACTCCTATCAGCACCTAATGTCCAGCTGTGCCATATGATACAAGATATCTGGACTAGAGGACAACGGGTGCTGCTAAAAGCAAAGGAACTGTACAGAGAAAGGTGGATAAAGTGAACATTTTAGCTGTTGAGACCCCCTTAGCCACCTTGCCTTCTGTGGCTCACAGTAATGCCAGCAGCTGAACTTTATCCCTCCAGGCAAGAGATTCGAAGATCTTTTTCAACAGAATTGGACTAGCCGTAAAGAAAAGGAAAACAACTGCAGACACTGACATCAGAGACTCTCCAATTCAGTGACGGCAGCCTGATCACGCCAATGAAGGAGACTCATAGTCAGAAAGCCTCACACACTGAGAGCTTACAGTCAGTTTTTTGGCCTTCCATTTTTAATGATAGATAACCAAGAAATACTAGACATCACAGAATACTCTCAAACATGGAAAGTGTAGTTCAGAACTTTAAGCAGCTTGGAGGAAGCAAAGACTGACTATTCAGTTAGAATTCCATCACCTCCACTAGCTTTGTTCGTAGTAATACTTCCTAAGGCCCAGTTGACTTCACACTCCGGGATGTCTGTCTGTAGGTGAGTCTCCACACCATCGTGATTATCCAGAACATTAAATCCTCTTTTGTACCATTCTGCTGTGTATTCTTGCCACCTCTTCTTAATCTCTTCTGCCTCTGTTAGGCCCTATTCCTGTCCTTTGTTTTGCCCATTTTTGCACGAAATGTTCTCTTGGTATCTCTGATTTTCCTGAAGAGATGTATAGTCTTTCCTATTTTATTGTTTTATTTCTTTGCATTGTTCGCTTAAGAAGGTTGGCTTATTTCTCCTTGCTATTCTTTGGAACTCTGCATTCAGTTGGGTATATCCATTAACTTTTTCCTTTGCTTTTCACTTCTCTTCTGTTTTCAGTTGTTGGAAAGGCCTCCTGAGACAGGAGGCTTTCTTATATTTTGCTTTCTTGCATTTTTTTTCCCTGGGGGATGATTTTGGTCACCACCTCTTGTACGGTGTTTCAAACCTCCATCCATAGTTCCTCAGGCACTCTTGTCTATCAGATCTAATCCCTTGCATCTGTTTGTCACTTCCACTGTATAATCATGAGAGATTGATTTAGGTCATACCTGAATGGCCTAGTGGTTTTCCCTACTTTCTTCAATTGAAGTCTGAATTTTGCAATAAGGAGCTTATGATCTGAGCTGCAGTCAGCTCCAGGTCTTGTTTTTGCTGACTGTATAGAGCTTCTCCATCATTGGCTGCAAAAAATATAGTCATTTTGACCATCTGGTGATGTCCATGTGTAGGGTCATCTCTGGTGTTGCCAGAAGAGGGTGTTTGCTATGACCAGTGAATTCTCTTGCCACAACTCTGTTAGCCTTTGCCCTCCTTCATTTGTACTCCAGACTTCCTTGTTACTCCAGGTATCTCTTGACTTCCTACTTTTGCATTTCAGTCCCCTATAATGGAAAGGATATCTCTTTTTGCTGTTAGTTCTAGAAGGACTTGTTGTTGTTTCATAGAACTGTTCGACTTCAGCTTTTTCGGCATTAGTGGTTGAGGTATAGACTTGGATTACTGTGATGTTGAATGGTTTACCTTGCAAATGAACCAAGATCATTCTTTTGTTTTTGAGACTGCACCCAAGTACTGCAGTTTGAACTCCTGTTGACTGGGAAGGCTACTCCATTTCTTCTAAGGGATTGTTGCCCACACTAGTAGATATAATGGTCATCTGAATTAAATTTGCCCATTCCCATCCCTTTTAATTCACTGATTCTTAAATGTCAGTGTTCACTCTTGCCATCTCCTGTTTGAACACATCGAATTTACCTTGATTCACGGACCTAACATTCCAAGTTCCTGTGTAGTATTGTTCTTTACAGCATCAGACTTTACTTTCACCACCAGATACATCCACATCTGGGCATTATTTGCACTTTGGCTCAGCCTCTTCACTCTTTCTGGAGCTATTTCTCTGCTCTTCCCAGTAGAGTATTGGACACCTACTGACCTGCAGGGACAGTGCCCATCTTCCAGTTTCACATCCTTTTACCTTTTTTTCATACTGTTGATGGGGTTCTCAAGGCAAGAATACTGAAGTGGTTTGTCATTCTCTTCTCCAGTGGACCATGTTTTGTCTCCTGCAGAGGCATGAACCAACAGTGGCCTGCCTTCTGGTCAGGGGTACTGGCAGCAGCAGTCCTGGCAGGCATAGCCTGTTGACATAAGTCCTCTTGCCATTAGCCCTATCACAGAGCCTCTATCTCTGTCATGGACACTGCAGACTCCAGGACTGGTCCACCTCAGGCCAAAGTACAGGGAGGGAGCACAGCCCCATCCAGCAGAAAATTGGATTGAAGATTTACTGAGCATGACCCTGCCCACCAGAGCAAGATGTGTTTTCCCAACAGCCAGTCCCTCCCATCGAGAAGCTTGCACAAACCTCTTATCCTCATCCATCAGAGAACAGACAGGAAAAGCAAGAATGCCATCCCATGGCCTCCAGAATGAAAACCACAGTCACAGAAAACTAACCAAAATGATCACATGGATCACAGCCTTGAGTAACTCAATGAAACTATGAGCCATGCAGTACAGGGCCACCCAAGACAGTTGGGTCATAGTGGAGAGTTCTGACAAAACATGGTCCACTGGAGAAGGCAATGGAAAATTAGTAATAATTACATAGAAAACTATCACAAGAAGAAAAAAAAAAAACTCATTAACTCCAGGGAGTCAATATTGTGAAAATAACTGTACTGCCAAATGCAATCTACACATTCAGTGTGATCCCTATCACATTACCAATGGCATTTTTCACAGAACTGGAACAGAAAATTTCACAATTCATAATGAAACACAGAAGACCCCAGATAGCCAAAGCAATCTTGAGAAAGAAAAATGGAGCTGGAGAAATCAAGCTTCCTGACTTCAGACTATACCACAAAGCTACAGTCATCAAGACAGTATGGTACTGGCACAAAAATAGAAATATAGACCAATGGAACAAGATAGCCCAGAGATAAACCTACATGCCTATGGGTACCATATTTTTGGAGGCAAGGAGTCAAGGATATTAGACAGAAGGAGGCAAGTATATTACAGTGGGACAAAGATTGCCTCTTCAGTAAGTGGTGCTGGGAAAACTGGACAGCTATATGTAAAAGAACGAAATTAGAGAACTTTCTAACACCATACACAAAGATAAACTCAAAATGGATTAAAGACCTAAATGTAAGACCAGAAACTGTAAAACTCTTAGAGGAAAACAGAACACTCTGTGATATAAATCACAGCAGGATCCTCTATGACCTACCTCATAGAGTAATAGGAATAAAAACAAAAATAAACTAGTGGAACCTAATTAAATTTAAAAGCTTTTGCACAGCAGAGCAAACTATAACAAGGTGAAAAGACAACCCTCAGAATGGGAGAAAATAATAGCAAATGAAACAACTGACAAAGGATTAATTTCCAAAATATACAAGCTGCTCAGACAAGTCAATACCATTTGAAAAACAACCCAATCAAAAAGTGGGAAAAAGATTGAAACAAACATTTCTCCAAAGAACACATACACATGGCTAACAAACACATGAAAAGATACTCCAGGGAAATTTTTTAAAAAAATTGTTCACAGAAGGCCGTCATCGTTTATCATTACATGGCACAGGTTTGAATGAAGTCAGAATAAGGAAACCGTTGCATACTCTGCCTATAAAAACTAAACTAAGGGTCTGGAGAGTATCTGTTCATCTAGCAAACTGGTTAGGTGGACATCAATCAAAAGAAGCTTCATTATAAACTTAGATTTTCACAAACTGTACTTTCTGAATAATTTAAGTTATTGAAGCAAGCTAGGTTTCTCAGGGAAGTCTCAGATTCAGTGATGTTTAAAAGAACCTTAACTATTATTGTTTATAGGAGAGTTGTTTTTGTGCTTTGATAATTCCCCTAAATACATCACCGCTATCAATACATTTTATTAAATGTTTTTTAAAAGTCTTTTATGTGGTTCTTGAAGATACTTTTATTAATGAGTAGTTTTAAATTGTATTATAAGCACTAGTTTTTGCAGAGTGAACAACTTTATGATGATGAGATCAGTGTTTAAATGATGTGATACTTAATGCTTGTATACCAGATTTGGGGCTTAATGAGAACTCTCAGACTTGAAAAACTCTTGCTTTGTGCTGGATTGCTAGTCCAGCTGCTAAAACAGTCTTTTTGGCAACCACTGGGTCTCTGTGGGACGAGGCTGCTTCCAGGTGGAGGTGGAAGTGGCACAGCACTACTTCCGCTGAAGAGCCTTTTTCCCCTTCAACCTTCTCATTCCATCTGTGTGCTTTTATTCTTTGTTTAAAAACATTCTGAAATGCTTTTTATTATGGAAATTTTCAAATATATACAAAATAGAGATAATAATGTGAACCCTAATGTATTCATCACCTTGCTTCAATAATTTCTGGAAGTTCTGTTGTGTAGCCTCGTTTGTATCCTCTAAGATGTCCTGCAACAGTCTCCATCTCCTGTATTTACTCTCTGGATGTCTCTCTCTCTGTTGTGCCAGGGTTGGTCTGTATGACCAGCAGGACACAGTACAAGTGATGGAGTGTCATCTTCCAGTGTCATATCTTTCTGCCTGTTCATACTGTTCATGGAATTCTTGCAGCAAGAATATTGGATTGGGTTGCCATTTCCTCCTCCAGTGGACCACATTTTGTTAGAAGTATTCACTATGACCTATCCGTCTTGGGTGGCCCTGCAAGACATGGCTCATAGCTTCACTGAGTTATGCAAGCCCTTTTGCCACAAAAAAAGCTGTGATCCATGAAGGGGAGGTTATAAAATACACTGTGGTTTCCAGTTTGGTCTTTTATTCTCACTTGGATCAGTGACTCTGGGGTCAGCCAGCTGACATGAGAGGAGTGGCGCTTTGGAGAAGCCCACATGGTTTGTGGATTTGGGAGATCAATCAGGTGAGTGAGATGAGAAGCAGATTCCCCAGCCTCAGACAAAGACATACCATTTGTAAATATTACAGTATTTATCTCTGAAAGATGGGACTCATAGAATCAGGGAGAAAAAAGAGAAATCATGGTACCATTTTTCATATCTCAAAATATATTAATAGTGAGTGATTCCTTGGTAACCTGAAATACCCAGTTAGTATTTACATTTCCTAGTTATGTCATATATTTCCCTTTTTAATAGTGTTTGTATCAGGATTGCAACTGGTAGGTATCTCTCTCAAGTTTTTCTCAGTCTGTAGGTTCCCTCTTCTTTTTCACCCTCATGGTTTATTATTTGAAGACCAGGTAAAGTGTCTTATGGGCTTCCCTTGTGGCTCAGCTGGTAAAGAATCAGCCTGTAATGCAGAAGACCTGGGTTCGATCCCTGGGTTGGGAAGATCCCCTGGAGAAAGGGACAGGCTACCCACTCTAGTATTCTGGCTTAGAGAATTTCATGGACTGTATAGTCCATAGGATCGCAAAGAGTTGGACACAATTGAGTGACTCACTCACTTTCACAGTGTCTTATGTCCTTCCTGAGCCTGCATTTTGCTAATTGCATCACTGGTACCATTGAATGTTCCTCTCTTCCCTGTAGATTGGTAAGTTAAAGGTGTTTTGTGCCAATATCCTTGAAGTCAAGTGAGTTGTGGCTTATTAGACAGGTCTATTATATGTCTCATTGGGCTTCCCAGGTGGCTCAGTGGTAAAGAATCCTCCTGCCAATGCAGGAGACTTGGGAGATGCCAGTTCAGTCCCTGTGTCGGGAAGATCCCCTGGAGTAGGAAGTGGCAACCCACTCCAGTATTCTTGCCTCAAGAATCCCATGAACAGAGGAGCCTGGAGGGCTGTAGTCCAAAGGGTCTTAAAGAGTTAGAAGCTACTAAGCATGCAAATGATATATCCCATCAGTCTGTGTTCTCTCATTGAAACTCCTATTAGCCAGGCTTTGGACTACTTGCATTGATTCTCTTAGTCCCTTTTATTTTTATCTTTTCTCATCTTTCTGTTCTGCTTCCAGGGAGAACTCTTAGGCTGTCTTTCAGCTATTCTTTTGAATTTCTTTTATTTGTTAAATTCTTAATTACTAACTGCTTGCCATTGTTTTCTGACTTCTTAAAAATATAGACATAAAACCCTGAGAGGCCAACTATTTACTTTTTTATTCATGGAAATATTTCTGAGATGTTTAGTATAACAATAGCTTTTTCATCTTTCTAGTTTTTAAGTAATTTTAATTTGGTTAAAAAAATTATCAGTCCCATGTGGCAGGCTGCTGGTAAGTGCCTCAGAGAGATTGCTGTAGCCCAGGACAATTGAATCAGGCTCGAATCCAGGTCTTCTGACTTCTGATTCCCTTCTTTCTCGACCTAATTACTGAAAGTTATTTTTTTTCCCCCCTCATTTTAACTATTCCTTCTAATATTAGATAAAATTCTGGAAACAGATCAAAATCTGCAGAATTCTGTTTTCTCATTTCGGATAAGGTGCTTTTAGATGATTTTGATGAACTTATGAAAATTGCTCTGCTTACAGTTTTTAAGACCTACTATTTTGTATTCTTCCAGGTGTTTGCAGTAACTTTGTTATAATTCTGTAAATAGTAGTTCCAAGGCTGATGGATATTTTGAGTTAAGTAAGATTTTGTGAACAGTATTGTAATTATTACTCTTTGTTGTTGTTTTGGCGGTGCTGAGTCTTCACTGCAGTAAGTGGGCTTCTCTGGTTGGGGTGCGTGGGCTCTAGAGCGTGTGGGCTTAGTTGCCCTCAGCATGTGGGATCTTAGTTCCCTAAGCAGGGACTGAACCTGCATCCCCGACTTTGGGAGGCATATTCTTAACCACTGGGCTACGAGTGAAGTCCCAAATCTTACTCTTTGTATCTGTATATCCTCTTAGAGGGTGGTTTTCTACCTGCTTCATGAAATGTAAATTTTTTTGTTTTACAAGTGTAGTGAGCTCCCTGATTGTTTATCTGTTGCCCTAAGACATACATGATATAGTTAAAAAAAAATGTTTTAAAATAGTTGAAGTTTTTTTCTTTTGCATTTTCCATTTTTACTGGTGGTCTCTTAAGTATTAATCTTTTTGAATGAAATGCTCTAAACATTCAGAAAGCTGTGGGAGATAACAAAGCTTTGTACCAATGCCTAACTTTATTGAATTTCAATAAGTTGCCATATTCTCTTCATATTTTGTTTTTAGCAGTAAAACTTTACTGCTACAGTTGACGCCATTTGTGTATCCCTCCCCAGTTATATTCCATTCCTCCCTAACTGTAGGTCTGATTTTTTGCATTTATCGTTGCTGCATGCCTTTCTGTCTACCTACCTAAATAATACATAGTATAGTTTCATAGTTTTAACAAATGCTGGTACAGCATATGTACATATTCTTCTACAACTTTAAAATTGTTTTTGTTTAAGCTTTGATTTTGAAGTTCGGCCACCTCATCACATGTAGTTCTAGGTTATTCATTTCAACTGCTTTGCAGCAGTCCATTGTGTGAATATGCATCACAGTTCAGTGATTGTGCTTTTACTTTAAAGTTACAAAGTATCTGTAAATATCCTTTTTAAGCCAACATGTTATTACATCTCTTGTACAGATGTAAAAGTTTTCTCTGGAACAGTGTTTCCCGAATGTAGGTTGTGGGACTTCTCTGGTGGTCCAGTGATTAAGACTCAGGGCTTCCAATGTAGGGGGTACAAGTTTGATTCCTGGGTGGGGAGCTGTGATCCCACATACTGGGTGGTACAGCCAAAAAATAAAGCAAATTAAAACAAATAAAAAAACTTAAATTGCAGGTCATGACCCTTCAGCTATTAATGGATATGAGATCAATTTAGAAAACCTTAGGCCTTAAGTTTTTTTTTTTTAATGATATTTCATATACAATGTGAGTACCTGCTAGCATTTTAATTGGTGACAATAGAAGATATCAGAGTATGTTTCATGTAATAAGTTTATCTTTCATTAATCATTGTTTCAGTATATATGTTCTGGATTACTGTAAAATGTATTTGTTACCGTGGATTATGGTCAGTTTCACAGAGATACGAAATAATTGCTCTGAGAGGAATGCACTTTAAATTTCATAGGGTTTTTTTTTTTAAATTGCTCCCACTGTGGTTTCACCAGTTTATGTTTTTCCAGCTGCAGTGGATGAGATATTCATGCAGAGTATAGGAGTGTCATGAGTAAGATTAATAGAGGCATGGTCAAGGTGAAGAACTTTTCAAATTCTGATTGTATATTTAAGACGGAAGCTATCAATGCTGACACATTGGGTGTGGAGCAAAAAAAAAAAAAAACAGATCTGATGAGCTATCTGAATTATAGTGATAGTTTTCATATAGTGATAATTTCTTGCCAAGATGGAAAGAAGAGGAGAGTAGAAATATGGGGATAGAAATCAAGAATTGTTAGCACATATTTATAAAATCCTGGCGTTCAGGGGAGAGGTTGCAGCTGGAGTCACTAAAGGAACGAGAGAGTTTAAAAGACACAGTCCTGGTTGAGATATCCAGCCATTATCCGCCAGGAGTGGATGAGGTGAAAAAGAGGTTAGGGTTCCAGCTGGCAAAGATTAAGAAAAGAAGGAAGATCTAGCAAGAGGCTGAGGAGAGGTGAAATAATGTCTCAAGGAGGAGCTGGCCAGCTATGTTAAATCTGCTGAGAGGTGAAGTAACATGAGACGTCTAAATTGACCAGTGGATTTCAGTGTGTGGAGGTTATTGGACAGAATTGTTCCTTTGAAGTAATAGGAGTGAAATCATGATTTAAAAGAATGGGGAGACTTTCAATTTCTGTAGTGACTGGTGGTCTGGACCAGCTCTCCAGTTGAACATATAGAAAGTTGGGAAAAAATACATGAAAAGCATTTGCTTGAAAATGTCCCAAGGTTAGAAGGCAGAGATGAGAAGGTAGTGGAGAATTTCAGAGCCAAAATCTGAGAGAAGATGGAACCCAGAGAAATGAGCTTAGAGGCTGCCTTTACCTAGAGGCATCTCCTATATCTGGAAAATATATTCTGAGAAACTAAAAGAGTGCTTTTGAGAGGAAAGAAAAGATATCAGGAGCAAGAGGGACTTGGGAGGTGCCCACCGTGTTCCTATTTCTTCATCTGAGTCATGATTACATGAGCATTTGCTGTGTGATAACTCATTCGCTCTAAATTTATGTTGGTTTTTTTTTTTTAACACTCTGTTATGCTTCACGTAAAATCAACATAAGAAAAGAGTGGGAGAAGCTCAGTGGGAGAGGAAGCAGTGGAGACAGCAAGTACAGAAGCCCTTTTGATATGTAGTAGTTGGAAAAAGAGAATTGGGGCAGTAAGCTGGGGGGATCATGCAATCAAGGGCATATAGTACAACATGTTTCTATATTGATAGAAATGATCCCATTCAGGGAAGTTTGGGAGAGTTATGGCAAGAGCACTGAACTTGAGTAGATGAAAAGGAATGTAATTGGTTTCAGATAGGAACAGGGATAATTCAGACTTTCCCAGTATAACAGGGAAGAGGCTCAATGTTTATGATCACAGAAACCTACAGGATGGTCAGTGTGTTGATGAAGGTATGGAAATCCTCATCTGAAGGCATTTTCAGTGAAATTAGAAACAGGGGTTACACCTATGTGTGAGGAGGGTGGGAAAGGTATTGGGACGCTGTGGAGATGAGCAGTTTGAAGGGGTTAACTAGAAACTGTAGTGGGAATACTGGCTAGTGCCAGGAGCCTACTTGAGGTTTATGTTTGTAAACTGAAAATGAGACCAGTCACCATGTTCATATGTTTTCTGTATTAATTCAGCAGCCCCAGCGCAAGGTGCAAAATCAGCAGAAAGTTGGATTTAGCGAGGATTGGGATAATGCCAAGCTAGTGAGATAGACTAGGGAGAGATACAAGGTGATGATTATAATAAAGGGAGAACATGAAGAGGGTAACAGCGAGTGAGAAGACGGAAGGGTCTGGATTGGAGATCCCAGTGAAGGACGATAAAGATCTGGGATTATTGGAGTAGCTGAGTTGGAATAAACCTGGATGTCGGGGGAAGGGAGGAGGGCTGGGAGGTGGAAGAGTAATGGTGACCGGAGACTGAGATGCTTAAGATGGAGAGTATCAGTAATGATGCAGTTTAAGGGAATAGCATGAACAAAAGTGGATGAGATATGGTGGAGGGAGCAGAGCAGAGCGCAGATCTGAGAGGCCAACTGTTGAAAAATCAACTTTGTGGAAACTAGAATGACCGAGAGATACGGTGACGAGACTAGTGACAGAGTTGGTCGGGAATGTGACAGGTGACTGAACAAGGGTGGGTTGGCAGCTTCTGGTAGCAGTGTCTTTAAAGGACCTGAAACTTCTTCAGGAGGAGGGAGAAACATAACTCTTGAAACAGCAGTGAGAAACAAGGGAGATATTTACCCTCCACCTCCAGCCTCAGTGACACAGTGATGTTGAAAAAGGCCAGCCTTCTCTTGAAAGAACACTCAGGAAACAGTATTCTTGGGGGATATTTTAATTAGTGTAGGATATGGCAGGAATATTCAATGAAAAGATTGTGAATATAAGGAATTTTGCTAATGACAGTAACCATGAATTCCAGAGAACACAGTGGAAAGGTTTACAGATTATGATCTTTAGTTAGCCATATCACAATTAGAATTTGGGTAATTCATGATGAACTGGAAAGCTTGGTTTTTTTGTTTTGTTCATAGCATTATCTTAGGTACCTCATGATTTTAAAACATTTTTACTAGATCTGTAATGATGTATCTATTCTCATTTTTAATATTGTTTTTCTCTTTTTTTTCCTTAGGTAGTCTTGTTAGTGGTTTGAAATTTTTAAGTTTTAAAAGAGGAGTAGTTTTTCCTTTATGCTTATCCAGTTTTAAAAAATTTGTTCTAGATCTATGTTTTCTTCTATTTTGTGTTTAATCTGTTTTTTCACTTCCTTAATTTAAATGCTTAACCTGTTAATTTAAAACATTTTTTTTTGTAATTCATCAAACCCTAAATTTACATGTTTGAATCAAGTCAGTGCATCCTGCTGGTTTCATGTGTGGTGTGTGCTTGCTAAGTTGCTTCATTTGTGGCCAGCTCCTTCATCCTTATTCATTTATAAGTAGTTTGTAGTTTCCATTTGAATTCTGTTTTAACCCAGGATGACTTAGAAGTACATTAAAATTTTTCTGTGTACATTTCCTTTTGCCTTCTGGTTTTCTCATTATTTTTTATTATTGATTCCTAGATTAATGATCTGTACATAAAGATGATCTTTTTGAAATGTGTTGAAACCTCCTTTGTGATCTAGAAAGTGCAATTTTTAAAAATTGTATTAAAAACTTCCACCGTGATTGTGGATTTGACAGTTTCCCTGGTGGTTCAGATGGTAAAGCGTCTGCCTACAGTGCAGGAGACCCAGGTTCAATGCCTGGGTTGGGAAGATCCTTTGGAGAAGGAAATGGCAACCCACTCCAGTACTCTTGCTTGGAAAATCCCATGGACAGAGGAGCGTGGTAGGCTACAGTCCATGGAGTCGCAAAGAGTCAGACACGACTGAGTGACTTCACATTTCTTTTCTTTCTGTATCATTCTATTAGTTTATTTTTCAAGGTTGCTGCATTGGGTGCATTTAAGACAATTTACTATGTGTATGTGTGTGTGTGTGCGTATGCACATGTATTTGTTAAACTCAGTGTTCACTGTATCTTTATTGACTTTTTTCCTCCTGATTTTGATATTGTTATGTCACCTTTAGTTTAATATTTTCCTGATACGTCTTTTTTCTTTTTTTTCCTTTTTTATTTATAGCCATCTGTATGGTTTTTGTTTTAGGTGTACCTCTATTAAATGGCTGAATTCTGTATTTTTAAATCACTCTAATAATCTTTGTTTTTAATAGTTGAGTTTGATGCATGTGCATTTATTGTGACTGTTGATATATTTAGATTTCTTTAAGGCTGAACCAAGTAAAATTGATAATCATTCATTTTTGACTTACAGAAATGACAGCTTTATAAAAAGTTCCATCTAATAAGTCATATTTTACTTACCATCTTTATTTTTTTCTTTCCTGCAACACTAATTGCTATGTTTTCAACTCGCTAAATTTTTAGTATTCATGTTTTTCTGTCTCTTGGTTTGGAAGCTGCACGTTTTATTTTTATTCCTTTAATGGTGAGATCTGGGCACATTGTAGTCTGTCAAGATGCGAATTTATCTGCATGCTCAGTGTATATAGTGTCCTTTTGATCCAAACAGTCATGTTATTTTTCACTTTTAGGACATTTCTAGTTGTAATCTCAAATTTTGCGGTGTCACCATGCCCTCCAGTCTATTCTTCTGGAACTGCTCCTGTGCACATACTAGGAACTTCTTAATCTACACTGTTAGTTTTTCTCACTTTTTGAATTGTATCTAGATGAATTTCTCATAAATATCTTGATACCGTCAAAGTCTGTGTCTGATGTTTACTGGCTTTGTGGCTTTGGACAAGTTCCTTGACCTTTCCATACCTCAGGTTCCTTATCTGTACAGTCAGGACACTAACAGGAGTTGTTGGAAGACTCTAGTTCTTTGAATACTCTCTGGTCTAGGATGTAGAGAAGGCCTCTGTCCAGAGAATGAGCTCTCCATCCCAGTGCAATTCTCAGGAAAAGACAACTCGAAGCATGCTTTTCCATCTTCACTCTTTTTCACTCTTCACTCTCTGGCTTCTGAAGTGTATTCACAATGCACTGTTAAATGAGAACTGTCAGACTGATAGTTGAGTACCCCTCCATTGAGCTGGACAAAGCTGGCCAACAGGTGCTTTTCAGACCAGTTCCCCAGAGGTGGAAGAGGAGTAGTGTGGGGCAGCCCTTAGAGAGCAGCCTTTTCACCCCCTTATCTGAATCCAGAAAAGCCTTGGTTGTCTGAGCTGTAGGCTTAACTCCTCGTATAGCTGGAGTGTCAGGTCACCTTGCAGCAGAACCTTTACCACCTTAGAGGATCTCCAAGGACACATTTTTGAAGGCAACTGTAGCAAAGGAGAACATTGTTCCAATGTCAAGAAGAATTCAATAGAATTAACGGTCAAAGAAAACCCTTGTAATGTGTAATCTTAGGGAAGAAGATTAATACAATTTCAAGGCATCTAATTTGGCAATTCCATCCTATATAATTAGTCTCAGATGATTAAGAACTAACAATAATACCACTTATTGAGTGTTTATTATGTATCAGGGGCTGTACACATTTACAGATGGGGTAACTCTCAGACCAGAAAGAGCTTCTCTTAGGGCTCTTTCTTTGTGATTCTAGTGCACACTTTTAGTTCTGGAGTTGCCTTTGAGTGCAGCCTGGCTAATACCAGAAGGAAAAAAATGGAAAACTCACCAGTGGTTGGATGGAACTTCAAATTACCATCTCCTTTGCCAGTTGACCTGCTACCATTCACATTTCAGTGTCCCGTCAAATAGCTGCTCCATGCATTCTGTCCAGGAGTTATGGTTCCACCCACTGGGAATAACAGAGTAGCATGCACTTACTCCATCTTTCTTGGAACCAGAAAATATACCCATTTAAAGTGTATGATGCAGTGATTTTAAGTATTTATTAATAACTGTAGTAAACTTGCAGAGTTATCCTGGTATCACCACTCTTAGAAAGTTTGTTGTTCAGTTGCTCAGTCATGTCCAACTCTTTGCGACCCCATGAACTGCTGCACACCTGGTTTCCCTGTCCTTCACTATCTCCTGGGTTTGCTTAAACTCATGTCCATTGAGTCCATGATGCCATCCAACCATCTCATTCTCTGCCACCCCCTTCTCCTCCTGCCTTCAATCTTTCCCAGCATCAGGGTCTTCTCCATTGAGTCAACTCTTCACATCAGGTGGCCAAAGTATTGGAACTTCAGCTTCAGCATCAGTCCTTCCAATGAATATTCAGGACTGATTTCCTTTAGGATTGACTAGTTTGATCTCCTTGCTGTCCAAGGGACTCTAAAGAATATGCTCCAGCACCACAGTTTGAAAGTATCAGTTCTTTGGCACTCAGCCTTCTTTATGGGCCAGCTCTCACATCCATACATGACTACTGGAAAAGCCATAGCTTTGACTATACAGACCATTGTTGGCAAAGTGATGTCTCTGCTTTTTAATACACTATTTAGGTTTGTCACAGCCTTTCTTCCACGGAGCAAGCTCTTTTAATTTCGTGGCTACCGTCACCATCCACAGTAATTTTGGAGCCCAAGAAAATAGTCTGGCACTGTTTCCATTGTTTCCCCATCTATTTGCCATGAAGTGATGGGACCAGATGCCATGATCTTAGTGTTTTGAATGTTGAGTTTTAAGCCTGCTTTTCCACTCTCCTCTTTCACCTTCATCAAGAGGCTCTTTAGTTCCTCTTTGTTTTCTATTATTAGGGTGGTGTCATCTGCATATCTGAGGTTATTGATATTTCTCCTGACAACCTGGATTCCAGTTTGAGCTTCCTCCAGCCAGCATTTCTCATCATGTACTCTGCATATAAGTTAAATAAGCAAGGTGACGACATACAGCCTTGACGTACTCCTTTCCCAATTTGGAACCAGTCTGTTGTTCCATGTCCAGTTCTAACTGTTGCTTCCTGACCTATGTACAGTTTTCTCAGGAGGCAGGTAAGGTGGTCTGGTATTCCTATGTCTTTAAGAATTCTCCACAGTTTGTTGTGATCCACACAAAGGCTTTAGCATAGTCAGTGAAGCAGAAGTAGATGTTTTTCTGGAATTCCCGTGCTTTTTTTATGATCCAGGGGATGTTGGCAGTTTGAGCTCTGGTTCCTCTGGCTTTTCTAAATCCAGCTTGTACATCTGGAAGTACTAGATTTGCCTGCTGTTGAAACCTATCTTGAAGGATTTTGAGCATTACCTTGCTAGCATGTGAAATGAGCACACAATTGCACTCATTTGGAAAATTTTTATTCACCCCAAAAAAGTCTCTGGTGTGCATTTGTAGTCTCTCTCCATTCCTACTCTCAGCCCCAGGTTAAAGTTATCACTAATGTGCTCTATTTATGTAGACCTGCCTCATCTGGCCGTTTCATATAAACGGAATAACATAATGTGAAGTCTTTGTGTCTGGGTCCTTTGACTGAGGATAGTGTTTTTGGGATTCTCCCAATTGTGGCATGTCTCCTTTGTTCCTTTTTATTGCCCAGTGTTACTCAGCTGTGTGGATGTTACTGCTGTCACCAGTTGATGAACATTTGAATTGTTCCCCTTTTTTAGCTATTATGAGTAATGTTACTAAGAACATTTGTATACAGGAGTTTGTGTGGATATATGTTTTTGTTTTTCTTGGGCAAATTCCCAATTGCAGAGTCTTATAATACTCTTCAACTATTTAAGAAATTGGCAAGCTATTTTCCAGAGCAGCTGCACCATTTACACTTCCACCAGCAGTGTATGAGGGTTCTAGTTCCTCCACATCCTTACCAATGCTTCTTTTTTACTGTCTTTTCTACTATAGTCATTTTACTGGGTGTGAAGTGGTACCTCACTGTGATTTTAATTGGGGTTTCTCTAATGATATTGAGGATCTTTTTATGTACTTATCAGCCATTTTTATATCTTTAATGAAATGTCTTTTCAAATATGTTGCCCATTGTAAGTTAGATTATTTGATTTCCTGTTGCTGAGTTGCAAGAACTCTTTATATATTCTGGACAAATTATAAATATCAGACATGTGATTTTGAATATTTTCTTAGTTTGTGGCTTGTGTTTTCCATTTCCTTAATGGTTTAATGATACCTTTAGGTACAGAATGTGCTCATTGGCACAGGAAAATTTAATTTTAATGAAATCATATTTATCAGTTGTTTCTTTTATGGATTGTGCTTCTAATGTCACATCACACTTTATGGAACAAGACTGGACTCCTCCCTGCTAAGGTCAGAAGCAAGCAAAGGATGCCTGCTTTCTACTTCTCAAAATTCTACTAGTCCAAAACTCAGAAGTGCACTGTGGGTACAGGAAGACAGCCCCAGAAGTAGCCCTCTCTGGTCTGAGATGCAAAAAGAGGGTGTCTTAAGGTTTGCTTTTTTTAACCCTTTTTTTTTTTAATCTTCCCTGTACTCTCAGCCCGTAGGCAATATTGTCAAGGCACGCAGCCACGAGAGCAGGGTCCAGGGCAGCAATCTGAGGAAGCGAAATCCTCTCTTTGACTAGAAGAGCATGTGTAGATTCCCATTGCTTTGCTTTTTCTGTCTCCCACAGTTTGACCTGAAACACAGATACAGTCTTAGGAAATATGCAGCAGAGAGAGGAAACTAAAGCTTCATTTTCTAGCTGTGTTGGAAGACTCAACATAAAAGATGTCAGTTCTCCAGTACAGGAATTCCTTAAAAAATTAGGAATAAAATTACCATGTGGCCCAGCAGTCCCACTACTTGGCACATACCCTGAGAAAATCATAATTCAAAAAGACACATGTACCCCAGTGTTCATTGAAGCACTGTTTACAATAGTCAGGATATGGAGGCAATGTCCTGACATGGAAGCATAGATGTCCATTGACAGATGAATGGATGAAACTTGTGGTATATATGTACAATGGAGTATTACTCAGGCATAAAAAGGAATAAATCTGAGTTAGTTCTAGTGAGGTAGATGAACCTGCAGCCTGTTACACACAGTGAAGTAAGTCAGCATGAAAAATATCATATATTAATGCATATATATATGGAATCTAGAAAAATTGTACTGATGAACTAATTTGCAGGACAGGAACACATAGACACATCCATAGACACGTAGGACACAGACTGAGAGACTTGTGGACACAGCAGGGGGAGAAGAGAGTGGGATGGAACTGAGAGAGTGGCACTGAAACATACACATCACCCTGTGTCAGACAGACAGCTGGTGGGAAGCTGCTGTATAGCACAGAAGGCTCACCCAGTGCTCTGGACAACCTAGCGGTGGGGTGGGGTGGGGGTAGGAGGGAGGTTCAGGAAGGAGGGGACATATGTATACTTACGGCGGATTCACACTGTTGTATGGCAGAAAGCAACACAAGACTGTAAAACAGTCATCCTCCAATTAAAAATAAAAATGTTCTTTAAAAACAGATGCATAGTAGCCCCTCAAAAAAAAGATGTCAATTCTCCTCAGTAGATGTTTGGTGAAATTCCATCAGAATCCGAGCAAGGGATTTAAATTTTTATTTGAAAAGGCAAAAAAAATAGAATAACTAAAATAAATTTGAAAATGATGAATAAATTTGGAGGAAATACATTATCCAATTCAAAGACATTCTATAAAGCTGCAGTAATCGAGTTATGATGTTGGCAAAAAGATAGATGTATGGATTAATGGGATAAGATAGCTCAGAAAGAGACCCATATGAAAATGGTTCTTTTTAAATTTTATTTTATTGAAGTATAGTTGATTTACAATGTCATGTTTCAGTTGTATAGCAAAGTGATTCAGTTTATATAAATACATATTCTTTTTCATTATGGATTATTAGAAGACATTGAAAATAGTTCCCTGTGCTATACAGTAGGACCTTGTTGTTTGTTTTATATATAGTAGTTTGTATATGTTAATCTCAAACTACTATTACCCCTCTCTCACCCCCTTTCCTCTTTGGTATTTGTTTGGTTTATTTTGTGAATCTGCAAGTCTGTTTTTATTTTGTAGATATGTTCATCTGTATCATATTTTAGATTCCACTTATAAGTGATATCATATGGTATTTGTTTTTCTCTTTATGATTTATTTCATTTAGTATGATAATCTCTCGACTTCCCAGGTGGCACTAGTGGTAAAGACCTGCCTCCTAATGCAGGAGACAAGAGACAACTGGTTCTGTCCCTGGGTTGGAAGAGTCCCTGGAGGAAGGCATGGCAACCCACTCCAGTATTCTTGCCTGGAGAATCTGGTGGACAGAGGAGCTGGGTGGGCTACAGTACAGAGGAGTCAGACATGACTGAAGCATCTTAGCACTCAGTAATAATCTCTGGGTCCATCCATGTTGGTGCACATGGTATTATTTCACTCTTTTTATGGCTGAATAATATTCCATTATGTATATTCTTTATCCATTCATCTGTTGATAGACATTTAGGTTGCTCCCATGTCTTGTGTGTGTACTAAGTCACTTCAGTCATGTCCAACTCTTTGCAACTCCATGAACTGTTACCCCCCAGGCTCCTCTGTCCATGAGATTCTCCAGGCAAGAATACTGGAGTGGGTTGCCATGCCCTCCTCCAGGGAATCTTCCCGACCCACATCTCTTGCATCTCCTGCATTGGCAGGCGTGTTCTTTACCACTAGCCCACCTGGGAAGCCCTGAAAACCACTGCTCTGTATTATTCCTTTTAAATAAAGTTGTTAAGACAAAATTCATCTGTAATGCTAGCGGTCCACAGGAGTGGTCACCTTGGGAACAGGTGCAGTGGGAGCCTCCGTGGGGTTGGTAATGGTCTTGTTTCTTCTGGGTGCTGACTCCTTGATGCATTCACTTTGTAGAAACTCATTGAACTCTATACTTATAGTTGTCAACTTGTTTATATATTTCAGTAAAAAGTTGAGTCTTCTTTTCCCTCTCTTCCTAACCCACACCCTGTTGTTAAGTCTGTGTGTGGTCTTTCTGTTTTGTTTGTTTTTAAAGCAACATAGCCTTCCACTTGCGAGTTTTCATCCCCAAGGATGTGCTCAGTTGGGACACAGTGGAAGAAGACGGCTTCATAACACAACCTGTGCTCATCCTTAGCTCGGTGTCTCCTTCTCTCAAAGGGTTACCTTCCCTCCATCCCCACAAAGACAGGTGGCCCTTTCAGGGGAGAAGCTTAGCTGGAATGCTGAAAGCCTCTCTGGTTCTCCTTAAGTACTTTATGGCTTTCCCAAGTAGAGGGGAGTATGTGTGTTTGTGTTTACCTGTTTGTGATCATTTATAAAGATTTTCCCATATTTTCTCTGTTTTCTGTTTTGTTTTTTTATGAAATCGTGTGGGTTTTTTTTTAATAACATTTATTTATTATTTTATTGTCTTATTACTTCCTTACTGTGTACTTACTATGCATGAGGTCTTCACTGCGGCATGAGGGCTTTTCTCTAGTTGGTGACTAGCGGGGCTACTCTTCACTGCAGTGTGCAGACTTCTCACTGCGGTGGCCCCTCTTGTTGCAGAGCCCAGGCTCTGGGCACACAGACTTCAGTGGCTGCAGCACGCAGGCTCAGTAGTTGTGGTCACGGGCCCTAGAGCGTGGGCTCAGTGGTTGTGGCACACGGGCTTCGCTGCTCCACAGCATGTGGAATCTTCCCAGACCAGGGATGGGACCCATGTCCCCTGCGTTGGCAGGCAGCTTCTTACCCACTGTAACACCGGGGAAGTCCTGGGAGAATGTTTGTGAGTTTGTATTTCTCTGAATGATTAAATTCAGTTGTTTGATTTAGGAAATTGTTATCCTTTTTGTCATCTGTTCTGGGTTCTAATACTCACTCTGCTTTCTGATTCTTCCATCCTGCTGTGAATGATTTCCATTTTAGTCTTCATTTCCAGTGTTGCATAGCTTTCTTCCTTTCCATACAGCTTCAGAATTTTAATTCCTTAACCTGTCATCCTAGTAATAAATCTGACTTACCACTCCTCTTCTGCAGAGCCGGCACCTCTGAGTTTTCCATCATCTTCCTGTTGGCTTCCCGGTTGTGCACCCAGTTGGCTTCCCAGCGAGCAGTACTGTTTGTACATGCCAGATTTACCTAGTCATCCTCTGAGTCTCAGTGGATTTTGTTCTTTTTGTTGTTTCTGTACGCTAGCTTTGTAGTCACCATGGCTGTATTCTGTTTCCCAATACTCATAACAATAAGTAGGATTAGTTTGTGAAACAAGAAGACTCATGACTTAATATGATTCAGTTAAGCAATATTAGAATGTCCTGAAACACATGACTTGATGTCTGGTTACTTGGTGCCATTGTTGCCCTCGGGTAGTCTGCTTCTGGTAGTTTCATCTAGCTCAGAAGACTGAAAGATGAGACCATGTAGAACTAGTTTATTGATTCTGTGTGCCGATATTTTGGCTGTGTTTGGTCTTTTCCAATGACTACATTTCTAGACACAGTCTATACTGAACAAGATGTATGCTGAAATTGCGTTGTGGAACGGCAGCATCAAGATTGTGAAACTCACAGTCAGGCCCTGCCACTGCCTCCCTGGGTCCGTCCTTCGCTTCTCATCTGTGAATTGTGGCTCCAAGTATCTCACAAAACTATTAGGAAGCTTCAGTGCTTGGTACTTGGTAGATACTCAGTAAATATTAGTTCACTTCCTTTGTGGAAGGGAATCTTCTGCTTAGATTATTCAACTATTAGCCTGTAGCAGTTCTGACTTTTTGTCTAATGGGATTCTTGAGACCCTTTCACTTTGGGATTAGTGATATGGCCTTAGTACATTCTCCATTAAAATGAATCCACAGAAGACATATGAGGAGAGGTGCCTGATTTTAAGAATATGTTTAACATCTTTAAAATAGTTTTAGTCTAAGCATATATAACTTTAGGTACTGTTTTATTAAATGCAACATTAACCAAAACCTACATAAATGAGAAGTTACTGAGAGTTGCGCCACTAGAGCCCTAGAGCCCACCGCCTTTATTCCTCTGTCAGCTGTCCTCGTCTGGGTTACTGGATTTTGCCGTCTTAACAGTTTTACAAAGGCATTTGCTTTGTTTCCAGGTGTAAAACAAAGGTGTATCCAGATAACCTTCCTACAACCAGTGTGGTAATTGTTTTCCACAATGAGGCTTGGAGCACACTTCTGCGAACTGTCCACAGTGTCATTAATCGCTCACCAAGACACATGCTAGAAGAAATTGTTCTAGTAGATGATGCCAGTGAAAGAGGTAAATTTTACATTTTAATGCCAATAATCTACATGTTTTGTCATTAGTGCTTATAAAACTAGCTGCTATCAATGATAGTTGCTATCAGTTTAACCTAATTATTTTATACAAGCTTCTAATTTATCCTAAAAGTTATTTATGACATTTGGACTCATTCACATATGCAAACAGTTTACAGCCTTGTGAAACTTAAAATACTACTTTAATTAGCATTTAGTTGTATCACATCTTAATCTTGTTTTAAAAAGAGATAACTGTAAAAATTTATGCATAACAGTGGGGGAGGAAAAAGAAAAACACACTTAATTTTGTCAGGATTTTCTCTGTGGGAAGCTCAGCCTGGAGTTGGTGGAGAAAGACTGGCTCTGATTTAGAGCCACGAAGAGAGATTTAGTGCATGGACAGTGGGAATCGTCCCTGCCAGCAGAGCAGAGCCTCAGCTGGGCGAGTCCAGGCTCTCTAGGTTCTTCCTAGATCTTCCCATTTTCTCCATTCCCAAGGTCAGGCGTGGGGCACAAAAGGGTGATGAAAGGACTTGTGGGAAAGTGGTGTATAGTATGTCTCTGATCTCATGATGAGTCTCTGCAGTGGCTCTGGCCCAGACATTCTTCCACGAATCTGAGAATTTTTCACGGGCTTGTTTGTTTTTCACAGCACAGCTGTTTAGGATCATTGGTGTCATGTGCTTTCCCCAATATTCCTATACTCACATGAGAAAAATTTGAAGGGAACTACAGAAAATGGCTCTTCCCTCCTTAAGCAGCTTGAAACTTCATGACTTATCTTTTCAACCTTTTTTTGTTGTTATCTTCACCTTTCTTGCCTAATCTCTCATTGCATATGCTAAGATAGTTTAGTCAAGTATTATACCTTCTCCTTCCTATGCCCACATTAAACATATACATTTAAGCATGATGAAATTTAATTACTTCCTGTCTTAACTATTGGGATTAATTTGCACATTGATAACAATTTAAATCATCTTCCTTTGCCAGATTGTAGAAATAAAAATAAATAAGTTACAGCCTTGCTGTCTCAAGGGCTTTGTAGCTTACTTCCTTAATCTAATCAAGGAGATAGTTTATAATTGCATGAAATATTTAATAATATCTACTATAATTAATGTCAAAATGGATGAGAGCGGTTATAAATTAAGAATACCACACTTAAATAATTACTATTGACAGTAGACATATGAATTTCACCTGAATAATTGTTAGCTAGGAATTAATTAATCTCTCTTTTAGAAAATTAGCCAGAGTTAGTTTAGCAGCAATATATAAAAACATTTCTGTCCTCTGAGTGACTGACTTATAAGTTGAAACTTTTGAAATTAAATGTTCCTTAAGGAGAGATATTTTTCCTCAGATGAAATGATTTGTTTTTATATTTCCCCCTGTTTTCGCCATCATTTTGTTGCAGGCCTGAGAAGACTGTGTGAAATAGGAAGTGTTTGTGGGATGTAGCCTAATCAGAAGGATGCATGTGTCCACAACATGAAGTGGCAAAGAAAGTCACGTACCCCAGTTGTTTTTTCCTCCCTCATACGGGCCCTCCTGAATCGCCATGGCCTGTGTGAACCTGTGGTTGGAAGCGTGTGGGCAGGTGTCTGCCTCCCTGCGCCGTCAGGCTCTTAGTCACCAAGCAGGTCTCCAACTGTCACTGCACAGCTCTCACACAGAACTTGGTTCTTCTGTGTCTTCTGGCCTGGAAAGCCTCGGGCGTTCTGCTCACCACTTCTGATACTTGGAAACCACTGGGCGTTGTGCTGTTGTGGTCATAGCTGCAGTCTTGCTGCCCAGACTGAGAATGGTCTGACCTTCTTGTTTAGGTGGTAACTATGGGCCCAGGAACCAGAGCCAGCTCTCTAAGTCTGCCCTTTCCTACTCATGAGGCCCAGCCAAGGCACCGTTATTTCTCACCCGGCTGATGAAATAGACTAGTCTCCCCATAAACACTGTCTCCCTGAAGGAAGCTTTTAAACATGCAGACCAGACCACATCACTTCTCTGATGAAAACCTTTCCTCGAAACAAAGACCTACTATATAACACAGGGAACTATATCAGTATCCTGTAATAACCTACAATTGAAAAAAATCTGGAAAAGAACCTGTATGTAACTGAATCACATTGCTCTACCCCTGAAAACATTGTAAATCAACTATACTTTAAAAAAAAAAATCATTCCTCTGAGGCCTGCAACTATACTTCAGTTAAAAACAAGCAAACAGCTTTCCTCCAAGACCTGCATGACCTGGTCTTTGCCTGCATCTCCAGTCTCATCTTGTAAATCCCTGCCCACCCTATCCCCACAGTTCAGCTCAGATGTTTCATCAGAGTCAAGTTACATTTAGAGAGGCCTTCCCTGACCTCCCAAGACCAGGTCATGTCCCACTGAACACCTCTCAGAACACTCTACTCCACAGCACTCCCTGGAGCTTTACAATTTACACCCACCCCCCCCCAGGCAGGCACTATAACTCCATCAGGAAGGACTGTTTGCTCACCGTTTTCTCCCCAGTGTCCACAGTGCCTGTTACATAGTAAGCAGTCCAGAATATATTCAGTGAATGAAGGAAAGAGTAATCCCCAGTCAGTTAATCCTTGTGTTTTCCTCCTTGTCTGCATAGAGTTCCTAACTAGGTTGTGTAGCCTGCGTAGTCTGCTCATGGCCTCAGAGTACTGGATTTCACAGTTAACCTGCTGAGACATCAATAGCTCCACTTATTAAGTATGAAGTAGGTGCTATAATTATCCCTATTTTATTGTTAGAGCAAAATGAGACTTAACCGTAAGCCTAGGGGTTGACCTCTTAACTGCTATGTGCTTCATGTCTGTCATAACTTTACTGTTACAGGTCTGTAATAAAGATGGAATCTAGGTGAATCCCTAGTTCATGTTCAAAGTTATGCAGTTGTCATCTCAGAAGGGTATCTTAAGCCTTAGAATTGATACAGTGTTCTTAATCTGACATGACTATTGTTTTTCTCATTTTACACAAAAGGAAACAGGTTCTTATTTAAGTAGGGATTAGGAGTCAGGTTTATTAATATTACACTCTAAATTCCTTGCTCTTTTGAATTCTAACTAAGATTTCTCAGTTGTTGCCGGGAGCAGCGAAATTTTCCCTGACCTTTACTCTGCCAGCCTCACACTGCCTGAGGTAGAGATGCCTTGGGATCCATTTATAGACTAATAGCTGTAAAGATATCTAATAAATAAGATTCTCCCTTATTTTTAGATGACGTTGTATCTTCTAATCATAATCAATTAACCCCCATGGCTTCATTTTCATAAAATGAATTTTGAATAAATAGTTCCTAGCTACTGAACTGAACTGAACTGAATCCCCCTCACACGCTAGTAAAGTAATGCTCAAAATTCTCCAAGCCAGGCTTCAGCAATACGTGAGCCACGAACTTCCAGATGTTCAAACTGGTTTTAGAAAAGGCAGAGGAACCAGAGATCAAATTGCCAACATCTGCTGGATCATGGAAAAAGCAAGAGAGTTCCAGAAAAACATCTGTTTCTGCTTTATTGACTATGCCAAAACCTTGACTGTGTGGATCACAATAAACTGTGGAAAATTCTGAGAGAGATGGGAATACCAGACCACCTAACCTGCCTCTTGAGAAATCTGTATGCAGGTCAGGAAGCAACAGTTAGAACTGGACGTGGAACAACAGACTGGTTCCAAATAGGAAAAGGAGTATGTCAAGGCTGTATATTGTCACCCTGCTTATTTAACTTATATGCAGAGTACATCATGAGAAACGCTGGGCTGGAAGAAGCACAAGCTGGAATCAAGATTGCCAGGAGAAATATCAATAACCTCAAATATGCAGATGACACCACCCTTATGGCAGAAAGTGAAGAGGAACTAAAAAGCCTCTTGATGAAAGTGAAAGAGGAGAGTGAAAAAGTTGGCCTAAAGCTCAACATTCAGAAAACGAAGATCATGGCATCTGATCCCATCACTTCATGGGAAATAGATGGGGGAACAGTGGAAACAGTGTCAGACTTTTTGGGCTCCAAAATCACTGCAGATGGTGACTGCAGCCATGAAATTAAAAGACGCTTACTCCTTGGAAGAAAAGTTATGACCAACCTAGATAGCATATTGAAAAGCAGAGACATTACTTTGCCGACTAAGGTCCGTCTAGTCAAGGCTATGGTTTTTCCAGTAGTCATGTATGGATGTGAGAGTTGGACTGTGAAGAAAGCTGAGCGCCGAAGAATTGATGCTTTTGAAGTGTGGTGTTGGAGAAGACTCTTGCGAGTCCCTTGGACTGCAAGGAGATCCAACCAGTCCATTCTAAAGGAGATCAACCCTGGGATTTCTTTGGAAGGAATGATGCTAAAGCTGAAGCTCCAGTACTTTGGCTACCTCATGCAAAGAGTTGACTCATTGGAAAAGACTCTGATGCTGGGAGGGATTGGGGGCAGGAGGAGAAGGGGATGACAGAGGATGAGATGGCTGGATGGCATCACCGACTCGATGGATGTGAGTCTGAGTGAACTCTGGGAGATGGTGATGGACAGGGAGGCCTGGCGTGCTGCGATTCATGGGGTCGCAAAGAGTCGGACACGACTGAGCGACTGGACTGAACTGAATCCCCCACTTAGTCCTAAGCACGTAATTCTCTGTCAGCTGTTAGGAAGACACCTAGTTTGTAGTCATATTGCATGAGAGCCACAAAGTTGTCAAATAAAATACCAAGAAAAGTTGTTGAATAGCAACTTTTTTGAGCTACCAGACCATGCATTTTTAATTTTAATTATAGACAAGACAGAGTATCATAACTTTCAAAGATAACAGGACTCAGGGATTAGATTGCTTTGATTCTTAAGATGCACTTCAAACTAATTCTGGAAGGAAGACTTACTGGGAGATGCGTTGTGATACAGTTGCACTTGACTAGTCTAATGTACTAGAATATAACTCATACCTCATCACATGAGATTCATCAAACTCTGAACATAAAGCAATTTAAATGTGTATCAGGTCGGGCAATTCCACAGTCCTGAGTTTTTCCCTTGGTTGTTTCCTTTCAGGATTTCTTGCTGTGGGTGAAAAGATGGACTTTGAAGTCAGGCAGACCTGATTTGACTGTTGGATCTACTCCTTAATAAACTGTGTCATCTTGATCAGTTCATTTAATATTCTAAGCCTTAGAATTTCATGTCTAAAATAGGTTTAATAACATCTCATAGGGTCATTATAAGGATTAAATGAAATAAAGTCTGTAAAGAGCCTGGCATTATACTAAACAGACATAAAAGGGTACAATGGTGCTTTCGATCGGGATTGGCATCACCCTCACCTTTTTACTCAGAATCAAATTATAGCTTTCTGGTTCATAAAATCATGGTTATCAGGTAGGAGTTCTCCCCATATTTTTCAGATACTCTTTTTAGCCCAGATGTTTTAGAAAATGTGTTAGCAGACATGGAAAGGATCGGTGTTCTGGTATAGTGGACATAGAGGCCTTTTTTCTTTTTCACTGTTTTCATAGCCCTGATTATTCCATTATTGAATCAGTCAGGTCTTACCACTTCCAGGGAGCAAGAACCATTTCACTCCTATTTGTCTTTCCCTCTCCAATATGTAGGAAGCCCTTTGGTTCCCCACATTTAGAATTTATCCCCTTAATATACCCACCTGCCCTCATGGAGATCCCATGGACAGAGGTATTCATAGGCATCCTGGTAGCTCCATGTCAAGATTTTCCTTCCCTGGAGAGATTGTCCTTGTACTTCTTGTATGGGGACAAGTGGGAAAGACTTTTGCCCACCATCCATTGCTTCTCTGGCATAACTACCAGAAACTAACCTGATCTGCAGCTGCTTCTGTTTGCCTTGAGGAAGTGGAAACTTTTCTGCTTTTTTATTTTTTAAATTTATTTATTTGGCTGCACCAGGTTTTAGTCATTGCACATGGGATCTTCAGTCTTCCTTACAGCATGCAGGATCCTTAGTCGCAGCTTGTGGGATCTAGTTCCCTGACCAGGGATTGAACCTGGGCCCCCTGCATTGGGAGTGCAAAGTCTCAGCCCCTGGACCACCAGGGAAGTCCCCCTTGTCTGCCTTTTAAAGTCAGTTATGTACTCTGGAGGCAGGAAATCCTTGACTTAAGGGCACAGCCTCTCTCTGAACTCTACAGGATAGCTGCTGATGTTCTTTTTCTCTTCAGTTGCCCTTCTCTCTTGAAAGCTCTTTTACTTGGACCAAACGGTCTGTTAAGGTTTCTGTTTGGTCTTGCAGCTACAGCTCAGCATTCTCTTCTAGCTTGACCTCACCCCCCACCTCGTGCAAGAAGAACTGCGTAGTTAGAGACTGTGAAGGTCTGTAAGACAATTCGCTCCTGTCTTTAAAGAAACCACACAGTTTTCTGAACTCTTAACAGCTATTGTATTCGTTCCTTCTCTCTATTGAGGTCTGGGTTTAATTCTCTTGAACCACTTCTTTCTGTTCCTGATCCTTAAGCGTGATTTAAAAAAAAGAATTGAGCCTGACAGAAAGCTCCTTCAAGAAATGTGGTAACATGCCTTTGGCTGAGCCTGAGCCCAGAGGCTCTCGCCTAATGCCTCCTGTAACAAAGGAGAGGCATTTCTGGCACATTCTCTCAAGAAATAAAAAGCCTTCCTGGGTGAACTGGGTTTGTGAGTCAGGGAGCCTCACCTCAGTGCCCAGTAAATACATGTTGAATGAATACTGCAATCCAAAGTTGATTTCCACCTGGGCAATGCCAGCTCACAGGTTTTTCGTGTTATTTTCTTATTTGTTTTATTCCTTTTCAGACTTTTTAAAAAGACCTCTAGAGAGTTACGTGAAAAAATTAAAAGTACCCGTTCACGTCATTCGAATGGAGCAGCGTTCTGGATTGATCAGAGCTAGGTTAAAAGGCGCTGCTGTGTCTAAAGGCCAAGTGATCACCTTTTTAGACGCGCACTGTGAGTGCACAGTGGGGTGGCTGGAGCCTCTCTTAGCCAGGATCAAACACGACAGGTAATTTTATGGGATTTATAAATTGTTTTCAGTGCCTTTGTGTTAAACTATGGTAAGTTGCATAATTCTGTTTTAAAATAAATATAAAAATATTATCATCTGAGTTTTCCTTTTAAATACCTTTGAAGAGTGCTCATGCCCAGTTCCTGAGTCGTGTCTAACTCTCATGACCCCATGGACTGTAGCCCACCAGGCTCCTCTGTGCATGGGATTTTCCAGGCAAGCATACTGGAGTGGGTTCCCATTCCCTTTTCCAAGGGATCCTCCCAACCCAGGGATCAAACCCACGTCTCCTGCATTGGCAGACAGATTTACCACTGAGCCACCTGAGAAGCCCCATGAAGACTGCTCTAGACTAAATGTGAAGACCACATTCTAAAGCCTGGAAGCACTGTTTGCAGACTGTCTTGTTAGCAAGGATGGGTTAGGAAACGTGTTGTTAGGATGTTTATTGTCTGCTCTCTTCACTGAACAGGAGCAGAACATATAGACACTTATCTCAGGGGTGGTAGGATAAAAAGCCCTGTACTCGTCCCTGCCCTCTAAGGCTGCCATGAGGGTGCGGGCAGGTCATCTGCTGTCTGTCTCTTTACTGAGGCTGTATCTCTCAGCCTGTAGCGCAGAGTTAAAAGAGGGTGAGAAGATAACGTTGCCCCTGAAATGCTTGATTGTATATGAAAAATAAGCACTGTAATCCTGGCTAATACAGATGGAACATTTGGAGCAGTGCAAGCTCATGGTTGTAGTCTTTCATGATGCAGTTTTCAAAGAACTGTCTACTGTTGGGCTCTGGCTTAGTTCCTAGATATCAGGAAAAAACCTAACTAACTTCATTCTGCAGGACCTAGGTTTGTTGCATTTCTGCTTGTCATTGCAGTTTGAACCAGAGGCTGGCTGTGCCAACTTAACATTAAGATTTAGATTTCAGCAGGGTAAACCCTTATTAGTCAAGTTGAGCATGCATGCATGCTAAGTTCCTTCAGTCGTATCCGACTCTTTGTGACCCCATGGTCTATAACCTGCCAGGCTCCTCTGTCCATTGGATTCTCCAGGCAAGAATACTGAAGTGGGTTGCTATGCCCTCCTCCAGGGGACCTTCCCGACCCAGGGATTGAACCCGAGTCTCTTATGTTTCCTGCACTGGCAGGCAGGTTCTTTAGTACTAGTGCCACCTGGGAAGGCCCCAAGTTGAGCTTAGTGGGAGCTTGTTATTGCATCCATTCTGTTTGTAAGCAAATGCTGGACCTACATCTCCCCTTTCAAAGATGAATTGCCTGGGCAGTGAGAAGATACAGTAGCTTTAGGAAGGAGAACACTGCCTGAAAAAGACATAGGATATCTGTAAATTGTTTTCTGTATGTAACAAAGGACTGATTCAGGAAGTGTTTTCTTGTGTAAAGACAGTCTGTAACCTTTATGAAGCAGGATCCTAGACCCTTGGAGAAAGCAATGTGAAGTGATGACAGAAATATGAAAGAGAAATTGCCTGAAATAACAAACACAACAACTTCCAGTTGGGCCGTATGGTAGATGAGGTATCCTGAACAGCTTTTCCAACTGAAAAAGCTAAATTCTGGATAAATACAAAACACATTTTTTAAGTGCATCACCAAGTTGGCACTAAAGTAAGAAATTTTGCAGCTCTCAGAACAAAGTACATACAAGTAAGTAGTCCAGACACTAAAGCCAGCTTTCACTTGTAGGGTTTCCTGCTGAACTTAGGGGATATGGATCTTCTACCTTAAAAGACAAACAGTTGGGACGATAGGAGCCAAGGCCAGGGCCCTGCCTACAGTGTGAAGACAAATAGCAAATATATGCGTAAAGCTAGGCTTCTGTTGTCTGTACTTCTGGGTTAGAATGGGAAGTGAATTCTGTCACACCAAAGGCAACCTGGCTGTTTCAACCTTGATATGGGGTGAAGGAGGGAAAACAGATCTCTCCTGAGAATTTGTAAGCAGGATACAGAAAAAGGGGATACCAGTTCAACTTGTTTTATGTGACTAGTATAACCTTGATAAGAAATCAGAAAAGAAGTACATGGAAAATTATTCAAACCCACTGGTGAACCTTAATACGAAAATCTCACCACCAGCAAACTGAGTCCCCCTGGGATTTATTAATAGCATATCAACATATATAAAAAACACAGGGTTCCCCAACTTCCAGGACCTAATGCCTGATGATCAGAGGTGGAGCTGATGTAATAATAATAGAAATAAAATGTGCAATAAATGTAATGCACCTGAATCATCCCAAACCCACACTTCCCCACTCCAGTTTCACGGAAAAACTATCTTCCATGAAACCAGTCTCTGGTGCCAAAAAAGTGGGGGAACACTGATAACATATCAGTATATATGTATATATAACACATCATTACTACTTGGTTTAATTTAATATTACAAAACCAGTTCACAAAGTAGATGATGTTAACGTATTTCTGAAACTGTGATTAAAATCCTGTCATTAAAACTCTATAATCACTTTAGTAGATACAGGAAAAAATGTTCATTTATGATTAAATGAACATTGATTTGTGATTTAAAATACTTAGTAAACTATTACAGAATGGAAATTTACAAATTTTAGAAAGGATAGCTAAATACACACTTGTTAACTGGTAAACATAACAGAGAAATGTTGAAAGTGTTTTGCACAAGATAAGGATGCCCTGAATTACTCGTATTACTCAGTATTATTAGAAGCCTTAGATTTTGCAATAATACAAGAAATAAAGGTGTAAGAATTGGAAAGGAAAAATAAAACGAGTGCTATCAATTGCAAATGATGTGTTTTTTACAAAGAAAAGTAATCTATACACAAAGTAGTAGAGATAAGAATTTAGCAGTGTTGCCAAATATAAAATCACCACAGAAAAGTCGGTTGCTTTCTCCATACCAGCAGGAATAGTTAGGAAATATAATGTAAAAAGAAGAAAAGAAATGATACCATTTATAATAGCAATGGAAATCATAGGCTGTGATTAGAAATATGTTTAACAAATGATGCATGAAATTGAAAATTGTTGAAATTCACTGGAAAATAATCTGAGCAGAGAGAAGGATAATGTTAATGGATAGAAAAGTCAATATAAAAATGTCATTTCTCCCCACCTTGATCTATAAAATCAATGTGCTTTTAATTGAAATCTCAGCAGAATTTTCTTGGAGAAGCTGGCTGACATTTATATGGGAATAAATATTTTTTTAAAACAATAGCTAAAATACGCATGAAAAAGAGTCAGGTACAACTGGGCCTGTCCTACTAGATATCAAGACTTATTTTAAAGCTGTTTAATTGTGGCAGTGATGTATTGATGCAGGGATTAGACTAGTAAAACAGAGCCAGTCCTCTGACTTATGACAGAGCTGGCCCTTATGATTACAGCAGACTGAGATAAGTAGCACTAGGACAGCTGGTCACCCATAAGGGAAATAAACAAAGTTGGATACTTGCTGCATGAAAATCCAAAATCAGTTTCATGAAGACTAAAGACAAATGTGAAAGGCAAAAATACAATTCATTTTGAAGGTAATATAGGAGAAGATGATTTGGGAGTAAGGAAAGATTTCTTAAATAAGACGCCAGTCAGATGGGGAGGATACTCTAAAATGTGGCTCCCAAGGGCTCTGAGAGGGGCAGTGTTCCTTAGAAGGAGCTGTGGTCATGTGTGGTTTTTCAGGCTCATAAAAATTGCAACAACCAAAAGGAAAAAAATTTTAGTGTGTATGATCAGACAATTTATATGAAGAAATACAAACTGCAATAAAAAGTACTCATTCTAATAATTAGAAAATATAAATTTTTTTAAACCCAGAGATACTGTTTAACATTATTATAATTACACAATTGCAAGAAAATAGCACCCAAAGTTGATGGCATTATGAGAACGCCGTATATACATATACATAAAACACTTTTGGAAAGCAGTAGTGAGCAGTGCCACAAAAAATTCTTTCCTTTAATTCACTGGTCTTACTCCTAGAAGTTTACTCTTCAAGCAAAAGTGAAAATATATATATGAACATGACCCCTTAGTTTCTTAATCGCAGAAATCTATAAGAAACACAAATGTCCAAAAGTCTATTTTTTAAGAAAGTTATTAGCTTAAAACTGTTAAATATGTAGTCATTAAAAGTGTTATTTTTTAATACTGTAGAAATATTTGAAGTACTTTTCATGTGGCAAAAAATGTAAAAAGTCTGAATGGAAAAGAGGTGGAAGGTTATTTTCGATGGGTTATAAATAAATAGGATAAATGATGCTAGCTTGGCAGGATAGAGTGGGGGATTTTTTTCACCATTGTCCTTACCATTATAGGATGCATTTTTATTTTAGAAACACTTAGTATATACTTGTTATGTAGTTGTTATGACAGACCTCAAAAAGGAAAGTTTTCAAAGATTTTTCATCTGCTTTTATGATTCCAGGAAGACAGTGGTCTGTCCCATCATAGATGTGATCAGTGATGACACTTTCGAGTACATGGCAGGTTCTGACATGACCTACGGCGGGTTCAACTGGAAGCTCAACTTTCGCTGGTATCCTGTTCCCCAAAGAGAAATGGACAGAAGGAAAGGTGATCGGACTCTTCCTGTGAGGTAATTGATTTGTCAAACATTTTCCCCAAAGTGTTACTGGCAGGGGATTGTGAAGCTTCGGGAATCACATTAGAAGGATTTTAAATGTATTTTGAAAGACATGAAGGATTTGTTCACCATATGTGAAGTTAAGAGCCATTTTTCATTTATTTGAAGTAATATCATTATTTATTCGAAATAATGTCATTATTTCAAAGACGAGTTTCTTTTTTAAGTAAAAAAATAAGTTCAAATTTTTCATTTCTATAAATTAGTACCTATGAGAAATGACAGTGACATGCATATGTTCTTTCATTTCTACATGAACAACAGTTTGTAAATCTGTAATTTATGCTTTAATTCAGTCACTAAGGATAATAATATTCAACTTAAACCATCCCTTCAGTAATTGTAAGTGCCAAGATGTGAAAATATTGCCTAAAACTGGGTAATAAAATGTAAGATTTTAAATTCAGACATCTACCATCTGACAAGGTTAGAAAAAACTTGTTTCAAGTATAAAAATAACTAGAATTGACAAAAGTATAAAAGGGATATCCATTAATGTATTTCTGCTTTTTCTTTTGTTCTGTATTTGGTCCTATATAGATTTTTTTTTTTTTTTTTTTCTAGAAAGGGATAAAAAGCTTCATGCTATTGAGGACCTTTAGAGAGAGACCTTGAGCCTTCTGAGCCATCCTAGGATTTATTCTGGTTGCATCAGCCTGTTCCTTCTATAGTAACTGAGACTTGCTTGTTAGCCTTTTTAGCCTTCTCCTCTTCTAGGCTTCCCAGATCTGTCTGTCTTTGAATTGAGTCCAGTTCTGACAGTTGGAGAAAGCTTTCACTAGTTCTATGCTCTTTGTCCCTAGCCAGCCCAAGTCCTCTCCTGCTTTCCCAGTAAAGGGACTTTTTCACTCTTTGGCTGACAGTTCAAATCAGCATCTAAACCAAGGGTTGCTAAACATTTCACGGATGATAGACTTCTTTGAAAAATCAGATAAAAGCTAGGAGTCTTCCCTAAACTGGGGGGTAGGGCAGTAGTCCAGGATGCCTGTATAAATGCCTGTTTTACATGTATAAACAGACGGGTTTGCAGGTCAGGAAACCCCTGCACTGAAGGATAATGCTGGTGTCAGCCTATTTCCTTTGAGTCCTAAGATATTAGGCTTTCTCATTCTTTTTTGTCTTCTAAAATCAAAGTAGGTCCTAACTTCTTGGTGGAAACGACTATTTCTTCTGTAAAAGCAAATGCTACCTCCCTCACCAGTGCATGGAATGAGTATGTTTTAGGGTTATATAGGTGGCCAGTTCATCCTAAACTATTATCTACATGTGTCCTCTGTCCCTAGAATTTATTTACATTTTCCCTAGTTGGAACCCATTCTTCTCCCATACTCATTCTTCAAGTAAACCAGTACTAGGTATTCATTTCTTTAAATCCTCCTTTGTTATCATTTCTCTGCTTAATTCAACTTATTCCCACCCACTCTGCATACCTGAGCCATGTTTTGTGGCAGAGAATTTACTGTACTTGGTCAGGATGATGATCCCTTTAGGAGAAATATATTGATTTATTCTGTACTTCATCTCCTTCCTTAAAGTTCAGGAAGAGAGCTGCATTGTTTTCATCCTGTTTAATCATACATCTTTGCAGTGTTTGCCACCCTTTAAAACCTGGTGTGCTAGAGCTGCTGACATGAGTCTGGTTGGTTAACATGATCAACTGCATTTTCAGTTGCTTGAAACTCTGGAGTGCATGACAGTCAGATGAAGATTACAAGAAATAGTTTCAACTTAAGGAGTTTAGGGTGGAAGCTCAGTCAGGACCTGAGGATCAAGAATGGTACTGAAGACAGTAAGAGCCCTTGGGACCAGGCAAGGAAGGGTGTCCAGGCAGGAGCTGTGACAGCATGACTGGGGTGCAGATCATATCTGGAAACCAAATAACTCAGCATAAAAACAAATCTCTTGGTGCCTGTGAAGGTTTCTGAAGAGTGTGAGAATCAGCATTTATTCCATAGTTAAATAAACAGTTATAAAACTACTTGTAAAAACAAAAACTGATGGTAAACTTTAAATTGTTGCAATTAACAGTATAGTATTATGATTGAATTTCAGAACACCTACAATGGCAGGAGGCCTTTTTTCAATAGACAGAGATTACTTTCAGGAAATTGGAACATATGATGCTGGAATGGATATTTGGGGAGGAGAAAACCTAGAAATTTCCTTTAGGGTAAGTTCCCTTTGAAAAAAGTAACCTGTATAACCTCAAATATGAATATGCTTTGAATATTCGTGTTCTTTCTAAAGAAAAAATAAAAAGTGAATTTAATATGAGTTTAATCAGACTTCACAGCCTTCAGCCCATAAAAAGTTTGGTGATACTATTAAAGGTTCTTTCTAAAGTATTTTAAGCAAATAATTCAGTTATATTAGTAGTCCACCTGTAGAATTTACACAGGATTCCCCAGTTGTCTTTACTTTCAAGGAGGTAATTCAAACTCTAAAGTAAATAAAAATAACATGTAGTTAGTAAATGCTACTTTGTTCCTTAACTGCCAAAAACATAATTTTACCTTCTTTAATATGCTGTGTCCTTGTGGTTTGAGAATTGTTCTCTGTTATTTAAACCTGGCCACTTAACCAGCTTTCTGTTTTTCAATAAAAAGAAAAAGGCAAAATAATTCTTAAATTATTCTAAATTAATTTAACCCAGTCAGCCTTAAGTCTTATGCATTTCATGTTCACAAAAATCAACTTATTTTTAGAATGATGTGTATTTCTGAAAATAATGAACTTTAGACACGTGGCTTATTGGAAACCATAGTGAACTGCACAGAAGTCTAACCCTGCTAGCTTACTGCATTCCTGATGGATCACCTTGCTCTTTGTAAGAGGAGAGGTTTGGACTCTAGAGCATCTTGGAGATCCTGTTTGGCTATATCACTTTATGATCCCGGGAAAACGTTAAAGTGGGCACACTGAGTATTTAATAAAGTCAAGACTTTTCAAAAAGCAATGTAATTGAAAATAGTCTACAGGTAAATAGACTTTTAACTTACAGAAAAATGTATTTTGAAAGGAGTAGAAGGATAACTGATTAAGGATGTGAAACCACACTTAATGATCTTTCTTTTACCCCCTTTTTTTGTTTTTATGCTCACTAGACACTAGACTGTGCTCTCACTGGCCACTGAGTAATTCATGAGTAATCCACAAGTTGAGAGTCCTAGGTTCTATTTAATGTATAGGTTGTGACACAGGTTTGGAGAAGGACGAACAGATAGGGCCCTGACTGAACACTCCATGGTCAAAAGTTTTTTGACCATGAGCCATATTAATAAATACATTATACACACAGCCCATAATGTAAACATTTCATCAAACAGTAGTATGTCCTTGTTACTAAGTGCTGGTTGCAGTTCATCAAATTTGAATTTTATGATCCTTTTAAGATTGATGGACTGCAGTTAGCAAAAAACACTGCTCTGGGCCTCAAGTCTTTCCTGAATTTAACCTTCAGCTTCTGGTTTGATCTGAACCAGAAATTGAGGAAGCACTGACTCTGGGACCATGTAGCAGGAGCTCTACTGTACATACACCCTTGATTCTGTGAAATTCCAGCCATGAAATTCAGTAGATGTGAACAATTTTTTATTTAAACTGTCAATGTTTAAAACGGGTCTTCTTTGCGGCTGTTTCCAGATTTGGCAGTGTGGAGGAACTTTGGAGATTGTTACTTGCTCACATGTTGGACATGTGTTTCGGAAAGCTACACCCTACACGTTTCCAGGAGGCACAGGGCAGATTATCAATAAAAATAACAGACGACTTGCAGAAGTATGGATGGATGAATTCAAGAATTTCTTCTATATAATTTCTCCAGGTTAGCATTGTTTTGCATTAGAAACACAAGACAAACTTTCTTGGTCTGATCCTAATGCATTCTGAGAAGAGGTAAAAAGGTGTGGAAAAGAAGCTTTGAGCAGAGTTGTTGTAAAGAATAAATGAAATTACATATGGTATAGAAAGTGCTTAGCAAAAGCCTGGTATAATATTTACATCACAGGAGACACAAGAGACACAGGTTCAGTCCCTGCATCAGGAAGACCCCTTGGAGAAGGGAATGGCTACCCATTCCAGTCTTCTTGCTTGGAGAATCCCATGAATAGGGGAGCATGGTGGGCTACAGTCCGTAGGGTCACAAAGAATCAGACACAATTGAAGCGACATAGCACGCACAGGGGAACAATAATAATACATGATCCAGTATTGCAGAAATTACTGTTTTAGCCCAGGTACTTTCCATGTTTTGTTTTGTTTTTTTAAACCTAACTGCAACATTTAACATTTACATGAAATGGTCAAGTATTTCAAGGCCAATGCCCTGTATCATGCCTCCAGGAGCTTTTCTCTGCTCTTCAGAGTTTTGTGGCAACAGCTGTTTCATCAACTATAAATCTGCCTGACATTATGATTCTATACTCTTCAGTCACCACAAGACTGTCTGGGGTTGGGGTGGGGGTGGGTGCACAATTTAGGGAGCCTGTGTGAGAAATACCTGACTGGAAACAATTGCTCTGTTTAACATCTGTTTCATATTTGGGCAAAATTGATCTTTGTTTTTGCCTTAGCAGATATTAAAGTTTTGTGATCCCATGTAACTTACATTTGTATGTATTGGCATGTAAACTGTTCTCATATGAATTTAATTTTTCTTTGGAAAACATTATTTTCTTGTTTTATACCTTGGGAGGTAGATTTGTGGTATACCACAAAAATGATATTGCTTTTCCTGTTTGGCTTGTTAGATGCAATATACAAATAGAAATGTATTACCTGACAGAACATTAATAATTCAGTGACTTATTTCTTTTACCAGGTGTTACAAAGGTAGATTATGGAGATATATCATCAAGACTTGGTCTAAGGCACAAACTCCAATGCAGACCATTCTCTTGGTACCTAGAGAATATTTATCCTGATTCTCAGATTCCACGTCACTATTTCTCTTTGGGAGAGGTAAAAAAAAATGTATTCTGTGTGGTTCTCACTGATTTGTAGAAAAAAGAATAGAGGTTAAACTTCTAACAAGGGAGTACCTGTATGTTAAAATTACTTAAACTCAAGTATGGGAAAGTCTTTGTTAGCTGATACAGTCTGCCTCATAACTTGCAGTCTTATTAATTTATCCTGTTGTATTTTATTAAAATAAGGCTCTACCTCTCACCTTTCACAGTTGGACTTTTGTTATGTTAATGTCTTCAACAGACTTATTTTAACAAACTGGTCCATTTTGTTGAAACCATATATTCCTGAAGGTGATATCCTAACATTAACTAGATTGAATCAAAGTTTGAGGAACTTCAAAGTAGAATTGTAAAGAACTGACAAGGAAACTTGTCAGTTTCCTTGAGTTTTTCCAGAAAGACTGTATAATAATAAGTTGTGTTTTTAACACCTGTTTATTTTCCTTTTGGAGCCCCAAATCTCCATTTGGGCTTGTGGGTTAGCATGCTTACTCTGATGATGACTTTAGTCTTTGCTCTTAGAATTCAGAAGCAAATCTTGTTAGTTTATTTATTAATGCTTATAATTAGTCAGCACAATTAGCTGTGCTTTTGAAGTTTGGATGCCCATAGTGGAGGGTCTGGTTTGAAAGAGGCTTGCCCTTGCACCTTCTGGTGTAACTGCCGGGCGGCCTCAGGGGAGCATTTCCTGTGCCCTGTCCTTACCGTGTTCCTAGACTGTCGGTAGCCAGTCACTCTGCTTCCAGCCAAAGCTGTGCTATGTATAGGAAATCCAAATGGGTCCTTCCCTTAGACCAAGGGTATGATCAAGTCAGGAGTCCCAGGAGTTTCCTAGGGCTGCCGTAGTAAAATACCACAAACTGAGTGGCACAGAACATGGGAGTGGATGGTCTCGCGGTTCTAAGGACGAGAAATCCAAGATCAGAGTGTGGGCAGGTTTCTGAGCCCTGTGAGGAAGACTCTCTCCCCTGCGTCGTTTTAGCTTCTGGTGGTTTGCTGACAGTCTGTGGTATTCCATGGTGTGTGGAAGCATCACCCTGATTTCTGCCTTCGTCTTCACATGGCGTTCTCCTGTGTACACATCTGACTCTAAATCTTCCCTTTTTACTAAAGACACCAATCACACTGGATGGCCTACGCTAATGACCTCATTTCAATTTGACTCCCTCTGTAAAGAACCTGTCTCCAAATGATGTCAGATTCTGAGCGTAATGGGGGTTAGGACTCCAGCATGTGAAGTTGAAGGGACACGGTTCAGTCTGTAACAGAGACTGAGCTAGATGGGGCTGGACTGCAGTTGTATAAAGACTTGGTTCACTTCCAGCTCAGGTATGCTCCTTAGGCCTGGTCTTTCAAAGTTTCTGAGTAATCGCACGGAGGAGTCTCTGTCTCCTCAGCCCTGACAGGTTTGCCTTTCTGAGGTTTTGACATTAGTACTTTAGCCTCTCACCTTTTTCTGTGGGAGGACCAGTTGTTATTTCTTCAAGTCTCTTTCTAGCAGGAATTTGTCTGCTAAGCACCAGGAGATGTGGACGGTTTCTGTTTTAATTTATTGACATATCATCGATTGACAGTGTTGTGTTTCTACTGTACAGCAAAGTGATTCAGTGATACATACGTGTATATACATTATTTTTTATGTTCTTTTCCATTATGGTTTATCACAGCATATTGAATATATGTTCTCTGTGCTCTGCAGTCGTTTATCTATTCTATATATAATAGTTTGCATCTGCTAATCCCACAGTCCCAATCCATCCCTCCTCACACCTTCCCCTCGGCAACCACAAATCTGTTCTCTGTGACTATGAGTCTGTTTATGTTGCATAGATAAATTCCTTTGTGTCATATTGTAGATTCCACATATAAGTGATATCATTTGGTATTTGGCTTGATGGTCTCTGCATCCATCCATGTTGCTGCACATGGCATTATTTCATTCTTTTTTCTACTGTATATATCTACCGCATCTTCTTTATCTGCTCACCTGTTGAAGGACATCTAGGATGCTTCCAGGTCTTAGCTATTGTAAACAGTGCTGCCGTGAACACTGGGGTGCGTGTTTTGAATTACAGTTTTCTCCAGATATATAGCTAGTAGTGGAATTACAGGACCATATGGCAACTCTGTTTTTAGTTTTTGAGGAATCTCCATACAGTTCTCCATAGTAGTATACCAGTTTACATTCCCACCACCAGTGTAGGGAGGGGTCACTTTTCTCCACACCATCTCCAGCACTTGTTATGACTTTTTAATGGTGGCTGGTCTGACCAGTGTGACATAGTTCCTAATTATACTTTTGATTTACATTTCCCTAGTAATTAGTGATGTTGAGCATCTTTTCATGTGCTGACCATCAAGCCAAATACCAAATGATATCACTTTTCTTGGCCATCTGTGTGTCTTTGGAGAAATGTCTGTCTAGGTCTTCTGCACAGTTTTTGACTGAGTCGTTAGCTTTTTGATAGCTGCATGAATTGTTAGTAAATTTTGGAGACTAAATCCTTTGTTAATGGCATCATGTACAGATATTTTCTCCTATTCTGTGGATTGTCTTTTTGTTTTGTTTATGGTTTCCTATCTTTAGGTAGGTAGTTGGATTAAAAAAAATGCAGTTTGGGTGAAAGTGTGGGATGGAGATCTAAATTTAGGGGTTGTCAGTGTATAGGTGGTTTTTAAAACCACAGAACTTGATGAGAGCACCTTGGGGTGAGTGAATGTAGATGGACGAGAGGGAAGGAGTGAGGCATAAGACATTAAAAAACCCCAAATTTAGACCTTATGAAGGTGAGAGGGAGTCAGCTAAAAAGATTGAGAAGGAGCAGGCATTGAAATAGGAAGATACCCAGGAGAATGATGTGCCAGTAAGTGAAGGACTTGCTTTAAGAAAGAGGAAGAGATTGACTGTGTGGAGCATTGCAGAGAAGGGAGGAAGATGAGTCCTGAGAACTGGCCCCTGGGTTGGTGAGGGAGACGTTGTCCGGAAGCTCCCTCTCACTGTGTCAGGCGGGTTCCCCTGGAGATTGGGAGGGGCAGGATCTCTGATGGCTTCATAGGAGATTAGGGGAAGAAGTAGAGATGAGAAGCATGGACAAGAAATTGTGCTGTAAAGGTGAACAGAGAAGTGAGTGGTAGCCGGAGGGGTAAATGGGGTTAAAGAAGGGTTTTTCTGTTTATTTTTACTAAGATGAAATGGTGCTGATGGCAGTGATACAAAGGAGAAAATTTGAAGATGCTAGGAAAGAGCCAGTGATGGCTGGAGTCACATGGAGGGGGGTTGTGGTAAGTTCTGATGCACAAGTTGGGAGGTGGTGGGGGGAGAAGGCAGTCCTCCACTGCACCAGGAAGGAAGGAAGAGGAGTGGGCCCAAGTAAAGTGAACTGTGGGTTGAGGGCTGGAAGCTGGAACTTCGAGGTGGACATGAGAGGAAGCTGTCTGGTGACTTGATTCTTCAGCTGAACACGAGATTGTGGGCTGAGAGTGAAGGGGGATTGTTGGCGATGGGGGTTTGGGTAAAGAGGGGAAGACATAAAACAGAAAAGGATTAATAGGACGTGGTGGAGCAAATAGGTCACAGGGGAGCTGCAGGGTGGTGAGGAGCCGCCTGGCCACAGCATTTCCAGAGCCAGAGCAAGGGTGGACGCCCGTGTCCGTCCTTGGTAGTTAGCGAGGCTGCTTCAGGCCTGCAGTGAGCTCCCTGCCTCTGAACTTTGTTGTGATTTAAGGAAGTCACCTCACACACACGAGGGGTATGCGGAGTTCCTTGCCTCCTTAGTGAGCACCTGCTCTCTTTGCTGTAGCCTCATTCCAGTCAAGGAGGGCCCAGCGTGGGTGAGGCCATGGGAAGGCTGATAGCAGTGCTTACCTCTAACTGGGGCTTCCCAGGTGGCACTAGTGGTAAAGAACCCACCCACCAATGCAGGAGATGTAAGAGACGCTGGTTCAATCCCCGGGTGGGGAAGACCCCCCTGGAGGAGGGCATGGCAGCCCACTCCAGTATTCTTTCTTGCCCAGAGAATCCCATGGACAGAGGAGCCTGGCAGGCTTCAGTCCATAAGGTGGCAAAGAGTCAGACATGACTGAAGGGACTTAGCACAGCACAGCACCTTTAGAATAAAGGTTGAGGAGCTTTTTTTTTCTTTCTTTCTTTCTCTGAACCGACCCAGTTTTGGACAACACTTAGGCATTGTCAGCTAGGTCAGAATATAGGCTTATTACAAAGAGCTACTTGTCTAACCCACAGTAGCTGATTGCCAAGGCAAGCTTGCCCTTTACCTGCCTCTTGCCAGCTGGCTTTGTGTATAAAGAACAGATTTTACCCTCTCTGTCCTGCTTGTTATTGCCTTAGTAACAGCTGGTTTTAAGCACTTATGCCCTTCATACCAGGCCACGCTGGTATGAAGTGCTGGTGTGGGGACTAGGGTTGTTTATAAGCACCCACCACAGTGCAGCAGGGAGCTTGTGCTTATGATCATAGCTCCTCCTGTGTGAGCTTTCCTTCCCCAGAGACTAGAACTTAGCCCATCAAGGATCACTTGTCATCTTATAAGGGCCCAAGGAAACTTGAAGTCAAGGATTTTAGAGCAGAAAGAAATCAGAAGGTGTACATTTAATGTGTCTGGGTTCATGAAATCCCACTCTAAATTATAGCTCTGGTAGGACCTGAAACTGAATAAATGTGTTTCATGGTGATATCTAATCATTGTTAATGCAGGAGTTGAACTGTCCAAACAATAGCCACAGAAAGCAAGTAATCCAGTCTTTTACAGTTTAACCAGTGTTAAGGACTGACCATTTGCTTTTGCACCCTAAAATTTTCTGAGCATGAACTTCATGTCAAGCATCTGTCTGATGCTTTATGAATATTAACTCATTTTCCCAACACTCTGAGATATATATGCTGTTATCCCCCCCTTTACGAGTCAGTCAGTTAAGGCACAGAGAAGTGGTTTAATCAGCATGGCTCAGGTGTAGCCACAAAATGGAAGAGACAGGGTTTGAACACAAGCAGTCTGGCATGAGAGCTTGTGCTCATAACCACTGACACTCATGCTCTTTCTCATGCCTAACCAGTGTTACTCATGATTCTCACAGGAGAGAGTGAAAAAGTAAGTCTAGATTCCTTAGTAGTAAATCCTAAAATACCTTTAATTACTTTCACCGTCCCCCCTAATGAGGTGCCAGAATTCTGGGGGAGACTAGCAGAAACCGAGAAACTGAGGCTCTGATTTCTTGCCTGGTTTCATTCACATTCACAATCCTCAACTTGTAAGGTGGAAAATAACATTTTAGTGACAGCTGTGTATACCTAAGCTAAGGAAGGAAAATGAGTAGCTATTGTGGGCCTACTGGGTATCAGTTTCTTCTGGTTCTGTGTCTGTTACCTTGCTTACAGATGAGAAAATGAGATTTTACAGCAACTTCTCCTGCTGATGTCTGATGTCTCTCAAGAGATAGGGGAGGAGAGGTGGATTTTATGGCCAAAAATATTTGGGAATTGCTGCTCTTGATATCTTATATTCTTCTGTACCTTCAGTCCCCACCCTACCAAGAGTCTGTTGAAAGGTTTTGAGAAGTTGTTCAGTAAAGAAAATCTATTTAAATTTGTTAGTCCACCTCAGTCACTGTCCTGTCTGACTCTGCGACCCCATGGACTGCAGCATGCCAGGCTTTCCTGTCCATCACCAACTCCCAGAGCTTAAACTCATGTCCATTGAGTTGGGGGTGTTAATCCAGTATTTCCTAAACATACTTGATCACAAAATCCTTTGTTTAATGGCAGATACTGTTGTGCAGATCGTAGTTTTGGGAATCACTGTCTTAGGATACTGACCTGCAAGGTCACATGGCTAGTGATGAGGCCCAGCCCTGCACGTCCCCCGACCCTAAGCTCTCACGCCTACCCGTCCGCCTCCAGAAACCTTGAAAGTGTGGCCATTGTCCCCGACCGCATACTTCAGATATCGTTATGATTTTAAGTGTCGAATTTTGAGTAAACAAGTCTGGTACTTATTTCTATTCTACTATGAACATTGAAACAAGTATATATCACCACCATTTCTACCTTCCATAGTTCGCTGGAAAGCCGCTGACTGGTTACATAGCCTTAAGGCTGTGTATAGAACTACAGTTTTGAACATCTAATCCAACACTTCTTTAAAAATGTTTGTCCCTAATTTTTTCTTCTTCCAAAGGCTCCAAAATTAACTCCCACCAAACCAGCCTATTAAATGATCTACTGCCTCTTGACATCATAAAGGATAGAACTGTTCCCAAAACTCACCCTTAGTCATCCTGGTTTTTCATGTGCTCAAAAAATCATCTCGCACACTCCATAGGTGAGGTAGCCCACATGTATTCCTACAAAGGAAGAGGATATTCCCTGAAAAGTGTCTTCTCTAGCAATTAGCATATGGAAAAACTGCCTGGAGAGCAACTCAGAGATGCCACTTACATGTTAAGCCAGACAGATTCCCCTCTGCCCAGGGACCAAGCATTACAGCTGCCCTTCTACAGAAGTGCTTTCTCACTGAGTGTGCGAGGCTTCCCCTGCGCTTTTGTGGAGCAGTGCCGTCAAGCCCCAGCAGAGGACTGACCATTCAGTGCCTGACCACCCATCTTAGTGGGGCCACTTCCTGCTGATCAGGGTTCATTGCCACAAGACAGGTGTTGCGAAGCCATGGTTTCCAGTCCTTGGAGAACTCTACTTCTCACATCTAGTTGTTAGTAGTATCCTCAAGGGAGGGAGGCCCAGACCTCTTATGTCAGAAAACAATCCAGAATTGTTCTTAGAAATGGATAAAATAGTATAAGGTGTCACAGGTAAAACTCATAGAACAATGCCTAGTGCAGAGTAAGTGTACTTTATTTGCTATAATTGTTAGCAACATCAGTTATGGTAACAGAATCGCTAAAGTTGATATAAGATAGTTACAGAGTGATAGGGAGTCCAGTTACACTTGAGAATTGTACTTTTTAAATTTTGATTCATATTCAGTTTGGTAAAAGGTAAGTATTTAACCAAAAAATCATCTCGTGTGAGAGGGAGAAGCTGACAGTGATGTTGGTTCTTCCCTCATCATTTCTGTGACGTTTACTACCTGTCTTCAGAAACCTCTGTGTCTATATTTGGAAGAAAAAAAAATGAAAATGTAGGACTGGGGATTGGTAACTTTTTCAACAGTATAAGGAAATAATCAATTTATATGGATATATGAGATAAAGACTCATCTTGTCAAAATTGGAACTAAATTTTTTATCATGTAAGAGAGCTGCGATCAAGTATTAATTGACTACCTACTGAGGTGCAGAAAGATGTCTTTCATGCCTATTTGTATCTAAGTATAAAACCTTTTATAAAATCTACTTATGAGGTAATAGGTTTCTGCTTTAAAATAATGGATAAAAAGATGACGTGTATTATGCAGTAAAAGAATTCCTGGAGACTGATGTGATATGTTATATCCAGGAGTCTCCTCAGAGTCAGGAGTGGCAGGGTTATGTCAAAATGTTCAGGTAAAGAAATGTTAGCATTAAAGACTTGGAAAATCCTGTATTTGCTTGAACTGAATTTGGGGTTTTGATGGAATGGCCAGATGGAGGTGACTGGTGGTAAGGCAGCGGTGCAGATGATTACTGTTTCTAAGTCCACTCTGTGCTGGACTCCAGAGCAGGTACATGGATGCCCTGTCTCACCCAGCCTCAGCATAGGGCTGCCTAGTCACGCTTAGGAAATTGTCCTCAGAGGGTCTGGATCATTTGGACTTAAACTGAGGCCCCTCTCTTAGGTCAAAGCCCTAGTTCTTATTCTGACCCTCTGGGAATAATAGTTATTCATACTTAGACTATTTTATCTCTATTGTATCTTTAAATGAAAAAAAATGCATCTGGACTTGTTAGTGCCTTATTAAAATAGCAGAATAATATGTAGGCAGCACACGTTTATGAAAATAAATGAGTTATTTGTGGTTTTAGCTTTACTGCCATGTTATCTATCACACACAACCTTCCATATGCAGAGCATGTAGTTTGTCCCGCACTTCTCTTCTGGCTTACCTGCTAACGGGTGAGAACAGGTTTGGGACTTTACAAATGTCTGTTAATTTGCCATATGCTTTTAAACTACAGTGGTTCAGAGAGAAACAAATATCAAGGAACAGTGCTTAAAATACTCTTCCTAATTCTGATGACTGATTCAGCTTTTTACAGTAATAGACAGATATCTAACAGAAGAGTGGTGTTTGCACTGCAGTATGCATAGGCTTCCCAGTCAAGCCAAGTTCTTGGTTCTTTGCTTAGAAAATACCTACCTTAAATCTCCTAAGAAGTCATCAAAGTAGTTAACAAAAATACTGCCCCCTTATCATGGTGGCAAACAGTGTCCACAGGGAGTTGTTCGGTTGCTTTAAAATTATTAGGCAAAGTGGAGCTTACTGAGTTAAATACAAATTCCAGAAGAACAGCTTGGGATAAAAGAAAGAAAGAAGAACTTAAAGGATTTCTCCTTGAAGCACAAAAATTATTATATAAATAGTTAAGAGCTTTTTAGACCACAGAATCTTAGGCCATGATGTTCCCCCCCGCTCCCAACTCATAGACCTTGCCTCAGGAATTAAAGATTTAGTGGGAAGTTTGAATCAGTTTTAATGTGTGTGTAGATCTGTACGTGTCTGTCTAGTGAACCTCTCTAACTCGTGGTGTTTTCATTTTTCATTTTCCCCTAGATACGAAATGTGGAAACAAATCAATGTCTAGATAACATGGCTAGAAAAGAGAATGAAAAAGTTGGAATTTTTAACTGTCATGGTATGGGAGGTAATCAGGTGAGTATTTTAGTAAAGCTTTAAAGGGATACTTTTTGGATTTGTTTTAATCTTCCCTTTTTGTCTCATGATATCATTCAGGAAACATTTTCCTACCTCTAAAGAGCAAATAATAAAGACCTTTCGAAGAATGGAGCCTTCAATCTAATGACTGTCTTTAAAATGAAACATTTGTAAACGGCCCTTTGTGAGAACTGTATTTACATTATTGTACATGAGATTTATTTTGCCCTTTTTAGTCAAACAGATGACAACCCTTGACAATAAACTCAGTGTATACAGAGAACTTAAGGTCATTTTTTCTTCTCTGCAAAAATAGTGATGGCTTTTCTGAGTCATTTGTTCTCTATTATACTAATAAAAGTTCAAAAAGCATTTATTTTCAGTACTTGTTTTTTCCCTGCCAGATCCTTGGGTACATAAAACACTAACTTACTTTGCTGTTAAAGCTTATATGTGCGTTTTTGTTTATCAGGTTTTCTCTTACACTGCCAACAAAGAAATTAGAACAGATGACCTTTGCTTGGATGTCTCCAAACTTAATGGCCCAGTCACAATGCTCAAATGCCACCACCTAAAAGGCAACCAGCTTTGGGAGTATGACCCGGTGGTAAGTTATATTCCAGTTGAAAATAGGAATAAAAGTGTGTGTCATAGGGTATACTATATAAACTACTTCATATCTAAAAAAATGAATTCTTATGGAGTCTGCATACTATAAATCAAATTGTTATTATACTCCCAAAATTGACAGGAAACGCAATATAACTTAAAACACACATGTTGTAATCTGTCCAGTAATTAGTGTTGACTCCAGTCCTGGGTCCTTGGGTTACTACACACTCTGCCCTCTGTGTGTCCTCAAGCTCTGCCGTCCAGTGTGGTGGAAGTGGAACAGTAAGGAGGCTTTTAAAATTACTGAATTAAACATGTAGGTTTCATTAATGAAATTCTCTGGCTCCTCCTATTTGTCAGTGACTTTATCTTTGCTCTCCTCTGGAGCTGTGCCCCCTCCCCACCGCCCGGGTGTGGTGCTCACAGAGAGGACGCAGAGCCTCTCCAGTAAACCTCCCTTCCTTTCCTCGTACCTGACTAACCTCCCAGCTGATGCTTGTGCTCTCCCGTTCTGGAGCCGGCACCGGCATCTTCAGGATGGGTTTCTCTGGTGGTTTTTCTCTGCTTCCAGCACTGGCTTTCTTCTCTTCACGTTGGGACAGACTTTTGTTGCTACTTCATTTTCTGCATACCATCCTACTCTTCTCTTGTGTTGTATGACGGCGAGTGAATGGCTGACACGCAGGCCTCTGGTTCTTCAACCCTGGCTCCTGCCTTGGCCTGACACTGCAGAAACAGCTCTGGATACAAAGCCAGAGCTTTCACATCTCTTGTGCTTAACTTCTCTATAGCATTTACGACTGCTAAGCAGATACGTTTTCAAAATCCTCTTCCTGTTGCCTATAGATGGACTCCTGTTCAGTTTCTTCAAACAGCTTTCTCTCTTCGGCCTGCTTCACCGTACCCCTTAAATGAGATCCAAACCAAGTTTTGACTTTGGCTGTCTTTTCTGCTTACACTATGTCACATACAAATCCTGGTCTACTTTCATCTTCGACCAGCTATTCCCCGACCATATCCAGTTCTTTCCTACTTTATATTTAAGGTCATACTATTCCCTGTGCCTGACAGATCCCGCCTGTTCTTGAGGGCCCAGAGTTGACATCACCCTCAGCCAGAAATTAGCTCTCTTTGTCTTAAGTATAATTGTTTCTGACCCCTGTGATTTTGTGCTTCTCTGTAGTTATTAGGTTGGTGAAAAAGTAATTGCGGTTTCAGACCGTGAATTTTAAATCATTACAACTCGGTTCAAACACATCTTTATTAATCAAAACAGAAACCATTACAATCAACACATTTTTGCCAATGAGAAATAAGTTTATTGTAGCATAAAAATCCATGCTTCAGGATTCAACAGACTCTTGGAAAGCATTTTTTGCCTCCTCCTGGTTATGGAAGTGTTTTCCCTGCAAAAAGTTGTTGAGATGCTTGAAGAAGTGGTAGTCGGTTGGCGAGAGGTCAGATAAATATGGCGAATGAGGCAAAACTTGGTAGCCGAGTTCATTCAGCTTTTGAGGCCTTAGCTGTGTAACGTGTGGTCGGGCATTGTCATGGAAAATTGGGCGCTTTCTGCTGACCAACACTGGCTGCAGGCGTTGCAGTTCTCAGTGCGTCTCATCATGGGCTGAGCATACTTCTCAGATGTAATGGTTTTGCCAGGGTTGAGAAAGCTGCAGTGGATCAGACCAGCAGCAGACCACCAATCGGTGACCATAACCTTTTTTTGGTGCAGGTTTTGCTTTGGGGAGTGCTTGGAGTTCTTTCTCGATGCAGCCACTGAGCTGGTCATCTCCAATTGTCATATAAAATACACTTTTCAATGCACTTCCCAATCTGATCAAAAAATGATTTGTCATTGTTGCATAGAATAAGAGAAAAAGACACTTCAAAATAACTTTTTTTGATTTGCGGTCAGCTCATGAAGGCACCCCTTATTGAGCTTTTTCACTTTTCCACTTTGCTTCAGATGCCAAATGAAGCAACTTCTCATGTAGTAGCTGAGAGGATCAGCTTTAATGATCCTCTCAATTGGTGTCATCAACTTCTGATGGCCAGCCACTGCACTCATCTTCAGGGCTGTTGTCTCCTTTGCAAAACTTCTTGAACCATCACTACACTGTATATTCATTAGCAGTTACTGGGCCAAATGCCTTGTTGATGTTGCAAGTTGTCTGTGCTATTTTACAACCCATTTTGAACTTGATTAAGAAAATCCCCTGAATCTGCTTTTTGTCTAATATCATCACCCTATTCTAGAATAATATAAAATACACAGCAAGTAGTAAGTCATTAGCAAACAGAACAAGAAATGTGCTTTAAAAAGATTGTATTCTAATAACAAATAGAGTTCAACAATGCAACTGCAGTTACTTTTGCACCAACCTTAATATTTGTCTACCAGTCTTTTTCTCCTCTATTAGTTGGAGCCTAGAGGATAGAGACCATGTCTCACACACACACGTATATGTATGTATGTGAGCAGACTGTTGGAAATGGACTGAATATTCTTTTCTGGAGTTTTCCATGGTGCATGCTGCTGCCACGTTGGGTGTAACTGCCCCAGGTACTAAAGGATATATGGCATCTCTGACTCCAGACAGTGGATATCAGTGGCACCCCACAGTCATCATGAAACCAAAATATTTTTTAAAGCCTCCCAATTGTATATATTTATTGAAAAATGACAGTATATTTAAATAGGTAACAGAAACCTATTTATAGTAGCATGAACAAATAGTGGGTTGTTTCCCTTAAGTCTGGAGGTAAGTGGCTTCTGGTGCGGATTCAGTGACACAGTGCTGTCAGGGGTAACAATGCAGCAATATTCTCGGCCGTTTTCTTGTGGCCACTAGAAGGTGTCACTCCCAACTCAAGGCAAGAAAAGACAACTGGTGCGCTGCTCCTTGAATTCCTCTCTATCAGGAAAGCCAAAGCTTTTCCTGGATCCTCCGCAGCAGTCTCTGCTAGGTCTCATGGGCCAGAACTTCTCAGAGTGATCCACCAGCTTTGTGGGAGGCTGGGAAAGCAGGCATTTGCTTTTCCAGTCTTTATGATATGATGTAGCCGGGAGGCAGAGGGTGGGAATGGCTTTTGGCAGACTGTGTATAACCTATACAGTCTACCACAACAGTTTTTCAAAAAGCAAATGTTTGATTAGAAATTAAGGCGCTTGAGATGATTTACAATACTTTGAAAGAACCAGTTACGAGTGTAAAGTTTTAAAAGCCCTGGAGCATTTTGCAAGCAGGCTGGGTTTTCTCGGAGGCAGGCTCCACTCTGAGGTCAAGCTTAGTGTTCGGATGTTTATTAGGGAGCACCCTTTAGATCAACACCTGTGAAAAGGGAGATGGCAGAACTGGGCAGAGGAGGAGTTAGGCTGCAGCGGGAGTCTCACAACTTGGCTGACTGCACAGGGAGCTCTGGACGGCCCGTCAGAGTTCTGCTGCCTCCAGTTGAAAATAGCAATCTGGAAAAATAACATTTACGTCAGTAGTGTATCATTTAAACCTAAAGTTGTGAAATCTTAGATTTCAAAGGAATCCTAGAAATAAAATTCAGGACCTTGTTTAATACATGTAAATATTGAAGCCCAGAATAGAAATTAATTGCCCAGGGTCACCAAGCAGGTAAACAGTGCTACCAGATCTCAGACAGACCTGGGATTCTTGAACAAGGATTCTTTGCATGATACCATATGTGTATATTCTTACATCTTTTAAGTCTTGTTTATATTACATATTGCAGAGTTTATGATACTTGGCTCTTTTGCGTTGACTGCTTGTACCTGTCCTTTCTGGAATGAAAATGTAGATTTTATCACAGTTACATTGAAAGGCAGGGAGCAGCAAATTTTTTATGCAGTGATATCTATAGCTTTATTCTCCTTTCAGAGGTTACAGTCAGTCCACTGCCTTCATAACCCCTTTTCTGTGCAGATGCTGGTCATTGATGGCAGAACCTCTGCTGCCTACAGTGGCCACAGTCCCTACACGGTCACAAGCCCCAGAACTCTCTCCTGCGGTCAGCAGCCAGACAGCTGTGTCTTGAACAGGGCTTCTTACCAGCAGCCAGGTCTCCTGAAGGGAGTGGCAGCCCCCTGAAATTAGGGGGATTCTGTCTTAATTTTGAGTAAATACCCAGCATGGATCAATAACCTCTTTGTTAACGAGCTTATTTTAATGATTCTAAATAAGTGAAATAACGCGTTTTACTTTAATACTGACAATGGGCCTGATGAAGGTGGCCACCCAGAGAAGCTTTGAAGGGCCTGTGGAATGTTTGAAGGGGTTCTTTTTAAAGTGCTCTGTTTTCGTCCTACACACGACCAAAGGCCTTGGCAGCAGTGGTATGCGTGGGGACCTTCGGCTTTCGGGGCTGCCAGACCGTCCGCAGCTGCTCAGGACGCTGTGGAACGTTCCAACAGCGAGTGACTCTGAGCTGGCCGTGCTCTCTGCACACTGTCTTAATGTTTCCTCACGCCCATTTCATCGATAAGGAACCTGGGGCTCAGAGAGGGTTTTGCTTCCGGGCATGTCGTTGGTATGTGACAAATCTGGGGTTCACTCCAGAAATGTCTTAACTGCAGAGCCCATCCCCTCAACCCATAAACTACACGGCATGTGCATAGAAGTAAAACCAGCCACAGCCATGCTGACTCTTCCACGTCTTATTGAAGCATTTATAAGGATTAAGTGTCTAATCCTGAAGGCGGTGTTGATAGTAAACTGTGACATCTGCGAATGTGCACTGCCCTTTGTCAACTTCCGCTTGGGTCACAACACAGAAGAAGAAATGACTGAAAGCTAAGATAGTTGTGTTGTAGACAGTCATCAGGTTTTGCTTCGTTTGAAGTTCAAATAGGTACAAAAGAGGCCTTGTAAGAAAAACACCAATACAGTATATTAACGCATATATATATGGAATTTAGAAAGATGGTAACGATGACAGCCTATATGCAAGACAGCAAGAGAGACACAGATATATAGAACAGAGTTTTGGACTCTGTGGGAGAAGGCAAGGGTGGGATGATTTGAAAGAATAGCACTGAAACATGTCTATTACCATATGTGAAACAGATGACCAGTCCAGGTTCAATGCATGAAACTGAGGGCACTCAAAGCTGGAGGGCACTCAGGGCTGGTGCACTGGGACAACCCAGAGGGATGGGCTGGGGAGGGAGGTGGGAGGGGGGTTTGGGATGGGGGACACATGTACACCATGGCTGATTCATGTCAATGTATGGCAGAAACCACCACAATATTGTAAAGTAATTAGCTTTCCTGCATAGTTGCTTTGGAGTTCTTCACCTGACCAGGGCTTGGTATCATATTAGTATGGTCAGTATGTGTCTCTTAATGCCCATCTGTCCTTTTTTTTTTTTTTTAAATTTTCCTAAAAATCAACATGACAGCATCAGATCTGGAATGCGAACAAGTAGAGAGGAAGATACATGGTCATATCTGTCAGCCACTTATTAAGGACTGTTTTATAAATCTTACGAGTTTAGTCTTCAGAAAGACCTGAGTTTCCAAGAACTTCAAGTTTGGAATCGGAGTTAATTTGAACGGCCTTCTTGTGGGAAAATGAAGCAGTTTTGAAGTACCTTTTGGAAAATAGGCTGAGGATCCTAAATTGGGAATCACTAATAAGATCTTTGTTGTTGTTTTAGGAAATCAAAGCACAAAAAGGGATTTTCCCACAGTATTGCAGAGCTTACAGCAGAATTGGGACTTAGAATTAAGGTCATCTGATCGCAGCTCTAGCATAATCCTCTGTAGTCCCCATGCCTCCCCCCAGCGTTGCTGTCTTTACATAGATACATTCCTCCAATGTCTTAAATAATCTGTATTTCATATTGCAAAACAAAACACTTTTCTACAGAGGAACTTCATAATCACAAAAATATGACTTTGGAGGTGCTTTGGTTTCTGTTTTCCACGTTCACATTAAGACTTGTTTCCTGTCTCTTTCAGAAATTGACCCTGCAGCATGTGAACAGTAACCAGTGCCTGGATAAAGCCACAGACGAGGACAGCCAGGTGCCCAGCATCAGAGACTGCAACGGAAGCCGATCCCAGCAGTGGCTTCTTCGAAACGTCACCCTTCCAGAAATATTCTAAGACCAAATTTACACAAAAAAAGGAAAACGTAAGGACTGACTGGGCTACCTCAGCATACATTTCTGCCACATTCTTAAGTAGCAAAAAAAAGGAAAAGTGCTTTCCTTCTGCAGGATGTAAGGTTTATCAGCCATTAAAACTTTATAGACTGCCCTCGCTTCCACTAGCTGTGAACCAGCCTTCCTGTCCCAGGACGTGCAACTACGTAGTAGCGAGACTGTGCACACTGATGTTTACAAGATTGAAAGAGTCGCTCATCAAGAATCATCATAAAGAATACTCAGACTGAAACAATCTACGAACTGCGCTTTCCAGAGAGCTGCACCTTTTATGGTTTGCTTGCACATCAGTGATTTCTGCTGAATGTGCTGTCATAATGAAGAGATGTCTAAGATTTTTTTTTCTGATTAGAACTGGTAGCCAGTATATTAAATATTGATATAAAAATAAATGAAAAAGAACTGGAACCAGATTCAGAATCATGAAAACATTTTTACAACAATTTAAAAAACAAACTATATTAAACAGGGTTTAAAGGAAATTAAAACAGAACTATGAAAAGTACAATTTGTTATAGTATAGTATCAAATTTCTATATAGATTTTATACCTCAGTGGGGAAAAATAACTGATTCCAATGACATTCATTCTGTTTTCATCTGTGATAGTCATGGATGTTTTTTTCCTTGGGGTGCTGAAATTGAGCTGAAAAAAGTGGCTCTTTGAACGTAGTTTTAATTGCTTTCTGCAGTTTTTTTTTTTTTGGTTTGTGGGCTGTTGGAATTGTCATTTTTAATTGCCTTCAAAAAATGGAGATTTAAAGTGGTGTCTGGTCTCAGTGAACAAGTTAGATATCTCAGTTGTTCTTGGGTCAACTGGCTTACAGACTTTGCTCACACACACACACAAATTTCTTATTAGAGTTTCAACTTCCTAACTTGATTCAACTGATTATGCTTACTTAACACCCAAGATTCATACTACTGTACTACAGATTTGTTTTCACAGCAATAAATCTTCTGTTTTTGTTTATGATTCCACTCAACAGAAGGCCTGCAGAAGTGATTTATAATTTGGGTATTTGGAGATGATACGTTTGATGGTTTTTGGAAAAATTTTTTCACTCCATATTTGGATGGGCTTCATTGTCGAGTGCATATCTAGATTAGGTTCTTGAATTGTAATGTTGATCTGCTGCTTTTTTTTTTTAATAAAATCTGACTGAAAATGTTTAATTGGCATTTTTTAATGAGTTAACCAAAGAAGTGCAGCTGTTATTCCATATTATCAGGCCTGCATTTCTTCCCTAAATTCCACTTAGGGTACATCGGTTTTCTTGTTTCAATCTTAAATACAAGATAACCTGAGGATCAATTAAAAGTTCAGTATCAATTAAATTAGCGTTTTAATCTCATGGAAAGAAAGTCTAATTGTAACATTTTTCCTGATATGTGAGGCAATCCATTGGCAAAAATTACAGGTATTTTCCTATTTGTAAGATTATATTTAATGATATTCTTTTCTTTATCAGAGACTCTCACTGCAGGCAGTGCTGTTTCTTGTGCCTAAGACTTTCTGAAAGTTGCATCACTAATGATACTTGCCAAGTTGAGTGTACAGAAAGTTTCTCATACCATATTCAGGTGAATACCAAGCACATGTGGCTGCTGTAGAGTGAAGCTGTAGTACAGAATGCGTAAATTCTGTCCCCAGGAAATCTGAGACAAAGCAAGTGCTGGATGGGGTTTTTTTCCCTACTCCATGAGCTGTGTTTCTCTCTTTGGTAGGCCTTACGCTTGAATAAATCGGATGTCTAATCAGTAAATTATTTTCATGCTCAGAATTTCAGGATTTTGTACCTAGTGTAGGTTGGTCTTATTTCTTACTGTAAGAAAACTTACCAACAATGTGATTTAAGGTTTTGTTGTGTTGTTGTTGTTTTTTTTAAGAGGGGGATGTGAGTGATTTCATTCATGGGTACTTTTAGAACCTGATAGATAATCCCATTGCCTTTATTTTTCTAATTAAAGAATTCCTAAATACTTTGAAAATATAAAATATTCCTGAATAGTTGTGCCTTATATTGGTTTTATTTGAAGTTAAAAATGGATCCCTGTTGTTTATAGCTATTTGTAGATTAGGCAGTATGGCACTCCCTGTTGTAAATTAAATTGGGAAGAAAGGAATGAAGGAAAAAGATGATGAAAAGATTTGATTATTGACCAGTGAATAATTCATAAATATGACAGTTAAGGATAATTCAAATCTCACAAATCTGTTCACCCTACTCTAGTCCCAACCCAATTTAATATGTCTTTCTGGTCTAATTGGGATCTTGAAAAATAGTACTTTGTTCACCATTCTGCAAATAAGAGGCAGCATGTAGGCCATGTCCTCATTTCCCTGTTCTACATTCAGTTGAAAAACAAAGGTTCCTCTGTAAAGATTTGGTGCTGTCTCCATTTTTCAACAACTATACCAAGAAAAAATTTAACTCCAGAATTATATGTTCTTCAAAGGAGAAGGAAATCAGAAAGAAGGTCGTTATTTCTGAGGGGATAACTGTGAAAAAAGGTATACAAAAGGCAAATCCCTTTTTACTCTGGAAAATCAGATGTCTTACGACACTGCCCATACTGTCTGATTTCTTGAAGTGTGTTTGATAAACCTACCAGAATTAACAGTTTTGGAGGACGTGAGGCAACTCAGTTGTACTGTCTATACACTAGCCACAGACAATTGAGAATTAAACTTTAAATATGCAGTTTATCATCAAAGAAGTCAAATACCTTAAAAGCAATGAACAGATGTACAACCCAGAAAACTACAAAACACTGTTGAGAAACTAGAATAGTTTCTACAGAAAACTGTAATCTATATGTTCACAGATTGAAAAACTGCATAATGTTAAGATCTCGGTTGGCCACAAATTGATCTATAGAATCAATGAAGTTAAAATATGAGGCTTTCTTGTAGAAACTGGCAAATATATATAAATATGGAAATGGAATAGACCCGAAAGAGCCAAGAAAATCATGAAGAAGGAAGAAAAAAAAGTTGGAAGACTTTATACTACTTGATTGTATGACTTGCTTTAGAGCTACAGAAATGAAGAGAGTGTGATACTAAAGTTAGGACAAATAGATCAGTGGATAGAACAGAGTCCAGAAATAGATCCACACACATCATTACTGACTTTTCAACAAACAATTCAGTAAGTAAGGGGGAAGTGTTTTCATTTGGAGCTGGAATAATGATACCCATGAGATAATGAGAAAACACCAAACACTGATGCTTTCACCAGCCTATACTTACTCAGAGTGGATCACAGATCTAAATGAATGAGAAGGGTAAAGCAAATCTGGAAGAAAACAGAATATCTCCATGACTCTTAAAATAGGCAGACATCTCAGGACACAAGAGATGTTAACCATGAAAGATCAACTGATAAATTTCACCAAAATTATGGGACTTCCCTGGTGGTCCAGTGGTTAAGGCTGTGTTTCCACTGATAGATTTCATCCCTGATTGGGGAAGTAAGATCCTACATGCCACACAGTAAGATCAAAAAAATAAACAACCAAAATTAAGCCCTTCTCATCAAGAAGATGCTATTAAAGTGAAAAGGCAAGCTATGGCCAAGGAGAAAATATTTGTAATACATACAAATGACAAAGGATTTGTACACAGGAAAACAACTTTTCAAAGCTATTGCAAAAGCAACACAATATAAAAATTAGTGCCTTGAACACACACTTCACAGAAGCTGTCCTGATGTACAATTAGCACAGGAAAAGAAGCCCAATGTCAGAGAACAAAACGAAACCAGAAGGAAACAGCACTGCACACCTGCTGAATAGTGAGAATGTGGAGCAACTGTGCAGGCATCTTGATATTGTCACCTTGGAATACAGCTTGCCAACTCCTCATAAAGGTAAATATATGCTTACTCACTGACTCCACTTCCACAGATACAACCAAAAGAAACAAAGGCTTGTGCCCACGGTACGATTTGTGCAAGAATATTCTCATAGTTCCAAACTGGGAACTACCCAAATATCCATCCACAGATTAGTGAATAATCAAAATAAAGGTATATTTAAGGGCTTCCGCAGCAGCCTGCAATGCAGGAGACCCAGGTTTGATCCCTGGGTTGGGGAGATCCCCTGGAAAGGAAAATGGCAACCCACGACTATTTTTGCCTGGAGAATTCCACGGACAGAGGAGCCTGGGGGCTGCAGTCCATGGGGTCGCAGAGTTGGACACAACAACTAACATACACTGAGATATCAGTCTGCAATTTTAAAAAGTGAATTTCTGGTAGAATAGGGATAAGTCTAAAAAATGTTGAGCAAAGAAAGCTTGATACATTATATCAAGTTCAAGGACAGGCAAAACAAAACTAGGGTGATAACCTCTGGATGAGCATAGGGTGGAAATGAGCATGAGAGAACTTTCTGGAATGATGGAAGTATTCTATAAATTGGTTTACATGATGGTAATATGCATAAATATTCCAAATTTGTTGAGCTATATGTGTATATGCATTTATTACATGTAAATTAGAAAATATGGAAAATCCCTAAAGTCTGAGGGGAAAAGGATACATAAACTTGAGCCACAAATATACTGCTGCATATGAAGGCCTTTCCTCTCCAAGGATGAACTATATTAGGTTGGTGTAAAAGTAACTGCAGTTTTTGCATTGTTGAAATTCGTCATTTGATATCAGAATACATTCTTAAATAAATGTGGTTGTTACTGAAACTCCAATACTTTGGCCACCTCATGCAAAGAGTTGACTCATTGGAAAAGACCCTGATGCTAGGAGGGACTGGGGGCAGGAGGAGAAGGGGATGACAGAAGATGAGATGGCTGGATGGCATCACCGACTCAATGGAGATGAGTTTGAGTAAGCTCCAGGAGTTGGTGACCACACGTTACACAATTAAGGCCTCAAAAGCTGAATGAAATCAGCTACCAAGTTTTGCCTCATCTGCCATATTTATCTGACCTCTTGCCAACCAACTACCACTTATTCAAGCATCTCAACAACTTTTTGCAGGGAAAACGCTTCCACAACCAGAAGGATGCAGAACATGCTTTCCAAGAGTTTGTTGAATCCCGAAGCACAGATTTTTTTGCTACAAGAATAAACAAACTTACTTCTCATTTGCAAAAATGTATTGATTGTAATGGTTCCTATTTTGATTAATAAAGGTGTGTTTGAGCCTAGTTACAATGATTCAAAATTTACAGCCCGAAACTGCAATTTTGTTTGCACCAACCTAATAGTTACCAGTTTGGGGAGAGGGAGCTTAGGTCTTGTGCCTAAACAAAGTTGGAGAATTAAAGATCTGCATAAAGCTGGGACAGTCAGAGGAGTTACATCTACAAGCAAAAGGGTGGGTAAGGAAGTCTGCTGCCTTGTGAAGAAAGGGGAATTGACTGATTGTGTCCCTTCAAGTGTAAATGGTGAGAGGACGATGCCACCTCTGTAATAAGGAGGCCTGCTTTTACATAGATCAGTAGTTTAATGACAGTCATATGAGGCAGATTTATGGTACTTGCTGGAAATCATAAGGATACAAGTCTTTGAAAACATCCAATCCCCTATCCTCCCACAAATTATGAAATCATTATCAAAAAGAGGAAATAAGCCCCCAATGTGAATGCTTAACCTTTTTTTTTGCTGGACCTCCTGTCACAAACACATCAAAATTACAACTACATATAGAGCAACTCCCATTGAAATCAACCTGGAGACTAACAGAACAGCTCCTCTACAACCAAGGCTGTAGAGAAACCCCACAGAGCCTGGTGAGAAGGGAAGAGAGGCAATCTGGTGGAGACCTGCACCCCTAGTGGGGGGAACAGGAGAGGAGTGGGGAGATCACAGGGATGCTCCCTGGGGAGTGAGGGGTTCTGGTCACATAACAGGCATCCCAGCCCTCGAGTCTGACACCAGGCAGATAAGCCCTTTGCGTTGGTCTGAACACCAGTGGGAGTTAACTGAGGACTACAGGAAAGGGAGATTCCCATTATTGAAGGAGCATACATGGACTTGCTTCCTCCTGATCACAGTGTGAAGGCTGCAGGTGGAGAAGTTCTGGGGTTCTGGCCAGCTGCAGGGACCATCCCAGCACACCACCGAGCCCCCACTGGGCTCTTGCTCCAGCCCCTCTTCCTCTGGTGCAGCTCCCCACTAAGGCAGAAGCTGCCATTTGCAGTGAGTGTGTGCACACCTGGAGATAACAGGTCAGCTCAGACCCCAGCCCTACCTCTGACCAGACGAGACAGCCATTGCCAGCGAGCCTTTGGTGCACACACACAGGAGAGAGTGAAGTTAGCTCCAGGACAGAGATAAGCATTGCTGGAGCACGTGTCTTCAGGCACACATGGGAGGGGGCTGAGCCAGCTTAGTGGTGCAGCGTCAACCCCTCCTTCCTCTGCCCAGCCTCTCACCAAGGCATGCACACCAGGAGAAAAGTGAAACAATTACACAAGTGTATCCTCAAGTTCTCAGGCGCATCCTAAACTGAGATGGAGACTGCCATCACACCTGGGAGAAACCTATCTCCCTTGGGGCTCCAGCTCCATCCCCTGAGGCCCCAGCTCTGGTCCCAAGAGGGCAGTGACAGCCACTGAGCATCGGAGAAGCCCCAGCTGGCACCTGGCTCTAGCTCTAGCCCTTCCAAATCCAGTCTCAGCTCCCACCAAAGGGGTGGCTCCCAGCACACCCTGAGCAGAGGCAGCTCAGGCTCAACTGAGAACCAGCTCTCCTCCAAAACTACTGGGCACATGCAGACTGCATGGGATGTTCTCATATAAAGACACATCTTCAGGGGACTTCCCTGGTGGTCCAGTGGCTAAGATCTGTGCTCCCATGCAGGGGGCTGAGGTTTGATCCCGGGTCAAGGAACTAGATCCCACGTGCCACAACTAAAAATCCTGCACGCCACAACAAAAAGTGAAGACCGTTGTGCCACAACTAAGAGCCGGTGCAGCCAAATAAATATATATACACACACATACACACATATATTTTTTTAAAAAGGACACACCTTCAAGACCAGGATAGGTAACTGCTTCACCTAATTTCAGAGAGACATGGAAAATTAAAATAGTGATACAGAGGATGTGTCAAAAAGACACACGCACCCCAGTGTTCATGGCAGCATTATGCACAATAGCCAATTTAGGGAAGCAATCTAAGTATCCATCAACAGATTAATAGATAAAGAAGCTGTGGTGTCTGTGCATGAACACACACACACACCCCCCCCAGAATACAACTTAGCCACAAAAGGAATACAATTTTGCCATTTGCAAAAACATGGATGGACATGGATGGCATTATGCTTAATGAAAAAGTCAGATAAAAAATGACAAATACTGTATGTTATCACTTGTAAATGGGCTTCCCAGGTGGCTCAGTGGGTAAAGAATTCACCTGCAGTGCAAAAGATGCAGGTTCGATCTCTGAGCTGGGAAGATCCTCTAGAGGAGAACATAGCAACCCAGTCCAGAAGTCTTGCCTAGAGTATCCCCTGGACAGCGGAGCCTGGTGGACTACAGTCCATAGGGTCACACAGAGTCATATACGACTGAATCAAGTAAGCATGCACATACTTATAAATGGAATCTAAAAATAAATGACTGTAATAAAAACAGACTCACAGAGACAGAGAACAAACTAGTGGTTCCTGGGGGAGAGAAAAGGAGGTAAAGGCAAAAGGGATAGGGAATTAAGATGTACAAAGAACTATTTGTCAAAGGAATAAGCTACAAAGGAATAAGCTATATTGTACAGCTCAGGGAATACAGTAAAAATTCATAATAACTTTAAATGAAATAAAAGCTATAAAAATTCTGGGTCACTATGTTGTACACCCAAAACTAAAATAATATGGCAAAATCAACTATATAATTCCGTTAAAATGAAATATTAAATGTATCAAAGGACATTTTAAATATTTGAAGATGTTTAAGTTTGTAAATGGAACACTCATCATCCAAAAGCCCCTTAAAAAGATTGCTAAAGTTTGATCAGTCAGTTCAGTCGCTCAGTTATGTTCGACTCTGCAACCCCATGGACTGCAGCATGCCAGGATTCCCTGTCTATCACCAACTCCCAGAGCTGATAGACTTTTGATGGACTTATAAATAGAAAAATTAAAATATTATAAGCTATTCTTAAAACTTGAGGAAGAGCTAGATTTTTATAAAATTTATAACAAAATATTGTTTTTTAAAAAAGTAGTAGCTTCCAATTGTGTTAATAATAAACTGCATCATCTACAGAAAAGCCTATCACCCTCTTCAACATCATTTTCAGCTTCTTTCCTTTTTGATCACTATGATCCAACCACCCTGGTCTTTCAATTTGTCCAACGAACCAAGCTCTTTTTCACATGAAGGCTTTTACTTGTGCTGTGCCTTTATTACCCTAAAATATCCTACATCTGCCAGCTATTTTCCATTTATTATTCATATCTTAAATAAATGCCCCTTCCTTATCAAGCTTTCTGAAACTGACCATGCAATTCCAAACAGGCACCCTTTTAATTCACTTAGAATCTTTTCCTTTGTTGCTCTTAACAAAATGTTTGATCATTATCCAGGTTGAGAGTCCCTTGGACTGCAAGGAGATCCAACCAGTCCATTCTGAAGGAGATCAACCCTGGGATTTCTTTGGAAGGAATGATGCTAAAGCTGAAACTCCAGTACTTGGCCACCTCATGCGAAGAGTTGACTCATTGGAAAAGACTCTGATGCTGGGAGAGATTGGGGGCAGGAGGAGAAGGGGACGACAGAGGATGAGATGGCTGGATGGCATCACCGACTCGATGGACATGAGTCTGAGTGAACTCCGGGAGTTGGTGATGGACAGGGAGGCTTGGCGTGCTGCGATTCATGGGGTCGCAAAGAGTTGGACACGACTGAGCGGCTGAACTGAACTGAACTACCCTATCTTACCACTTAATGATAAGCTGTATCAGTTCAGTTCAGTTGTCCAGTCATGTCTGACTCCTTTCAACCCCATGGACTGCAGCACGCCAGGCTTCCCTGTCCATCACCAACTCCTGGAATTCACTCACACTCACGTCCATCAAGTCGGTGATGCCATCAATGATCTCATCCTCTGTCGTCCCCTTCTCCTCCCACCTTCAATCTTTCCGAGCATCAGGTCTTTTCCAGTGAGTCAGTTCTTCACATCAGGTGGCCAAAGTATTAGAGCTCAGCTTTAGCATCAGTCCTTCCAATTCAGTCCTTCCAATTCAGGACTGATTTCCTTTAGGATGGACTGGTTGGATCTCCTTGCAGTCCAAGGGACTCTCAAGAGTCTTCTCCAACACCACAGTTCAAAGGCATCAATTCTTTGGTGCTCAGCTTTCTTTATAGACCAACTCTCACATCCATACATGACTACTGGAAAAACCATAGCTTTGACTAGACAGACCTTTGTTGGCAAAGTAATGTCTCTGCTTTTTAATATGCTATCTGGTTGGTCATAGCTTTTCCTCCAAGGAGCAAGTGTCTTTTAATTTCATGGCTGCAATCACCATCTGTAGTGATTTTGGAGCCCAAAATTATAAAGTCCCTCACTGTTTCCATTGTTAACCCATCTGTTTGCCATGAAGTGATGGGACCAGATGCCATGATCTTAGTTTTCTGAATGTTGAGTTTTAAGCCAACTTTTTTACTCTCCTCTTTCACTTTCATCAAGAGGCTCTTTAGTTCCTCTTCACTTTCTGCCATAAGGGTGGTGTCATCTGCATATCTAAGGTTATTAATATTTCTCCTGGCAATCTTCATTCCAGTTTGTGCTTCATCCAGCCCAGCATTTCACATTATGTACTCTGCATATAAGTTAAGTAAGCAGGGTGACAATATATGGCCTTGACATACTTCTTTTCCAATTTGGAACCAATCTGTTGTTCCATGACCAGTTCTAACTGTCACTTCTTGACCTGCATACAGATTTCTCAGGAGGCAGGTCAGGTGATCTGGTATTCCCATCTCTTGAAGAATTTTCCACAGTTTGTTGTGATCCACACAGTTAAAGGCTTTGGCATAGTCAACAAAGCAGAAGTAGATGTTTTTCTAGAACTCTCTTGCTTTTTCAATGATCCAATGGATGTTGGCAATTTGATCTCTGGCTCCTCTGCTTTTTCTAAATCCAGCTTGAACATCTGGAAGTTCACAGTTCACAAACTGTTGAATTTGTGAACTTGGAGAATTTTGAGCATTACTTTGCTAGCGTGTGAGATGAGTGCAATTGTGCAGTAGTTTGAACATTCTTTGGCATTGCCTTTCTTTGGGATCGGACTGACCTTTTCCAGTCCTGTCCCAAACATCATTGATAGCATTTACTGACAAATACAGAGGATGAGATGGCTGGATGGCATCACTGACTCGATGGACGTGGGTCTGAGTGAACTCCGGGAGTTGGTGATGGACAGGGAGGCCTGGCGTGCTGCGATTCATGGGGTTGCAAAGAGCTGGACACGACTGAGCGACTGAACTGAACTGACAAATACAGTGCTGGGAACACAGAGAATAAATATATACTTGTTGAAAGAGTAAACCAATAACTGTTATTTGTTTCTATTGTTCTGTAATAAATTTACAATGTGTAGAAAAAAATTATTTCTTCTTAGTTCTTCATTATGTGGCACAGTTTAATAAAGAATCTGTTAATTATAAAAATTATATATGTCGTTTAATAAAATGACATTTTTTAAAAAAGAGGAAAGTGATGCATAATCACATACATGCATTTGATACTCAGAAGGAGGTAAGCCAGGGAACTGAGGCTGAGGGAGAATTTGTTTCCTGCCTTTCTCCTCACTTCCATTCTTGCTGGCAGTCCTTGGCTTACAGATGCATCACGCCAGTTTCTACCTTCTTCTACATATAGCATCATACTCTGGGTCTCTCCTCTTATAAGGACGCTATACATATACTGAACCGAGGCCCACCCTAATCTAGTTTGACCTCTTAACTAACCACATCGGCAAAGATACTGTTATGGTTTGAATCATGTCCTCCCAAGATATGTTAAACTCCAGCCCTCAACACCTCAGAAGACAACCTTATTTGGAAACAGTGTCTTTACCAAGGCGATCAAGTTACCATAAGGCTTATTAGGGTGGGCCCTAATCCAATATGACTGATGTCCTTCTAGAAATGGGAAACTTGAACAGAGAGAGAGACACACAGAGGGAAAAGGATGAAAAGACACAGAGAACATCCTCTACAAGCCAAGGAGTGCCTCAGGGCAAGAGAATCCAGGAGAGAAGCAAGGAACAGATCACCTCTCACCACCCTCTGAAAGAATCAACTCTGCCAACCCCCTGATTTGGGGTTTTTAGCCTCCAAACTCCAAAACAATAGATTTCTATTGTTTAAGCCACTTGGTGTGTGGTACTTTAAGGGTTTTTACTTCTTTGTTTTTGGCTGCACTGTGAGGTTTGTGGGATCTTAGTTCCCTAACTAGGGGTTCAAACCAGGGCTCTTGGCAGTGAGAGCACAGAGACATAACCACTGGACCACCAGGAATTCCACAACGTGTGGTACTTTGTTAAGGCCGCTCCAGGAAACTAACACAGACCTTATTTCAAAACTAGGTCCCATTCTGAAGTACTCAATAGACATGAATTTTGGGTAAACACTACTTAAAATCAGTGCATCCACTAAACATTTAAGGAAAGATGAACACCAATCCTTCACAGACTGTCCCATAAAAGGAGGAGAAACAGCTCAATTCATTCCATGGGACTAGCATTATCCTGATACCAAATCCAGACAAAGATATCACAAGAAAAGGAAAGTAAAAAACCAGAAGACCAATATCTACGATGACTATCAGTGAAAATATCAACAAAATACTAGTAAACCAAATTCAGGAGCATATTTAAAGAATTATACACCATGATGAAGTAGGATTTTTCCTAAGAACACAAGGTTGGTTCAACATATGAAATCCATATAATACACCCTATTAAAAGAAAAAAGGACAAAAACCACATGGTCATCCCAATAGATGCAGTAAAGGCATTGGATAAAATTGAACAACCTTTTATGATAAAAAAAACACTCAACAAACTGGAACAGAAGGGAACATCCTCAATATAACGAAGGGCCTCTATGAAAATCCACAGCTAACATGATATTTAACAGTGAAAGACTGGATGGTTTCCCCCTAAGATCAGGAAAACAAACAACAAGGATGTTCGGTCTGGCCATCTCTATGCACCATTGTACTGGAGATTCTAGCCCAGGCATTTAAGCAAGAAAAAACACCCAGATTAAAAAAGAAAAACTAAAACTATCTTTATTTGCAGATGACATGACCTTGTATACAGAAAACTCTAAGGAGTCCACCAAAAAATATTAGAAATAATGAGTTCAACAAGGTTTCAAGATAAAAGATCAACACTCAAAAATCAGTTGTATTCCTATACCCTAGCAATGAACTATTCAAAAAGAAATTAAGAAAACAACTCATTTAAAATGGTATCAAAAAGAAATACTTAGGAATAGATTTAACAGAAAATTATAAGACTTACACATTGAAAAACAAAAACCTGAAAGATGACCTTAAGAAATCACATACTCATGAATCAAAAGACTTAAACTTGTTAAAACAGTGATATTTCCCAAACTGAGCTACAGTTTCAGTAAGTTCCTATAAAAATTCCAGGTCCCTTTTTTTTTTTCTTTTGCAGAAAAAGACAAGCTTTTCCTAGAATTCATAAAGAAACTCAAAAGGCCCAGAATAATCAAAGTAATCCTGAAAAAAAGGACAAAAGTTGAAATACTAAGCTTCTTGATTTTCAACCTTACTATAAAACTACAGTAATCAAAACAGTGTTAGACTAGGATATGGACAAATAGATCAATGAAATAGAATTGAGTGCATTCAAAAAGACTCTTACATTTATGGTCAATTGATTTTCCAACAAGAATGCCAAGAAAATTTAATAGAGTAGCTTTTTAAAGAAATGGTGGTGAGACAACTGGATATCCACATGCAAATGAAGGAAGTCTGACCAATATATTATACCATATACAAAAATTAACTCAAAATAGATACAAGGCCCAAATGTAACAGCTAAAATTATAATACTCTTAAAAGAAACATAAGCATAATTTTCATTAATTTGGACTAGGCAATGATCGATTAGGTATGAATTAAAAGCACTATTTCCATTAAAACAGAAATATAGACATTGAAATTCATCAAAATGAAAACATTCTGTGTTCTCAGGGGCCCCTCTCAAGAAAGTAAAAAGACAAACCAGAGGATGGGAAAAATACTGGTCAATCATATATTTAATAAGGGACTTTTATCCAGAATACATGAAAAACTCTTACAACAATAAAAAGACAAATAATCAAATAATAGGCAAAGTATTTGGATAGAAATTTCTCCAAAAAAAGATATAAAAATGGCCAATTAGAATATGAAATTAACTATCAGGGAAATACAAATCAAAACTATAGGAAAATACCACTTCACACCCACTAGGAAGATCATTTTAAAAAGACAGTAAGTTCTGCTGAGAATATAGAGAAATCAGAACCTTCATATATTGCTGGCAGAAATGTAAAATGGTGCAGGTACCATGGGAAACATTTGGCAAGTTCCTTAAAAAGTTAAACATGGAATGATCATAAGAGGCAGTAATTTTACTCCTAGGTTTATACCCAAGAGAACTGAAAACAGGTCTACACAAAAATTTGTTCATAAATGGTCACAGCAACATTATCCATAATAGCCAAAGAGTGGCAGCAACCCAATGTCCATCAACTGATAAAGGGATGGATACAATGTATCTCCATACAATGGAATATTATCCACAAAAAAGAATCAACGACCGGAGAGTGACATCATCAAGACAGTGGACTAGAATCCTACAGGCCCACCTCCCCCCACAAAGACATTGCTTTAACAGCAGTATATGAACCAGAGAACCTCTGTGAGAAGTCTAGAGACCAACCGAGAAGCTACGGAACCCAGACTACTGTAAAATCAAGAAGGAGCTCCAATAACAGGGGTGGGAAAACTCACCTTTGGTGCACCTGTTCACGCCCCTTCCTTCTGCAGCATGGCGCACCTGTTCACACCCCTTCCTTCTGCAGCGTGGGGTAGAGGAAACTCTTGCTCCTCCTTTAGGAGGGAAACAAAAGAGAGGACCATGTCGCCACTGGGGCATCCCTGGTGGCTCAGATGGTAAAGAATTTGCCTGCAGCGCAAGAGACTCGGGGTCAACTCCTGGATTGCAAAGATCCGCTGGAGAAGGGAATGGCTACCCACTCCAGTATTTTTGCCTGGAGAATCCTTTGGACAGAGGAGCCTGGTGGACTACAGTCCAAGGGGTCACAAAGAGTCAGACACGACTGAGTGACTAACACTTCTACCACTGCTATGTCGCCAATATTCCATCTTGCTGGCGGCATCTTGAAGGACTGGTTTCTCTTGTCTGACTCAGAGCATTAACAGGATCAGTACCAGAATTTGGAAGATGCTGAAACTGAAGGCAAGCAACCTATCAGAGCAGCAGTTTTGCAGGAAGACACCAAGGGGAGCAAGAGATAAAAATTGAGAGATCTTAGAAACTACAGCAAGGCTGACTGGTGATGACCTTACCTTGTGCAAAGCTAGTATATAAAGACTGGGTGAAGTGGTTTTTTCTTACAAATGCTCAAATCCCAGAAAAAAAAAATATAAGGTATACAAAGATATGTGAAAATGTAGGCCAAACGAACAAAATAAAACTCTAGAAACCAACCCTAAAGAAATGCTGATCAATGAGCTCCCTGACCATCCCCCAAATTAAAATAACTGCTATAAAGATACTCTGTGAACTAACAGAAAACAAAAAACAACTAAATTAGGAAAATGATGAATGAACAAAATGAGAATATTAACAAAAAGATAGAAACCATTTTTTAAGCAAAAAAAAAATTCTGGAACTGAAAAATACAATAACTGAACTAAAAAATTCAATAGAGGAGGTTGAGAGCTGCCTTGACCAAGCAAGCAAGCAAGCATGAAGGCAGTTCATTTGAAATTATTGAGTCGGAGGAGCAAATAAGAAAAGAAATGAAGAAAACCAAAGAGAGCCTAAGGGACTTATGGTACATTCTCAGGGGGACCAATATACACATCAAGGGATTCTCAGAAGGATAAGAGAAAGACAGAAGGGGGCAGAGAGTTTCTTTGAAGAAATAATAGCCAAAAGTTTCCCAAATCTGAGAAGACAGATATCCAAGAAATTCAAAGAACTCCAACAAGTAAATCCAAAAAGGACAACATCAAGACACATTACAATCAAATCATCTAACAACAAAGACAGAAGATCTTGAAAGGAGTTAGAGGAAAGCAATATATCACATACAAAAGGAGCTTCCATAGGATGATCAGATTTCTCGGCAGAACATTTGAAGGCCAGAAGGAAGTAGTGTGATGTATTTTAAGTACCAAAAGAACTCAATCAAGAATACTGCATCTGACAAGACTGTCCGTCAAAATGAAGGAGAAATTAAGACCTTCCCAGATAAATAAAAGCTGAGGAGTTTCATTACCACTAGAACTGATCTATCAGTTCAGTTCAGTCGCTCAGTCGTGTCCGACTCTTTGCGATCCCATGCGAAGAACTGATCTATAAGGAATGCTAAAAGAGTCCTTCAAGTTGAAATGAAAAGATAGCAACATGAAGCTGTATGAAATTATAAGGCTCTTCAATAAAGCTAAATGCATGAACAAATACAGTAACTTCTAATATTGTAATTTTCATCCATAGAACTTAAATGACAAAAATTTAAACAACCATAAATCTATATTACTAAGTACACAATATTTAAAGATATAAACTGTGACATCAGTAATACAAAATGTGTGAGGTAAAGCTATAAAGGAATAGAGGTGAAACTTAAGATGTTATCAGTTTAAAACAGAAAGTCATAATTTCAAGATAGGTTGTTAGAATTGGACAGGGAACAACAGGCTGGTTCCAAATAGGAAAAGGAGTATGTCAAGCCTATATATTGTCACCTTGCTTACTTAACTTCTGTGCAGAGTACATCATGAGAAACACTGGGCTGGAGGAAGCACAAGCTAGAATCAAGATTGCCCGGAGAAATATCAATAACCTCAGATATGCAGATGACACCACCCTTATGGCAGAAAGTGAAAAGGAACTAAAAAGCCTCTTGAGCAAAGTGAAAGAGGAGAGTGAAAAAGTTGGCTTAAAGGTCAACATTCAGAAAACGAAGATCATGGCATCTGGTCCCATCACTTCATGGGAAATAGATGAGGAAACAGTGGAAACAGTGGCTGACTTTATTTTTGGGGGCTCCAAAATCACTGCAGTTGGTGACTGCAGCCATGAAATTAAAAGACGCTTACTCCTTGGAAGGAAAGTAATGACCAACCTGGATAGCATATTCAAAAGCAGAGACATTACTTTGCCAACAAAGGTCCATCTAGTCAAGGCTATGGTTTTTCCAGTGGTCATGTATGAATGCACTGCTGCTGCTGCTGCTGCTGCTAAGTCACTTCAGTCGTGTCCAACTCTGTGCGACCCCATAGACAGCAGCCCACCAGGTTCCCCCGTCCCTGGGATTCTCCAGGCATGAACACTGGAGTGGGTTGCCATTTCCTTCTCCAATGCATGAAAGTGAAGAGTGAAAGTGAAGTCGCTCAGTCGTATCTGACTCTTAGTGACCCCATGGACTGCAGCCCACCAGGCTCCTCCGTCCATGAGATTTTCCAGACAAGAGTACTGGAGTGGGGTGCCATTGCCTTGAGGGTTAGAATATTACGAAAGCTGAGAGCTGAAGAGTTGATGCTTTTGAACTGTGGTGTTGGAGAAGACTCTTGAGAGTCCCTTGGACTGCAAGGAGATTCAACCAGTCCATCCTAAAGGAGATCAGTCCTGGGTGTTCATTGGAAGGATTGATGTTGAAGCTGAAACTCCAATACTTTGGCCATCTGATGCAAAGAGATGACTCATCTGAAAAGACCCTGATGCTGGGAAAGGTTGAGGGCAGGAGGAAAAGGGGACGACGGAGGACGAGATGGTTGGATGGCATCACCGACTCAATGGACATGGGTTTGGGTGAACTCTGGGAGTTGGTGATGGACAGGGAGGCCTGCCATGCTGTGGTTCATGGGGTCGCAAAGAGTCAAACACGACTGAGCAACTGAACTGAACTGAACTGATTCATGTCAGTGCTTGGAAGAAACCAACACAATACTGTAAAGCAATTATCCTTCCATTAAAAATAAATAAATTTTTAAAAACTGCTACAAAAGACAAAGAAGGATGTTGTACACTCAGAAAAGGGTGAGTTCACCAAGAAGATTTATCAGATATAAATATTTATGTACCAAACTTCGAAACTCCTAAATATATGAAGCAAACCTTGATAGAATTGAAGGGAGAAACAGAGAGAAGCACGCTGCAACTACAAAAAGCCCATGCACAGCAATGAAGACCCAGTGCAGCCACAAATAAATACATAAAAGAAATGAAAAAGAGGGCATTACAATCACAGGGGGAAAGGATTATAAGAGAATACTATGAACAATTGTATGCCTAATTGGGTAACCTAGAAGAAAAAATAAAATCCTAGAAACATGTAACCTGACAAGACTGAATCATGAAGAAAGAGAAAACCTAAACAAACCAATAGTGAGCAAAAGGATTGAAGCGGTAATCAAAAGCCTCCCCCAAAGAGAAGCCCAGACCATCTAGATTCACTGGTGACTTCTACCAAACATTTAAAGAAGTAATACCAATTCTCCTGAAACTTTTCCCAAAAACTTAGGACGAGCGTACACTTCCAAGTTCATTCTATGAGGCTAACATTACTCTGATACTAAAGCCAGATAAAGATACTACAAGAAAGTAAAACTATAGACCAATATCCCGGATGAATACTGATGCAAAAATTCTTAGCAAAATACTGCTGCTGCTGCTGCTGCTGCTGCTGCTAAGTAGCTTCAGTCATGTCCAACTCTGTGCGACCCCATAGATGGCAGCCCATCAGGCTGCCCCGTCCCTGGGATTCTCCAGGCAAGAACACTGGAGTGGGTTGCCATTTCCTTCAAACATAACTCAATAGAACTTTAAAAGGATTATACACCATGACTAAGTAGGACTTATTCCTGGAATCCTAAAATGACTCAACCTATAAAAACCCAAAGAGAGTAAAAGGAAGAAAATAATAATGATTAGAGCAGAGATAAACTAGAGAACGGAAAAACAGAAAACAATGAAACAGAGTTGGATTTTGTAAAGGGCAATGAAATTAACAAATCCTTAGATTAAGAAAGAAGAGAAGACTCAAATAACTAATATTAGAAATGAGAGAGGGACTTCCCTGGTGATCCAGTGGTTAAGAATCCACCTGCCAATGCACAGGCTCGATCCCTGGTCCAGGAAGATTCTAGATTCCACATCCAGGGGAGCAGCTAAACTCGCGCACCACGCCTCCTGGGTGCCACAACTACCGAAGCTCGTGTGCTTAGAGGCCACTCTCTGCAACAAGAGAAGCTGCCACAATGAGAAGTTCATGCACCACAACTAGAAATTATTGCAACATAAGACCATATATGAAAAGGCCACAGTTATCATCATACTTAAGGGTAAAAGACTGAAAGTTTTTCCCACAAGATCAGGAACAGGGAAAGATATCTGCTCTTACCACTTCCCGCCCCCCCACCCCCAACATAGTATTGGAAATCTTAGCTAGAACACTTGGACCTAAAACTCTTAGGAAAAAACAAACTGCATGACATTGGACATGGCAATGATTTCTTGGATATGGCGTCAAAAGAACAAACTACAACAACAACGAAGACATAGAGAAACAAGGCTACATCAAACTTTAAAACGTCTGTGTGTCAAAGGACAGAATCAACAGAATGAAAAGCCAGCTATGGAATGGGAGAAAACATCTGTAAAAAGCACATTATCTGAAAAAGGGGGGTTAATATCCAGAATATATAAAGAACTCCTCCAAATCAATCAAAAATAAAATAGCCTAACTAAACCATGGGCACAAATTTTAAGAGATCTTTCTCCAAAGAGGATATACAAATGGCCAACAGGCATATGAAAAGATGCTCAACATCACTAATCATCAGAAAATGCAAATTAAAACCACTTTAGATATCACTTCACACCCATTACTATGGGTGATATGAACAACACAGAAAATAACAAGTGTTGGCAGGGATGTGGGGAAGTTCGAACTTGTGCACTGTTGGTAGGATTGAAAAATTGTGTGTGTGACCTTTATGTAAAACAGTATGGAGGTTCCTCAAAAATAAAAAAAATAGAACTACCATGTGATACAGCTGTTTTATTTATGGGTATATATCCAAAGAAAGCAGAGTCTCAGGAAGACGTTGGCACGCCCATGCATATATACGCACTATTAGCAATAGCCAAGAGACAGAAACAACACAAATGTGAATGGATAAATAAAATGTGAGGTAGATAGAGATGTGAGGTAGATAGAGATGTAGACATAATCACACGGTGGACTGTTACTCAGCCTCAAAACAGAAGGAAATCCTGACACCTGCTACAAGGATGAATCTTGAGGACATTATGCTAAGTGAAATATGCCAGTCATAAAAAGACAAATATTATGTGTTTTCTCTTGGAGATATCTAAAGTAGTCAAATTCACTGAAATAGAAAGCAGAATTGTGGTTACCAGGGGCTGGAGGAAAGAGAAAAGGGGGTTGCTGTTTAATGGGGATTTTTCACAACAATGTGAATATAAGTAACACTAACGTACAGTTAAACTGGTGAAAATGGTAAACTTTGTGTGTTTTGTCCCACACACACACAAATGAATGCGCCAAATGCTGGGAACACACAAAATAACAGGAACTCTCATACACCAAGAGGTGAAAACGGTACAGCCACTTGGAAGACAGTCTGGCAGTTTCTTATAAAACTCAACGTGTTGTTAACACACCATCCAGCAAACATTCTCCTTGGTATTTACCCAAAAGATTTAAAAACTTTTGTTCACATAAACCTCCCCCCCCTACCAAGGATGTGTACAATAGTTCTATTCACAATTGTCAAAACTTGGAAGCAACCAAAGTGAATGAATAAACTCTGGTACATTCAAACAACGCTCAGCCCTTAGAAAAAATACATAGTGGAACCTTTAAATGCATATTACCAGGTGAAAAAAAGCCAATCTGAAAAAGCTACTTAATGTAGGAGTCCAAATACAGTGACATCCTAGAAAATCAAAACCATGGGGACAATAAAAATATTAGTAGTTGACAGGGGAGAGGGCCCAGCAGAGCAGAGAGTACTCTACGGGCAGTGAAAATACTCTGTATGATACCATAATGATGAATAAACGTCATTATGCATCTGTCCAAACTCACAGCATATACACCGCTAAGAGTGAACCCTAAGGTAAACCATGGGTTTTGAGAGATTGTGGTTTGTCAATGCAGGGTCACCCTTGGTAACAAGTGTATCACTCTGGTGAGTGACGTTGGAGGCTTTGCATGCATAGGGGAAGGTGGATATATGGGAAACATCTGTACCCCACCTCAGTTTTGTTGTGAACTTAAAATACTGCTCTTCAGTTCAGTTCAGTTCAGTCGCTCAGTCGTGTCTGACTCTTTGCAACCCCGTGAATCGCAGCACCCCAGGCCTCCCTGTCCATCACCAACTCCCGGAGTTCACTCAGACTCACATACATCGAGTCAGTGATGCCATCCAGCCATCTCATCCTCTGTCATCCCCTTCTCCTCCTGCCCCTAATCCCTCCCAGCATTAGAGTCTTTTCCAATGAGTCAACTCTTCGCATGAGGTGGCCAAAGTATTGGAGTTTCAGCTTTAGCATCATTCCTTCCAAAGAAATCCCAGGGCTGATCTCCTTCAGAATGGACTGGTTGGATCTCCTTGCAGTCCAAGGGACTCGCAAGAGTCTTCTCCAACACCACGGTTCAAAAGCATCAACTCTTCTGCACTCAGCTTTCTTCACAGTCCAACTCTCACATCCATACATGACCACTGGAAAAACCATAGCCTTGACTAGATGGACCTTTGTTGGCAAAGTAATGTCTCTGCTTTTGAATATGCTATCTAGGTTGGTCATAACTTTCCCTCCAAGGAGCAAGCGTCTTTTAATTTCATGGCTGCAATCACCATCTGCAGTGATTTTGGAGTCCAGAAAAATAAAGTCAGCCACTGTTTCCACTGTTTCCCCATCTATTTCCCATGAAGTGATGGGACCAGATGCCGTGATCTTTGTTTTCTGAATGTTGAGCTTTAAGCCAACTTTTTCACTCTCCACTTTCACTTTCATCTTTCTCTTAAAAGATGTCTTTTTAAAAACAGGATGAAATACTTCCTAAGGTATGCTACAACATGGATGCACCTTGAAAATATGCAGCATGAAAGAAGCCAGACACAACAGAACACGTATTTTATGATTCTGTGTTTGTGAAGTGTTCAGATTAGGAACCCATAGAGACAGAAAACAAGTTAGCCGTTGGCAGCACCTTGGGGAAGAGGAAATGAGGAATGACTATGGCTTCTTTTTGAGATTATAAAAATATTCTGAAATTAGATAGTGGATATGGTATACAATGCTGTGAAGATACTAAAACCACTGAATTGTTTACTTTAAAAAGTAAATAAATAATCAAAAAGTCAAAGATGAAATAAAGACATTTTCATGTAAACGAAACCTGAGAGCCTCTGTGGACAAGACTCCTGCACTATAAGAAATGCTGACAGAAGTTCTTCATGCTGGAAAGGAACTGGCAGCAGGTGGACATTCAGACCTACACCAGGGAGCCAGGAGCAACAGTAATGATGACTGCACCCAAGAGCAGCAGGGTGGGGTGGGAACGGCCCTCTGAAGCCAACTCCCAGGTGGCTTTGCCATCTTGTTTCTTTGCTCTTAGGAACTAGGGACCCCCCCGGGTGGCTCTCCCCAGGCAGCTCTCACCATACAGTCTCTCTGTTATTCAGGTGGTGGAGGGAACCCCAGCAAGGCCCCACCTAAGCAGGTGAGCCCAGGGTGCTGGGCTACTGCCCTGCTCCCCTGCAGGCAAGCACCCCCATTCTACCCAAGAGGGACACACTCAGGAGAGGGAGAGACTGACGTCCTTCAAAAGTCACCCCCTTCCTGCCCTCAGACACTGGAGTTGAGCTACTGAAGGTCGCAAGGAAGAAGGCTGGGTCACACACAGAAACGTCCCTGCAAGCCTGATGGTCTCAGCTCCTGCCTCATGGACCAGAAAGGATCTTCACTTTCTGTCCTCAGCTTTGGGCCTTTGCCAGATTTCAAGACAGCAGGTAATATTGTACTGCATTATGCCATCGGAAGAGGGGAGAAGGCGAGGGACACAGTCTCTTCACAACATCTGTATGGCCAAAGCAAGAGGGTCAGTTGTGAAAGGAGACAGTGGCCTTGTGGGTAGAGTACAGGCTTTGAGGTCAGACAACCATAGGTTTGGGCTTCCCTGGTAGCTCAGCTGGAAAAGAATCTGCCTGAGATTCAGGAGACCCTGGTTCAATTCCTGGGTGAGGAAGATCCCCTGGAGAAGGGATAGGTTACCCACTCCAGTATTCATGGGCTTCCCTGGTGGCTCAGATGGTAAAGAATCCGCCTGCAACGTGGAAGACCTGGGTTTGATCCTTGGGTTGGGAAGATGTCCTGCAGAGTGCATAGCAACCCATTCCAGTATACTTGCCTGGAGAATCCCCTTGGACAGAGGAGCCTTGTGGGCTACACAGTGCATGGGGTCGCAAAGAGTTGGACACAACTGAGCAACTAAGCACAGCATAGCAATCATAGGTTCAAATTCAAAGTGGGCCACTACAATATTGTAAAGTAATTAGCCTTCAATTAAAATAAATTAATTAATTTAAAAAAAATTCAAAGTGGGCCATTTATCAGCTGAGGGACCTTTAGCAAGGCCCTTCATCTCTGTGGGACTGCCTGCCTCACTGGGGAATTAAGACACCTTGACAGAGATGGCATTAACAAATGATTTTTCCCTTTTGCTGTGCTCATTATTTGCTTCTGCTGGGACTGAAGCCTGTGGTGGGGGCAGCTGCACCCAGCTATATGCCAGATCAGCCAAGGACCCCATGTACAGGGCAGCTGGAAGAGGACCCAGTCCAGAAGAATGGAAATCTGGTCCTTCTTAACCAATGCCTGATTTGATTTGACTCTAGCAAAGAAACATTTAAAACTACAGAAAGTGGGACATTCTTGGTGGTCCAGTGGCTAAGACGCTGAGCTCCCAATGCAGGGTCCCTGGGTTTGATCCCTGGCCAGGGAACTAGACCCCACATGCTCCAACTAAGAGTTCACATGCTGCAACTAAGACCCAGCGCAGCCAAGTCAATTAATTAATTAAATAAAAATAAAACTGCAAAAAGTGAGAAGAAACAAGTCAGTATTTACTCTTTAGCACTTTTACTCAGCCCAGCCCACCTGGCTCTGTCCTGCACCCTGAGTGTGTGGCTTCCAGAAGAGACTGATCTACAGGCCACAGGCAGCTTTAGGGACAAAGAGCTGGACTTGAAACAGGGAACCAAAAGAGAGAAAAGAAAATTCTCAGCCAGTCTCCTTCATGACTGCAGATTCAAAACTCCTAGATAGAAGATAAACAGAAAAGAATTCACCACTATATTAAAAGAAGCATTCATTTCAACTTAGTTGGGATTGTCTCAAAATTTAACCAAGGTTTGAGAGAAAAGGTATGAATGTATTGGACAGTAGATGGCTGATGAAACATTACCAGTAAGCTAAACACTTGTTGCAAAACAAGTGTTTAACATGTTTGGTTTGAAGTACTCTTGTACTTTAACTTATATTTTTCCAAACCAAAAGCCAAATTTATATTTAACGATAAAACCCTAGAGACTTTGTTATTTAAATCAAACAAAAGAAGGATGCCTGCTATCACCATTACCACTTAACAGTGTTCCGGAAGTTCTGGCAATACATTAGGACATGAAACAGAAAGGAGGCAAGAATGTCATCAAGAACAGCAATTTGTTCTCATGATTTGCAGATGACTGTCATTTGTTAATTCACCAAATATACACTGAGAGTTTCATCTATGTCCCACACCATTCAGGGACTCAATGTAAACTCCCCATCTTCACAGAATTCACGAGAGAAGGGAGGGTGGGAGACAAATAAAAAATCAAGTGAAACAAAATAAACAATGTGCCTTGATGAAAACTGAAAAAGCTGACAAAGTGACAGGGCAAAAGGAGCCATCCAACAGCAGGTGGTCAGCTGACCTCAAAAAGGAGTATTTGACCAAAGCCTGAAAGATACAAAAAGCAAGCCACGGAGCAAGTGGGCAGTGGGAGAGGCCCTGGGAGAGAAACAAGGTCAGTGAGCTGATTAGCAGGGCAGTGTGGACAGGGAATACTCAGGTGAAGGAAGAAAGCCCAAGACAGGCCCCAAAAGCAGGCAACGAGAGGGCTAATTACACGCAGGCAAGAAGGATGACTGCCAAAGATGACCATGTCCTAATCCCTGGAACCTGTGGCTACGTTCACTTCACCAAGGAGAATTAAGTTTGCAGGTGGATTTACGGGTGCTCATCAGGTCACCTTGAGATGGGGAAATAACCCTGGATTATCTGGCTAGTCCCAGTGTAATCACAAGCCTCCTTCAGTGCAAAGGAGGAAGGGAGCAGTCTGTGTTAGAGCAATGTAAGAAAGTCTCAACTGGACATTGCTGGCTTTGAAGATGGAAGGGGGCCATGGGCCAAGAATGCCAGCAGCCCCTAGAAGCTAGGAGAGGTGAAAAAAAATTATTCCTGCAAATCTCCAGAAAGGAAAATAGCCCTACCAATACCTTGACTTTAAGCCAGTAAAACCCATTTTTGGACTTCTGGCCTCTAGGACTGTTAAGACAACAAATCTGTGCTTTTAAGCCACTAGTTTGTGTTGTTATGACAGCAATGAGAAACAAACATAATGGTGTATTACACTGTTTTCAAATATTTAATTAGCACTCCATCACTGGAATAAATCCCATTTAGTCATGGTGTAGAATTCTTTTACAGATTGGTGAATTCTGCTTGCTAATGTCTTGTTAAAAGTTTTTGGAATTTTTATCCATGACAGATATTGATCTATAGGTTTTCTTCTTTTGTGTGCTATCTGTATAGTTTAAGAGTTCTTTCTATGTTTTTAAGATATTTTTTACAGTCTTTATTGAATTTGTTACAATATTGCCTATATTGTTTATGTTCTGGTTTTTTAGCCATGAGGCATGTTGGGATCCCAGCTCCCCATCCAGAGATTAAAACCACACCTCTTGCATTGGAAGGCAAAGTCTTAATCACGGGAACACCAGGGAAATCCTTTCTATATTTTGGATAATAGTCCTTTACTAGATGTGTCTTTTGCAAATATATTCTCCCAGTCTATGTCTTATCTTCCCATTTTCTTGATACTATCTTTCACAGAGCAGAAGTTTCTAAACTTTAATGAAGTTGAACTTACTAATCATTTTTTTCATGGATTATGTCTTTGTCGTTCTATCTAAAAAAGGCACCACAATATCCAAAGTCTATAAACCTATCCAAATAACATAGGTTTTTCCCCTATGCTATTTTCTAGGGGGTTTATAGTTTTGCATTTTACATTTGGATCTACGACCCAGGGCTTTCCTGGTGGTTCAATGGTAAAGAACCTGCTTGTCAATGAAGGAGACACATGTTCAATCCCTGATCTAGGATGATCCCACGTGCAACAGAGCAACTAAGCCCATGGGCCACAGCTACTGAGCCTGTGCTCTAGAACCCAAGAGTCACAACTGCTGAGCCCTATGTTCTAGAACCTGAGAGCCACAACTGCTGAGCTGATGCACTGTAGTTACCGAAGACCATGCACCCTAGAGCTCAAGCTCCACAACAGAAGAAGCCACTGCAATGAGAAGCCCATGCACCGCAACTAGAGAACAACCCCACTCGCCACAACTAGAAAAGAGTGCACGCAGCAATGAAGACCCAGCATGGCCAAAAATAAATAAGTAAAATTACAAAATAGAACAGATCTATGATCTACTTTAAGTTAACTTATGTGACGAGTGTAAGGGCTGGGTCCAGGTTCATTTTATTTTGTATGCAGCTATCCAGTTGTTCTAGCATCAGCTATTGAAGAGACTATCTTTGCTCCATTGTATTGCCTTTGTTTCTTTGTCAAGGATTAGTTGACCATACTTATGGGTCTCTATTTCCAGGCTTTTGATCTGTTTTTCACCAATATCCTGCTCTCTTAATTATCATAGCTATATAATAAGTCTAGAAATCAGGTGGAATCAGTCCCCCAATACTGTTTTTCTCCTTCAATTTTGTGCTGGCTGTTCTTAGTCTGTCTCTCCATATGAACTTCAGAATCAGCTTGTTGATATTCTATAAAATAACTTGTTAGTTTCCCCTGAGGGTAGGTCTTTGTTAAGAACGGATTTCTTGGCGTATTTCAAAATGGTTTCTTTACCCCTTGTGCCAGATGCCCTGGGGTAATTTTTCTCTGATATTTACTGTGGGGATCTGATTGAGCTCCTGAGAGTAAATCGCACAGTATTGTGGTGGTCCCTCTGTGCCTGGGTGCCCTGGAGTTTTTAACTCTCAGATTTGTCCACCATGAGCTGCCAGCAATCACAGTTCAGATTTTCCTATCCTGTCACCAGTTCCTGCAGTGAATTTTGCTCATGAGTCTACTCCTCCAATCACAGTTCAGATTTTCCTATCCTGTTACTGGTTCCTGCAGTGAATTTTGCTCATGAGTCTACTCCTCTGGTAAGCAGGGGTAAACTGCAACTTCCTGTATTCACCTGACTCTTCAATCTTGGGGCAGTGGTTGCCCTGTCCTCCTCCTTCTATGGATCCAAGAAGAAGTGTTAATTTTCCAGCCCATTTAGCTTTTTATACATTGTTAGAATGGATGGTGACTTTCAAGCTCCTTGCATGAGGAATTGGAAACCAGAATTCCATCCTGTAGGTCTTAGACTTCCACTGTTACTTCAGTTTAGTTCAGTCATTCAGTCGTGTCCTCAGACTCTTTGTGACCCCATGGACTGAAAGCACGCCAGGCTTCCCTGTTCTTCACTATCTCCTGGAGTTTGCTCAAACTCATGTCCATTGAGTCAATGATGCCATTCAACCATCTCATCCTCCATCGCCCTCTTTTCTCTTGCCCTAAATCTTTCCCAGCATCAGAGTCTTTTCCAGTAAGCCAGTTCTTTGCATCAGGTGGCCAAAGTACTGGAACTTCAGCATCAGTCCTTCCAATGGATATTCAAGACTGATTTCCTTTAGGATGGACTGGTTGGATCTCCTTGCAGTCCAAGGGACGCTCAAGAGTCTTCTTCCAACACCACAATTCAAAAGCCTCAGTTCTTCGGTACTCAGCTTTATGGTCCAACTTTCACATCCATATATGACTACTGGAAAAACCATAGCTTTGACTAGATGGACTTTGCCAGCAAAGTAATGTCTCTGTTTTCCTAGAGTTTTTAATTTCTTATAGTTTTTTAATTCACTTCTTTGTATAGTATTTTTTAAACAGTTTGCACAAGATACTATACTATTTATATGTATATAACATCAGTCTACTGAGGTTAACATTTTTCCAGTTCAAGTGAAGCAATTATGTTTTTAACACTCATTCTCTTTAATTGTGTCCTGAATGTACAGATGAGATTTTTAGATCAGGATTAGATTTATTATTGACCAAAAATAACAAGCATGTGCTTCTCCCATATCCGTAATGAAAGTCAGGTCAATACGATGAGAGTGAGCTCAAATACAAAGACACATGCAGAGTTGGGTTGGTCCTAAGATGGCAGAGGAATAGGACGGGGAGACCACTTTCTCCCCGACAAATTCATCAAAAGAACATTTGAACACTGAGTAAATTCCACAAAACAATTTCTGAATGCCAGCAGAGGACATCAGACACCCAGAAAAGCAGCCCATTGTCTTCAAAAGGAGGTAGGAAAAAATATAAGAGATAAAAGAGAGACAAAGGAGGTAGGGATGGAGCTCCATCCCGGGAAAGGGAGAGAGGAAAGGGAAGTCACTCAGTCGTGTCCGACTCTTCATGACCCCATGGCCTGCAGCCCACCAGGCTCCTCCATCCATGGGATTTCCCAGGCAAGAGTACTGGAGTGGGGTGCCATCCCCTTCTCCAATGAATGAGTCTACCTATTTGTAAAAATGCGACTGATGAAAACAGTGCAATCACTAGGTTACCACACTGTGCGAGTTCAGTTGTCAAGAGGGAGCAACTCAAAGGACATCACACAATCTATAAATCAGCTAGAAGGAGCCATCCTGGGAAGGGAGTCTTTAAAAAGAGAGAAGTTTCCAAACACCAGGAAATACTCTCACTGCCGAGTCTGTGACAAGCCTTGGAACCACAGAGGGCAACATAACAGGGAGGAAAAATAAATAATCAAAACCCACAGATTACTTGCCCAACGGCAACTTCCAGTGGAGAAGCAGCACAGATGCCTGCATCCGCCACTAGCAAGCGGGGGCTGGGCAGGGAGGTGTGGGCTGCATTGCTTAGAGTAAGGACCGGGCCTGAATGCCCTGAGGGCAATCTGAGGGAACTAACTTGGGCTACCAAACCAGACTGCGATAACTACCACGTGAGGAACCCTAACCTAAGACACCACCAGGCCCACTCACGGAAAACAGGACTGACTAGAGCTACGCGAAAAGCACTGACCTGGGACACCATCAGGCCCACTCACAGAACAAAGGACGGAGCAGAGCTAGCCGGCTGTAGACCGGCCATCCCCCTCCGGTGACAGGCAGGCGAGGGCAGCCAGAGCCGGAAGGGGGCAATCGTGGCCCCAGAGAGGCATTATCTACCAAACTGCAAGCAGGCTTCATTGCTAACCAAGACGTCTTGGGATTCTGGATGGTCAACATCTGCCTGAGAAGGTATGCCGGTTGTACACCCAGAAAACCAAGCAGCAGGGATGGGGGAGGTGATAAATCGCAGCGACCATGCTCGCCAAACACCAGGTCACCTGAGCTGCTCGGACCTGGGAAGGGCACAAAATGCAGGCCCAACCGAGTCTGCACCTCTGAGTACTACCTGAGTGCCTGAACCTGAGTGGCTTAGACCTGGGAGGTGCATGCAGCCCAGGGCCGGCCTCCGACAGTTCCCAGAGGAGCAACCTAGAATCTAAGCAGTGTAGACAGGGAAAGCACAAACGCTGTGAGTGGGGCAAACCCAGTGTGGCCGAGACACTGCGAGCACACACCAGTGTTATTTGCAGCATCCCTCCCTCCCCACAGCATGACTGAACAAGCGAGCTTAAAAAAGTGTCCACCACCGCCCCCTTGAGTCAGGGCGCAAATTAGACACTGAAGAGACCAGCAAACAGAAGAAGCTGAAACAGAGGAAACCTCCTTGGGAGTGACAGGTGCAATAGACTAAAACCCGGTAGTTAGTACTGACTACATAGGAAGGGGCCCATAGCTTGAGAAATATAAGCTGGATCAAGGAACTATCTGAAAATGAACTGATCCCACACTGCCCACAACACCACCAGAGAAAATGCTAGATATATTTGTACCATTTTTACTATCATTCTTTAATTTAAAAAATTTTTTTTAATTTTTAAGTTCTCTATTACTCCTTTTTCATTTTTATAACCTACTATTACTTTGCAAAAAAAAAGAGACCTATTTTTTAAAGCAAACTTCATATATATATATTTTATAATTTTTGTGACTTTGTCTTTTTTTCTTTAATATTGTATTATTGAAAATCCAACCTTTACTCTAGATTTTTAATCTTTTTGGTATTTGTTATCAATTTTGTACCTTTAAGAACCCAATCTCCAGTACCCATTTTTATTTGGGAGTGAGATTACTGGCTTGACTGCTCTCTCCCCCTTTGGACTCTTCTTTTTCTCCACCAGGTCACCTCTATCTCCTCCCTCCTCCTTTTCTTCTCTACCCAACTCTGTGAACCTCTGTGTGTGTTCTGGGTTGTGGGGAACATTTAGGGAACTGATTACTGGTTGGATCTGTCTTTCTCCTTTTGATTTCCCTCTTTATCCTCCTGGCCACCTCTGTCTCCTTTCTCCCTCTTCTCTTCGCTATATAACTCCGTGAAGATCTCTGAGCAGTCCAGACTGTGGAGCGCACATAAGGAAGTGATTACTGGCTAGCTTGCTCTCTCCTCTTTTGATTCCACCTCATCTCATCCTGGTCACCTCTATCTCCCTCCTCCCTCTTCTCTTTTCCATGTAACTCTGTGAACCTCTCTGGGTGTCCCTCACTATGGAGAAACTTTTCATCTCTAACCTAGATGTTTTATCAATGGTGCTGTATAGATGGAGAAGTCTTGAGGCTACTGTAAAAATAAGACTGAAAACCAGAAGCAGCAGGCTTAAGTCCAAATCCTGAGAACACCAGAGAACTCCTGACTCCAGGGAACATTAATTGACAGGAGCTCATCAAACGCCTCCATACCTACACTGAAACCAAGCACCACCAAGGGCCAACAAGTTCCAGAGCAAGACATACCACGCAAATTCTCCAGCAACACAGGAACATAGCCCTAAGCTTCAATATACAGGCTGCCCAAAGTCACTCCAAACCCACTGACATCTCATAACTCATTACTGGACACTTCATTGCACTCCAGAGAGAAGAAATCCAGCTCCACCCACCAGAACACCGACACAGGCTTCCCTAACCAGGAAACCTTGACAAGCCACCCATACAACCCCACCCACAGTGAGGAAACTCTACAATAAAGAGAACTCCTCAAACTGCCAGAATACAGAAAGACCACCTCAAACACAGCAATATAAACAAGATGAAGAGACAGAGGAATACCCAGCAGGTAAAGGAACAGGATAAATGCCCACCAAACCAACCAAAAGAGGAAGAGATAGGGAATCTACCTGAGAAAGAATTCCGAATAATGATAGTGAAAATGATCCAAAATCTTGAAAACAAAATAGAATCACAGATAAATAGCCTGGAGACAAGGACTGAGAAGATGCAAGAAAGGTTTAACAAGGACCTAGAAGAAATAAAAGAGTCAATATATAATGAATAATGTAAGGAATGAGATCAAAAACACTCTGGAGGGAACAAATAGTAGAATAATGGAGGGAGAAGATAGGATTAGTGAGGTAGAAGATAGAATAGTAGAAATAAATGAATCAGAGAGGAAAAAAGAAAAACTAATTAAAAGAAATGAGGACAATCTCAGAGATCTCTGGGACAATGTTAAACGCCCCAACATTTGAATCATAGGAGTCTCAGAAGAAGAAGACAAAAAGAAAGACCATGAGAAAATACTTGAGGAAATAATGGGGAAGGAAATAATCACTCAAGTCCAAAAAACCCAGAGAGTTCCAAATAGGATAAACCCAAGGCAAAACACCCCAAGACACATATTAATCAAATTAACAAAGATCAAACACAAAGAACAAATATTAAAAGCAGCAAGGAAAAACAACAAAATAACACACAAGGGGATTCCCATAAGGACAAGAGCTGATCTTTCAATAGAAACTCTTCAGGCCAGGAGGGAATGGTAAGACATACTTAAAGTGATGAAAGAAAATAACCTACAGCCCAGATTACTGTACCCAGCAAGGATCTCATTCAAATATGAAGGAGAAATCAAAAGCTTTACAGACAAGCAAAAGCTGAGAGAATTAAGCACCACCAAACCAGCTCTCCAACAAATGCTAAAGGATCTTCTCTAGACAGGACACAAAAAGGGTGTATAAACTCGAACCCAAAACAATAAAGTAAATGGCAACAGGATCATACTTATCAATAATTACCTTAAATGTAAATGGGTTCAATGCCCCAACCAAAAGACAAAGACTGGCTGAATAGATACAAAAACAAGACCCCTATATATGTTGTCTACAAGAGACCCACCTCAAAACAAGGGACACATACAGACTGAAAGTGAAGGTCTGGAAAAAGATATTCCGCACAAAGAGAGACCAAAAGAAAGCAGAGGTAGCAATACTCATATCAGATAAAATAGACTTTAAAACAAGGGCTGTGAAAACAGACAAAGAAGGACACTACATAATGATCAAAGGATCAATCCAAGAAGAAGATATAACAATTATAAATATATATGCACCCAACATAGGAGCACCACAATATGTAAGACAAATGCTAACAAGTACGAAAGGGAAAATTAACAATAATGCAATAATAGTGGGAGACTTTAATATCCCACTCACACCTATGGATAGATCAACTAAACAGAAAATTAACAAGGAAACACAAACTTTAAATGATACAATAGACCAGTTAGACCCAACTGATATCTATAGGACATTTCACCCCCAAACAATGAATTTCACCTTTTTTCTCAAGGGCACACAGAACCTTCTCCAGGATAGATCACATCCCGGGCCGTAAATCTAGCCTTGGTAAATTCAAAAAAATTGAAATCATTCCAAGCATTTTTCTGACCACAATGTAGTAAGATTAGATCTCAATTATAGGAGAAAAACTATTAAAAATTCCAACATATGGAGGCTCAACAACATGCTGCTGAATAACCAACAAATCACCGAAGAAATAAAAAAAGAAATCAAAATATGCATAGAAACAAATGAAAATGAAAACACAACAACCCAAAACCTGTGGGACACTATAAAAGCAGTGCTAAGGGGAAGGTTCATAGCAATACAGGCATACCTCAAGAAATAAGAAAAAAGTCAACTCTACACCTAAAGGAACTAGGAAAGGAAGAAATGGAGAACCCCAGGGTTAGTAGAAGGAAAGAAATTTAGAAATTAGGGCAGAAAAAAATGCAAAAGAAACTAAAGAGACCATAGCAAAAATCAACAAAGCCAAACGCTGGTTCTTTTGAGAGGATAAATAAAATTGACAAACCATTAGCCAGACTCATCAAGAAACAAAGGGAGAAAAATCGAGTCAATAAAATTAGAAATGAAAATGGAGAGATCACAACAGACAACACAGAAATACAAAGGATCATAAGACACTACTATCAGCAATTATATGCCAATAAAATGGACAACATGGAAGAAATGGACAAATTCTTAGAAAAGTACAACTTTCCAAAACTGAACCAGGAAGAAATAGAAAATCTTAACAGACCCGTCATAAGCACGGAAATTGAAACTATAATCAGAACTCTTCCAGCAAACAAAAGCCCAGGTCCAGACGGCTTCACAGCTGAATTCTACCAAAAATTGAGAAGAGCTAACACCTATCCTACTCAAACTCTTCCAGAAAATTGCAGAGGAAGGTAAACTTCCAAACTCATTCTTTGAGGCCATACAAATTACTCTAATACCAAAACCTGACAAAGATGCCAGACAAAAAAAGAAAACTACAGGCCAATATCACTGATGAACATAGATGCAAAAATACTTAACAAAATTCTAGCAATCAGAATCCAACAGCATAAAAAATATCATACATCATGACCAAGTAGGCTTTATCCCAGGGATGCAAGGATTCTTCAATATCCACAAGTCAATCAATGTAATACACCGCATTAACAAATTGAAAAATAAAAGCCATATGACTATCTCAATAGATGCAGCGAAAGCCTCTGACAAAATTCAACATCCATTTATGATAAAAAGTCTCCAGAAAGCAGGAATAGAAGGAACATACCTCAACATAATAAAAGCTATATATGACAAACCCACAGCAAACATTATCCTCAATGGTGAAAAATTGAAAGCATTTCCCTTAAAGTCAGGAACAAGACAAGGGTGCCCACTTTCACCACTACTATTCAACATAGTTTTAGAAGTTTTGGCCACAGAAATCAGAGCAGAAAAAGAAATAAAAGGAAGCCAAATTGGAAAAGAAGAAGTAAAACTCTGTTTGCAGATGACAGGATCCTCTACATAGAAAACCCTAGAGAGGGCGGTCCTAAGATGGCAGAGGAATAGGAAGGGAAGACCACTTTCTCCCTCACAAATTCCTCAAAAGATCACTTCAACGTGGAGCAAACTCCACAAAACAACCTCTGAATGCAGGCAGAGGACATCAGGCAACCAGAAAAGCAGATCAGTGTCTTCAAAACCAGGTAGGAAAAAATATAAAAGACGAGAAAAGAGACAAAGGAGGTGGGGAGGGAGCTCCATCCCGGGAAGGGAAGCCCGTCCCGGGAAGGGAATTCTAAGAAGAGAGGTTTCCAAACACAAGGAAACACTCTACCTGCCGAGTCTAAGGCGAGCCCTGGAAACACAGAGGGCAACATAACAGGAAGGAAAAACGAATAAATAATTAAAACCAACAGATTATGAGCCCAACAGTAACTCCCCCAGCGGAAAAGCCGCGCAGACGCCTGCAGCCGCCGCTAGCAAGTGGGGGCAGGGCAGGGAAGCGCGGGAGACGCGGGCTGCCGCGCTCGGTAAGAAGCGGGCAGAAACGCCCCACGCGTAACCAGAGCGAACGAACTTGGGCGAGCAAACCAGACTGGGGGATAGCTACCACGCGAAAAGCGCGAACATAAGACCCCGCCAGGACCGCGCACAGAACAAAGGACTGAACGGAAATAGCCGGCTGCAGACCATCCCCCGCCGGGGTCAGGCAGCCAGAGCTGTAAGGGCTGGAAAGGGGCAATCGCAGCCCCGGAGAGACTACCTGAAAAGCGGCAGGCAGGCTTCTTTGCTGAGACTTCAGGGGATGCAGGACAGTCACCACCCGCCTCACAAGGAGCGCCAGCAGTACACCCAGAAAACTGAGCAGTAGAAACAGAGAAGGGGACAAGTCCCGGCGACCGCGCTCGCCAAGCTCCCGAGCTGCTCGGACCCGGGAGGGGCGCAGAGCGCAGTCCCAAACAAGTTTGTGCCTCTGAGGGTTACCTGGGCGCCAAAACCGAGCGGCTTGGACCGGGGAGGTGCACGAAGCCTGGGGCCGGCCTCGGATGGTTCCTGGCTGAGCTCCGTGGAGCTGGAGCGGTTTGTGCGTTGTGGGGGGAGACAGGTCCAGCGGGGTTGAGACGCTGTGTGCCCACGACAGTGCTATTTGTTTGCAGCATCCCCCCCTCCCCACAGCGCGACTGAACTAGTGAGCCTAAAAAAAAAAAAAAAGTGTCCTCCACCGCCTCCATGTGTCAGGACGGAATTCAGACCCTGAAGAGACCAGCAAACAGAAGCTAAACAGAGGGAAACGCCTTGGAAGTGACCAACACGGCCCACAACATCAGAGAAGGGCCAGATATATCTTCACAATTTTTACAATCATTCCTTTTTTTTTTTTTGCCTTTTTTTTTTTTGCTTTCTTTTTTTTTCCTCAAACTTTTTTTTAACTGTTAAGTCTTCTATTTCTCTACTTTATATTTCTATAACTATTACTTTTCAAAAAAAAAAAAAAGACTCTACTTTTTTAAAGCAAACACCATATATAGTCTTCGCGTGGTTGTTGTTGGTATTTCATTTTTAATCTTGTTTTTTTTTTTTTCTTATATATATTTTTTTCCTTTTTTTTTTCCTTATTTCTTTTTCTTAATATTATTATTATTTTTTTTAATCTTTTCTCTTTTTTTTCTTTCTTCCTTCTGCTTTGTCTCTTTAACATTGTATTTTTGAAAATCTAACCTCTACTCTAGGTTATTAATCTTTGCTTTTTGGTTTTTGTTGTCAATCTTGTACATTTCATAACCCAATCTTACCTGACAGAGAGATTACTGGCTTGACCAATCTCTCCTCCTTTTGGACTCTCCTTTTTCTCGACCAGGTGGCCTCTGTCTCTCCCCCCCCCTCCCCCCATCTCTTCTATATCCAACTCTGTGATTCTCTGACGGGAAACACTGACTCAGGTTCAAGAAGCTCAGAGAGTCCCATACAAGACAAACCAAAGAAGGAGTACAATGAGACACGTGTTAATCAAATTGACAAAAATTAAAGACAAAGAAAAATTATTAAAAGCAACAAGGAAAAAGCAACAAATAACATACAAGGGAATCGCCATAAGGTTACCAGCTGACTTCTTATGAGACACTCTGTAGGCCAGACAGGAGTGGCAAAACATATTTGAAAGTGATAAAAGGGAAAAACCTACAACCAAGAATACTCTACCCAGCACAGCTCTCATTTAGATTTGACAGAGAAGTCAAAAGTCTTACAAACAAGCAAAAGCTAGGAGAATTCAGTACCACCAAACAAGCAACAGGGAGGCCTGGTGTGCTGCGATTCATGGGGTCGCAAAGAGTCGGACATGACTGAGCGACTGAACTGAACTGAAACCAGCTTTACAACAAATGCTAAAGAAAATTCTCTCAGTTCAGTTCAGTCGCTCAGTCGTGTCCGACTCTTTGTGACTCCATGAATTGCAGCACGCCAGGTCTCCCTGTCCATCACCAATTCCGGGAGTTCACTCAAACTCACGTCCATCGAGTCAGTGATGCCATCCAGCCATCTCATCCTCTGTCGTCCCCTTCTCCTCCTGCCCCCAATCCCTCCCAGCATCAGAGTCTTCTCCAATGAGTCAACTCTGCACGAAGTGGCCAAAGTACTGGAGTTTCAGCTTTAGCATCATTCCTTCCAAAGAACACCCAGGACTGATCTCCTTTAGAATGGACTGGCTGGATCTCCTTTCAGTCCAAGGGACTCTCAAGAGTCTTCTCCAACACCACAGTTCAAAAGCATCAATTCTTCGGTGCTCAGCCTTCTTCACAGTCCAACTCTCACATCCATACATGACCACTGGAAAAACCATAGCCTTGTCTAGGTGGGAAAATTAGGCCACAACTAGAAATAGGAAAACTGTGAATGGGAAAGATCATCAGTAAGGGCAAACATAAAGTAAACGTGGTGGGAAAACATCCATACACAAATATAATATCAAAACAAGCAATCATGAGAGAAGGAGTGTACAAACACAGATTACTAAAAATGCATTTGAAATTAAAAGACTAGCTACTTAAAACAATCTTCTCTGTGTATAAACTGCTATATTAAAACCTCATGGTAACTTCAAACCAAAAATCTACCATAGAAAAACACACAAAAGAGAAAATGGAATCCAAACACAACACTAAAGACAGTCATCAAGTCACAAGAGAAGAGAAAAAAACAGGAAGGGGGGAAAAAAAAAGCCCCTACAAAAATCAAATTCAAAATGGTTAACAAAATGGCAGTCAGAACATACATATCAAAAATTACCTTAAACGTAATCAGATTAAACGCCCCCAAACAAAAGACATAGACTGGCTGAATGGATACAAAGAATCAAGACCCATATGTATGCTGTCTACAAGAGACTCAAACAGATTGGAGTGGGAACACACACAGAGTGAAAGTGAGGGTATGGAAAATGGTATATCACGCAAACAGAAATCAAAAGAAACCTGGAGCAGCAACACTCATATCGGACAATACAGGCTTTTATATAAAGACTGTTACAAAATACAAAGAAGGACACTACATAACGATCAAGGGATCAGTCCAAGAAGACATAACAACCATAAATACATGTGCATCCAATATAGGAGCATCTCAATAGACCAATGACAAGACCTGAAATTGAAACAGTGACTTAAAAATTTCCAACAAACACAGATCCAGAATACACAAGTGAATTCTATCAGATTTTTAGAAAAGAGTAACACCTACCCTTTTGAAACTATTTCAGAAAAAAGTGTTGAGGAAGGAATACTTCCAAGCTCATTCTATGAGGCCACCATCACCCTGATACCATAAACAAAGAAAGCACAAAATAAGAAAATTACGAGCCAATATCACTGACGAACACAGATGCAAAAATACTCAACAAAATACTGACAATCCAAATTCAGCAATACATTAAAAGGATCGTACACCATGATTAAGTGTGATTTACCCCAGGGATGCAAGGATTTTTTTTTCAATATCTGCAAATCTATTCATGTGATAGACTACATTAACAAACCAAAGAACAAGAACCATATGATCATCTCATTGATGCAAAAAAGGTTAAGACCAAAATCAACACCCATTTATGACAAAAACTCTCCAGAAAGTGGGCATGGAGGGAACTTACCTCAACATAACAAAGGCCATCTATGACAAACCCACATCATTCCCAATGGTGACAAGTGGAAAGTATTTCATCTAAGATCAAGAACAAGATGAGGATGTACACTCTTGCCACTTTTATTCAACATAGTTTTGGAATTCCTAGCTATGGCAATTAGAGAAAAATAAATAAAAGAAATCCAAATTGGAAAAGAACAAGACTTATTATAGAATAACAAACTAAAAACTGTTACTGTTTGCTGGTGACATGATACTGTACACAGAAAATCCTGAAGATGTTACCAGAAAACTACTAGAGCTCAATGAATTTGGTGAAGTTGCAGGATATAAAATTAATACACTAAAATCTCTTTAATGCCTATACATTAACAATGAAAGAGCAGAATGAGAAATTAAGGAAACAGTCCCATTTACCATCTCATCAAAAAGAATAAACTACTAAAGAATAAACCTACTTAAAGAGACAAAAGACCTGTACTCTGAAAACAGTAAGATTCTAAAGAAAGAAATAGAAGATGACACAGACAGATGAAAAGATATATCATGCTCTTGGACTGGAGGAATCAATATTGTCAAAATGACTATACTATCTAAGGCAATCTACAGATTCAAGGCAACCCCTATAAAATTACCAATTGGAATCTTTCCCAGAACTTGAACAAATTTTTTTAAAAATCTGTGTGGAAACACATAAGATCCCAAATAACAATCCTGAGAAAGAAAAATGGTGCTTGAGGAATCAATCTCCCTGACTTCAGACTATACTACAAAGCTACAGTCATCAAAACAATATGGTACTGGCCCTCAAACAGAAATATAGATCAATGAAACAGCATAGAAAGTCCAGAAATAAACCCACACACCTATGGGCAACTTATCTTTGACAAAGGAGGCAAGAATATACAATGAAGAAAAGACAGTCACTTCAAAAAAATAGTGCTGGTAAAACTGGACAGCTACATGTAAAAAGTGAAATTAGAACATTCTCTAATACCATACACAGAAATAAAGATACATTTAGTGCACACCTAAATATAAGGATGGACACTATAAAACTCCTAGAGGAAAACAGGCAGAACACTGACATAAATCACAGAAATATCTTTTTGGATTCACTTCCTAATGAAAATAAAAACAAAATAAAACAATGGGACCTAATTAAACTTAAAAGCTTAAAAGCTTTTGCACAACAAAGGAAACTGTAAACAAAAAGACAACCCATGGCACAGGAGAAAATATTTGCAAATGATGCAACTGACAAGGGAAAAATCTCCAAACTTTACAAATATTTCATGCCAGTCTATGCCAAAAAACAATCTAGTCCAAAAAATGGGCAGATCTAAATAGACAGTTCTCCAAAGAAGACATTCAGATGGCCAAAAGGATATGAAAAGATGCTCAACATCATTATCAGAGAAATACAAACCAAAACTCCAATGAAGTAACACTTCACATCAGTCAGAATGGCCATCATCAAAAAGTCTACAAACCGTAAATGCTAGAGAGTATGTGGAGTAAAGCAGACCCTCCTACAATGTTGGTGGGAAGGTAAAATGGCACAACCACTGTTGTAGAACCACTGTGGAGAACAGTATGGAGCTTCCTTAAAAAACTAAAAAAAAAAAAAAAAATAGAAAACTGCCATGTGATCCAGTAGTTCCCCTCCTGGACATGTATTTGGGAAAAAAAAAAAATTCAAAAAAAGTGCACCTTATGTTCACTTCAGCACTATTTACAACAGCCAAAACACGGAAGCAGACTAAATGCCCACTGAAGGAGGAACGGATAGAGAAAATGCGGTATACATACACAATGGACTATTACTCAGCCATAGAAAAGAACGAACCAATGCCATTTGCAGCAACATGGATGCACCTAGCGATCATCATCCTAAGAGAAGCTAGAGAAAGATAAAGAACTGATACCACTCATATATGGAGTCTAATTTTTAAAAATGATAACAATGAACTTATTTACAAAACAGAAACAGACTCACAAATATCAAAAACAAACCTATGGTTACCAGACGGGAAATGTGGAGGAGGGGGATTAATCAGGCACTTGGGACTGACATACACACACTACTATGTATAAAATAGATAATCAACAAGGACCTATTGTATAGCACAGGGAAGTCTATTCAATATACTATCATCACTTACATGGGAAAAAAATCTGAAAAAAAATTAATATGTATATGCATAACTGACTCCCTTTGCTATACACCTGAAATTAACACAACACTATACTCCAATATGGAGAAGGCAATGGCACCCCACTCCAGTACTCTTGCCTGGAAAATCCCATGGATGGAGGAGCCTGGTGGGCTACAGTCCAAGGGGTTGCTAAGAGTCAGACACAACTGAGGACTTCACTTTCACTTTTCACTCTCATGCATTGGAGAAGGAAATGGCAACCCACTCCAGTGTTCTTGCCTGGAGAATCCCAGGGACGGTGGAGCCTGGTGGGCTGCCGTCTATGGGGTCACACAGAGTTGGACACGACTGAAGTGACTTAGCAGTAGCATACTCCAATAAATTTTTTTAAACTAACTAAAAGAAAGAAACCATTGCCAAATTAAAGGTCACACAGATTTACTCCTAAGTTTTCTTCTAAGAGTCTCATAATTGTAGATCTTTAAGTTAATTTTTGTGTAAGATATAAGGTAATTATTAAGACTCCTCCTTTTATCATTTACTTTCTGTTTTAAGAACTTCCTGTAGCCAGTCTTTTAGAGTAGTTCTACTGGGAACAGATTCCCTTAGTTGTTTTTTCATCTGAGAATATCTTAATTTACCTTTCATTCCTAATGGATATTTTCAGTGGATATAGAATTTGGGGTTGACAATTCTAGCACTTGAAAAATGCTGTACCACTTCCTCTAGCCTCTGATTTCTAATGAGAAATCCATTGTCATTTGAATTATTTTTTCCTTTATGGATATGGGGTCATTTTTCTGTAAACTGATAAAGAATTCTTTGTTTTTAGCTTGAAGAATTTTTATTATGATATGTTTTGGTTTGTCTGTCTTTGGGCTTATCATACTGGGGACTTGCTCAGTTTCTTGAATCTGTAGACTATCTTTTTTTCAAATTTGGGACATTTTCAGTTATAATTTTTTTAAATACCTTTTCAATCCTGCACTCTTCCTCATCTTCTGAGGCTCCAGTTAAACAAGTGTTTGATCTGTTTTTATTAATATAATCCACAAGGTCCATAAGGGTTTTTTTTACTTACTTTTTAATCTGTTTTTTCTCTATTATTCAGGTTGTATAATTTTTCTGTTTTCTTTTTATTGCTTACATGCTTGTTTGGTTTTTAGACAGATGCATAATTTATGACACTGTTCATAATTTAAAATTATATAATTTATATGTATAATATTTATAATTATTATTGTAATTGTTATTTGCCTATAAACCTGATCCCACTTGAGTAATTAATCTCAGTGTTAGATGTGGGCTGCTGTGTCACATCAAGTCAGGATCCACCACCCTCTCACCCTCACATTACCACTTTTTTTCTGCTCAATCTTAGGACACCATGTCAAAGCAAGTTTGCCACAATCATGTTAACAAGATGACCTCTTGATCTGGTATCTCAAAGCAAGAAGCTCAGTAAAGCACAGTGCCAACAGACAACTAGTTGACAAGGCATTTGGGTGCCTGTACCCAGACCCTCAGTACCGAATCTAACTCATGCCACCCATCAGAGCCACACTGCAGTGGTGGTTCTTCCCAGGGTCCCAGAAAAGAGGAGCCAGGCTTTGTCCCGAAGGAGGTGCAAGGGCAGGATCATGCGATGCTCAGTCAGGGGAAAGAACTTCATACACGAATACCAGGAGCCTATCACCTTCTAGGATGCCCAGAGACCCAGGGGCCAAAGCCTAGGATACCAGCACAGGTTACAGGGGCACAAAGCCTATATCTGGAAAGGTCAACGTCTGCAGCAACCCAAAATTCTCAAATCAAAAAACGAGGTATGTCAGGTTGGCAGAGGAATTCAGAAGTGAATGGTAGCCCACCTAATAAAAATACCTGGTGTTATCAGCCCTGGCCATCTTCCACCATCCGGTTGCAGCCAATCTCCTTCATCACAGCACAAGCCAGTCCCAAGGGGAAGACAGCCGTTACTCTCAGAACCCAAGGCATACTAATAAGTACACAGGTTACAGCTGGCCCTAAGGCACCGTGGGCTACCCATACTGAGTGCTTGAATCCAGAAAAAGCTCGGGATTAGTCATTTTAAGGCAGTTCTTGCAGTAGGTTTTGTGGGGGAGGGGGAGAAAGAAACACGTGCAAACAAACACATATAATTGAAGAAAAAAAAAGAATCCCAGGCACTCACCCACATTCTTGGGTCCAGTTGTTGCTGCCAGCAGCTGTGAGGTGTTTCGAATTCGTCCCAGGAGATATCACTCCTACTCTTGGAGTCTTTCCTCTGAAGAATAGCGTCAACATATTGCTTTCTCGTTGAAAAACTAGCCCAACAGCCAGCACCCTGCGAGGGGAGAGCGGGTCTCTTCACCCAAGCCCCTCCATCAGGGAATGTTCTCGCGTTTGAACACCAGGAAGGTCACATGAGGGCCAAGGGTGGGCCTGGTGAAGGAGGGGTTGCTGGCGGTTGTAAGTGGGGTCCTGATGGAGGAGCAGGCAGAGGCCAGACTGGAATGCAGCAAGGTGGAAGGGAGGCTGAGACGGGCAGAATCCTGCCCAAGGCACCGCTACCTTCGCCGGTCTTCCCAGAGGAAGCCGGATCCGGCAGAATCTCGAGAGATCAAAGTGCCTGCGGGAGGTCCTGGAATGGAAACACCTGGGTGCCCAGCGTGCTGCAGGTCCCTCCTCCCGGACTCCTCCTCACGCCACCTAGCAACCAGACCCCAGTTCTCATCCGGGCTTCATCCTCCCAACTCAGACTCACCGGGCAGGGGTGCCTCGGCCCAGGGCCCTGCCTGGTGCCCTGCCGACAGCCCCTCTGACTCCAGGCCCACGGCACTACCCATCCAGGGCGCACTAGGGACGGTCCTTGCTGCCCGCCGTCTAGGGCGCCAAGCCCGGCTCCCCCGAACATCGGCAAGCCTGGTCGGGGACTCCTTGCCAAGAGCTCCGCAGAGGTGGGCGCAGGAAGCGGGAAGAACATCATGTCTCCCCCCCCCCCCCCCCCCCCCCTCCGCCCTCTACCAGCCCAGGATTCTGCGAGCGCTACTGCTGGGGGTGTAATGGTGGGAGGGAGGTGGGGGCCCCCGAGGGGTATTATAACATTGAAATTAGCCTGCAAGTGGATCCAAAATTCTCCTGGGTTGAGGTGGGGGTGAGGGGCGGAGGGAGCTTCTCTCTCCAGCTCCCAAATAACATGAAAAGTTATTTTCATGTCTTTAGACAAGAATCATTTTGCATTATCAGTCATCTACAATTTACAGAGTTATAACACTTTGGCCTGGTGGGCTGCAGTCCATGGGGTTGCGAGGAGTCAGACACGACTGAGCGACTTCACTTTGAATTTTCACTTTCATGCATTGGAGAAGGAAATGGCAACCCACTCCAGTGTTCTTGCCTGGAGAATCCCAGCGACCGGGGAGCCTGGTGGGCGGCGGTCTATGGGGTTGCACAGAGTCAGACATGACTGAAGTAACTTAGCAGCAGCAACACTTTGGCAAAATAAAGAAAAAAGGCCAGAATCAGATAATCCCAAAGTGAAAAATACATTTCACCTACATCTGAGAACCCCAGCTGAAAACGCCCAGCAGAATTTGGTTACTCCATAGCAAGGCCCAAGACTCCTGAGTTAACCCTGGAAACCCCAGCCACATCACCCTTCCTGATGAGTGGGAGAGAATCTGGCAGCCCACCCCACCCCCAGTTGCATGCTGCTTGTCAGCCTAACAGGGAATTTGGATTCCAGTGGCGAGGATCCTCAAGACTTTGTAGTAACATCTCTGAATGCCTCCAAACCCACTGGAAATAAGCAACTTATTTTTTTGAAGTCCATGAAATAATTTGCTTCTAATGAAGCAATGAATGAATCTGCCAGGGAACACCTGACTTTAATTATGACAGACATTGCAGGTCTTTAGAGCAAATACAGTCACTCAGTTGTGTCTGACTCTTTGCGACCACATGGACTGCAGCATGCCAGGCATCTCTGTCCTTCCCCATCTCCCGGAGCTTGCTCAAACTCCTGTCATTGAGTCAGTGATGCCATCCAACCATCTTATCCTCTGTTATCCCCTTCTCCTCTTGCCTTCACTCTTTCCCAGCATTCTAATGAGTCAGCTCTTCGCATCAGGTGGCCAAAGTATTGGAGCTTCAGCTTCAGCACCTGTCCTTCCAATGAATATTCAGGGCTGATTTCCTTTAGGATTGACTGGTTTGATCTCCTTGCTGTTCAAGTGACCCTCAAGAGTCTTCTCCAACACCACAGTTCAGAAGCATCAATGGTATACATCAATTTTTAAAAGTTTTTGTTGGAGTATAGCTGATTTACAATGTTGAGTTGATTTCAGGCATACAGCAAATTGAATCAATTATACATATACATGTATCCACTCTTTTTTAGATTCTTTTCACATATAGGCCATCACAGAGTATTGAGGAGAGTTCCCTATGCTGTACTGCTGCTGCTGCTGCTAAATCAGTTCAGTCGTGTCTGACTCTGTGCGACCCCATAGACAGCAGCCTAACAGGCTCCACCATCCCTGGGATTCTCCACGCAAGAACACTGGAGTGGGTTGCCATTTCCTTCTCCAATGCATGAAAGTGAAAAGTGAAAGTGAAGTCACTCAGTCGTTTCCGACTCTTAGCAACCCCATGGACTGCAGCCTACCAGGCTCCTCCGTCCATGGGATTTTTCAGGCAAGAGTACTGGAGTGGGGTGCCATTACCTTCTCCGTATGCTGTACAGTAGGTCCTTATGCTGTACAGTAGGTCCTTATTTTAGTTATCTATTTTGTATATAGTAGCGTGTATGTGCCAAATGACTAGAACTGTCTCTAAAATCTCAAGTTGTTGGATTTCTACAGCTCTCCACCTATTTTTAACAGTGAGAAGCTAGGAGACAACAGCCAGCTTCTGGAGAAATCAGCCTTTGTGATTTAGCAGGACCTCAGTGAGACAGATGGGGGCTGGGGGCAGGCCCCAGGACAGCAGTGACCGGTCACCTCTCTGGCCAAGTTCCAACCCCACCCTCAGCCCACACCATGTCACTGGGTTTACCCTCACTCAGCCTGGCTCAGACCCTGGCCTGCACTACCTGAGGAGGGCGGTGCTGGAGAATGAGCCCCCAGGTGTGGCTGACCACAGAAACGATGAGCCAGACAGGGCACTGTCCTTCCTGAATCAATACTGCACCTTCCAAAGCAGTGAGAACCTCTTCGAGGAGAAAAGGTGCCCCAAAGTGACCACTAGTCAGTGCCTGGCACACAGTAGGTCCTGGAGAAATGCGTTTAACCGTCCCGATGGCATTCACTATACCCTGCTTCTATTGAAATCAGACTCCCCACACCCCTTTTGTCCTGAGGGAGGAGGTTTAGCCTTAGCTTTAAAAATGAGCAGCTGATCTCGGCTCCTGGGGAGGCCACGGTGGTTCAGGCTCAGCCCAGCCCTTACACACACTCCATGGGACCATGCGCTTAGGTCCCAGGGGTCACAGCCTGTCCAGGAGAAAGGTGGCAGGGAAGGACCCAACCCTACAAGGCTAAAATGGTAAAAAGACCATCAAGGAGTTTCCCAGCGTAGATGTCATGGCATCTTAAAAGGTGTTCTGTGGGAAATGGACAGCCCTGTAAGCCTGGGAAACTACAGGTTACAAAACCTAGCTAGGTCTCTTGTGTTTCATGGAGTCTTTCTCACCAGAGGTGACTCCCGCCAGAGATGCAAGATGAAGGTGCTGGATTCTGTGAGCAAAGCACCCTCTGGGGGAAATGACTGTGGATGTAATAGGGTGGGCTTGTTTAGACCAAATCCCTCAATATTCAAAAAATGAAGATCATGGCATCCGGTTCCATCACTTCATGGCAAATCAGTTCAGTCAGTTCAATCGCTCAGTTGTGTCCGACTCTGCAACCCCACAGACTGCAGCATGCCAGGCCTCCCTGTCCATCACCAACTCCTGGAGTTTACTCAAACTCACGTCCATTGAGTCAGTGATGCCATCCAACCATCTCATCCTCTGTCGTCCCCTTCTCCTCCCACCTTCAATCTTTCCCAGCATCAGGGTCTCTTCAAATGAGTCAGTTCTTCGGATCAGGTGGCCAAAGTATTGGAATTTCCGCTTTAGCATCAATCCTTCCAGTGAATATTCAGGATTGATTTCCTTTAGGATGGACTGGTTGGATCTCCTTGCTGCCCAAAGGATTCTCAAGAGTCTTTTCCTACACCATCAATTCTTCAGCACTCAGCCTTCTGTATAGTCCAGCTCTCACATCCATACATGACTACTGGAAAAACCATAGCTTTGACTAGGCAGACCTTTGTTGGCAAAGTAATGTCTCTGCATTTTAATATGCTGTCTACTTTGGTCATAACTTTTCTTCCAAGGAGTAGCGTCTTTTAATTTCATGGCTACAGTCACCACTTGCAGTGATTTTGGAGCCCCCAAAAATAAAGTCTGTCACTGTTTCCACTGTTTCCCCATCTATTTGCCATGAAGTGATGGGACTAGATGCCATGATCAGATAGACAGAGTGCCTGAAGAACTATGGACGGAGGTTCATGACATTGTATAGGAGGCAGCGATCAAGACCATCAATCCTCAAGGAAAAGAAATGCAAAAAGGCAAAATGTTGTCTGAGGAGGCCTTGCAAATAGCTATGAAAAGAAGAGAAGCAAAAGGCAAAGGAGAAAAGGCAAGATATATTCATCTGAATGCAGAGTTCCAAAGAATAACAAGCAGAGATTAAAAAAAAAAAAAAGCCTTCCTCAGTGATCAATGCAAGGAAATAGAGGAAAACAATAGAATGGGAAAAACTAGAGATCTCTTCAAGAAAATTAGAGATACCAAGGGAACATTTCATGCAAAGATGGGCTCAATAAAGGACAGAAATGGTATCACCTAACAGAAGCAGAAGATATTAAGAAGAGGTGGCAAGAAAACACAGAAGAACTATACCAAAAGATCTTCGTGACCCTGATAATCACAATGGCGTGATCACTCACCTAGAGCCAGACATCCTGGAATGTGAAGTCAAGTGGGCCTTAGGAAGCATCACTATGAACAAAGCTAGTGGAGGTGATGGAATTCCAGGGGAACTATTTCAAATCCTAAAAGATGATGCTATGAAAGTGCTGCACTCAATATGCCAGAAAATTTGGAAAACTCAGCAGTGGCCACAGGACTGGAAAAGGTCAGTTTTCATTCCAATCCCAAAGAAAGGCAACACCAAAGAATGCTCAAAAATACCACACAATTGCACTCATCTCACACGCTAGCAAAGTAGTGCTCAAAATTCTCCAAGCCAGGCTTCAACAGTACATGAACCGTGAACTTCCAAATGTTCTCTCTGGATTGAGAAAAGGCAGAGGAACCAGAGATCAAATTGCCAACATCTGTTGGATCATCGAAAAAGCAAGAGAATTCCAGAAAAACATCTGTTTCTGTTTTATTGACTATGCCAAAGCCTTTGTGTGGATCAAAACAAACTGTGAAAAATTCTTAAAGAGATGGGAATACCAGACCACCTTACCTGCCTCCTGAGAAATCTGTATGCAGGTCAAGAAGCAACAGTTAGAACTGGACATGGAACAACAGACTGGTTCCAAATTGGGAAAGGAGTACATCAAGGCTGTATATTGTCACCCTGCTTACTTAACTTATATGCAGAGTACATCTGGATGAAGCACAAGCTAGAATCAAGATTGCTGGGAGAAATATCAATAACCTCAGATATGCAGATGACAGCACTCTTACGGCAGAAAGTGAAGAGGAACCAAAGAGCCTCTTGATGAAAGTGAAAGAGGAGAGTGAAAAAGTTGGCTTAAAACTCAATATTCAGAAAACTAAGATCATGGCATCTGGTCCCATCACTTCATGGCAAATAGATGGGGAAAAAGAGAAAACAGTGTCAGATTTCATTTTCTTGGGCTCTAAAATCACTGCAGATGGTGACTGCAGCCATGAAATTAAAAGATGTTTGCTCCTTGGAAGAAAAGCTATGACCACCCTAGACAGTGTATTAAAAAGCAGAGACATTACTTTGCCAACAAAGTTCTGTCTAGTTAAAGCTATGGTTTTTCCAGTAGTCATGTATTGATGTGAGAATTGGACCATAAAGAAGGCTGAGTACTGAAGAACTGATGCTTTTGAACTGTGGTGTTGGAGAAGAAGACTCTTGAGGGTCACTTGAACAGCAAGGAGATCAAACCAGTCAATCCTAAAGGAAATCAGTCCGGAATATTCATTGGAAGGACAGGTGCTAAAGCTGAAACTCCAATACTTTGGCCCCCTGATGCAAATGACTAATTGGAAAAGATCTTGATGCTGGGAGAGATTGAGGGCAAGAGAAGAAGGGGGCAACAGAGGATGAGATGGTTGGATGGCATCACTGACTCAAGGGACAGGCGTTTGAGCAAACTCAGGGAGACAGTGAAGGGAAACCTGGCTTGCTGCAGTTCATGGGGTCACTGAGTTAGACACAACTTAATGACTGAACAACAGTAAGGACCCTGAGGCTCCAGGGCGGTTGAGAGGCTCATTTAGGGCTCTGCTGAGATGTGAATAGGATTCCCAGGTAGCTCAGTGGCAAAGAATCTGCCTAACAATGTGGGAGAAGCAGGTTCAATCCCTAGGTTGGGAAGATCTCCTGGAGGAGGAAATGGCAACCTACTCCAGTATCCTCACCTGGAGAATTTCATGAGCAGAAGAGCCTAGCAGGTTACAGTCCTTTTTATTCAGTCACTAAGTCATATCTGACTCTTTGTGACCCCATAGACTGCTGCAAACCAGGCTTCCCTGCCCTTCACTGTCTCCCAGAGTTTGCTCAAACTCACGTCCATTGAGTCAGTGATGCCATCCAACCATCTTATCCTCTGCTGCCCCCTTCTCCTCCTGCCCAAATCTTTACCAGCATCAGGTTCTTTTCTAGTGAGTCAGCTCTTCCCATCAGGTGGCCAAAATATTGGAGCTTCAATTTCAGCATCAGTCCTTTCAATGAATATTCAGGGTTGATCTTGCAATCCAACGGACTCTCAAGAGTCTTCTCCAACACCACAGTTCAAAAGCATCAATTCTTTGGCACTCAGTTCAGTTCAGTTCAGTCGCTCAGTTGTGTCCGACTCTTGGTGACCCCACGAATCGCAGCACGCCAGGCCTCCCTGTCCATCACCAACTCCCGGGGTTCACTCAGACTCACGTCCATCGAGTCAGTGATGCCATCCAGCCATCTCATCCTCTGTCGTCCCCTTCTCCTCCTGCCCCCAATCCCTCCCAGCATCAGAGTCTTTTCCAATGAGTCAACTCTTCGCATGAGGTGGCCAAAGTATTGGAGTTTCAGCTTTAGCATCATTCCTTCCAAAGAACACCCAGGGCTTATCTTTAGAATGGACTGGTTGGATCTGCTTGCAGTCCAAGGGACTCTCAAGAGTCTTCTTCAACACCACAGTTCAAAAGCATCAATTCTTTGGCGCTCAGCCTTCTTCACAGTCCAACTCTCACATCCATACAAGCCTTGACTACACAGACCTTTGTTGGCAAAGTAATGTCTCTGCTTTTCAATATGCTATCTAGGTTGGTCATAACTTTCCTTCCAAGGAGTAAGCGTCTTTTAATTTCATGGCTGCAATCACCATCTGCAGTGATTTTGGAGCCCCCCAAAATAAAGTCTGACACTGTTTCCACTGTTTCCCCATCTATTTCCCATGAAGTGATGGGACCAGATGCCATGATCTTCATTTTCTGAATGTTGAGCTTTAAGCCAACTTTTTAACTCTCCTCTTTCACTTTCATCAAGAGGCTTTTTAGTTCCTTTTCACTTTCTGCCATAAGGATGGTGTCATCTGCATATCTGAGGTTATTGATATTTCTCCCAGCAATCTTGATTCCAGCTTGTGCTTCCTCCAGCCCAGTGTTTCTCATGATGTACCCTGCATATAAGTTAAATAAGCAGGGTTAGCCTTCTTTATTGTCCAACTCTCACATTCATACATGACTACTGGAAAAACCATAGTTTCGACTACATGGACCTTTGTCGGCAAAGTAATGTCTGTGCTTTTTAATATGCCATTTAGGTTTGTCATAGTTTTTGTTCAAAGGAGCAAGCATCTTTTGATTTCATGGCTGCAGTCACCATCAGCAGTAACTGTGAATCCCAAGAAAATAAAATCTGCCACTGTTTCTACTTTTTCCCCATCTATTTGCCATAAAGTGATAGGACCGGATGCCATGATCTTAGTTTTTTGAATGTTGAGTTTTAAGCCAGCTTTTTCACTCTCCTCTTTCACCCTCATCAAGAGGCTCTTTGGTTCCTCTTCACTTTCTGTTGTTAGGGTGGTATCATATGCATATCTGAGGTTGTTGACATTTCTCCAGCAATCATGATTCCAGCTTGTGTTTCATCCAGCCTGGTATTTTGCATGATGTTCTCTGCATCTAAGCTACATAAGCAGGGTGACAATATACGGCCTTGACGTACTGTTTTCCCAGTTTGGAACCAGTCCCTCGACCCATGTCCAGTTTTAATTGTTTCTTCTTGACTTACATACAGATTTCTCAGGAGGCAGGTCACATGGTCTGGTAATTCCCATCTCTTGAAGAATTTTCCACGGTTTGTTGTGGTCCACACAGTCAAAGGCTTTAGCATAGTCAATGAAGCAGAAGTAGATGCTTTTCTGGAACTCTCTTGCTTTTTCGATGATCCAGCGGATGTTGGTAATTTAATCTCTGTTACCTTTCCCTTTTCTAGGTCCAGTTTGTGCATCTGAAAGTTCTCAATTCACATACGGTTGGAGCCTAGCTTGTAGGGCTACAGTCCATGGGGTCACAAAGAGTCAGACCGGAAGAGTCAGGCACAACTGAGCGCAGCTGTTCACAATAACGGCCCTCAAATCCAAAAACAAAAAGTGTAGTATGTAGCTTTTCCAGCAGGTGGCACTGTTATACTAGGCGATGCCTCTGCGTAGTGTGGCAGCCATTAAACCGTTAAAACTGTTTTCTCCACTAGCTGGAATTCTGTTTTGTTTCTGCTGGACCACCAGGGATGGTTTAGGGAGGGGACGATGTGGCCTAGATGTACCGCTAGCACTTCTGTACACGTGGTGACCCCGGGCAGGAGAATCCCCTCCGTCACTCACCCAATGGGAAGGCACTACAACACCTCGGTTCTGCCCCTCCGTTCCGTGGTAGAAGTCACAACCACAGGATGGTGAATGGCCCACAGGACCTCACCCACAAGGCCACTGAAGGTTTCATGCCCTTCTGCAAACTTTGCCAGATCCCTGTCCTTTGAGTTCGGGAGCCTTAGTCCAGGAGAACATGGACCCGGGAGTCTCACCTGCACAGGAGGCAGGGGTTACAGTGATGAGAGTCCCTTACACCAGGACGCCACGTTTTCCCCTGGCTGGGTGCTCAGGGAACAAACGCAGCAGCGGAGCTAGCCCTTCCCACCGGCGGACGGTGGGGGCAGCAGGAAAGAAACAGGGCCAGTCTCCTGTCTCCACTCCTCCAGGGTCTACACCTGAGCTTGCCACTTACGGCTCCCAGCGTCTGGTGCCTGGTGCATGGGCCCAAGGGTTTCTTTCTTCCTCTGCGCAGGCCACCACCTTCCCACCAGCATCCTCCGTCCTTTGTGCCCAACCCAGTGATGAGAAATGACCCAGGCTAAACAGGGGTCAGGGCTTCACACTCTTTGCATGCACAGTAAAAGATATAGGAGAGCAAGGAGCTCAAAGAAAATTGTCTCTCCCAACACTGAAGAAATTATGTGAAGAGGTAATGTGAAAAATATATTGGATAACTTAAATGGGGTACTAAAAATATTTTAAGGGAATTCTCTAGTAGTTCAGCAGTTAAGACTCTGCTTCCATTGCAAGGGGCAGGGGTTGGCCCCCTGGTTCAGGAACTAAGATCCTCCCACATGCCAGCCACACAGCCAAAAAAAAGTGTAAGTATCCTAAACAAAGGTAGGCAGGGGAAACAGAAGAATGAAAAGCAGAGGGCACAAATGGGAAACGAAAAGGGGAGGTCTGGATCTATGCATGTTAATAATTATGTTAAATGTAAATATGGTAAACACACCAATTCAAGAAACAGTTTGGCAGATGGATTTTTTAAAAAATGACCCAAAGAGTTTCTGCTATCTGCAAGAAACTCCCTTCACATGTGAGCTCAGTTGTGTTTGACTCTGTGGCCCCATGGACTGTAGTCTGCCAGGCTCCTCTGCCCATGGCATTTTCCAGGCAAGAATACTGAAGTGGAGTGTCATTTCCTGCTCCGGGGGATCTTTCTGACCTAGGGATCAAACCCATGTCTCTTGCATCTCCTGCCCTGGCAGGTGGATTCTTTACCTCCAGCGCCACCTGGGAAGCCCCTATTATAATATAGGTAGGTTAAAAAGAGAAAGTATGAAAAAACAAACAAACAAACAAAAAACCAACCTTGGAAACCCCAACAAACCAAAGAAGGGTAGCTATAGTAATATCAAAGCAAACTTCAGAGCAAAGAAATTAGCAGATTTAAAGAGAGACATTACACATTGTTAGAAGAATCAATCCACCAAGAAGGGAAAACATTTCTAAATGTATAAACACCTGAGAGTAGAGCTTCAAAATATAAGCAGCAAAAACTGTCAGAGCAGAAAAGTGGTGGTTCAGTTCAGTTCAGTCGCTCAGTCGTGTCCAACTCTCTGCGACCCCATGAATCGCAGCACTCCAGGCCTCCCTGTCCATCACCAACTCTCGGAATTTACCCAAACTCATGTCCACTGAGTCGGCGATGCCATCCAGCCATCTCATCCTTTGTCGTCCCCTTCTCCTTCTGCCCTCAATCTTTCCCAGCATCAGAGTCTTTTCAAATGAGTGATAGACATATCCACAATGAAACTTGGAAGCTGCAGCACACTTCTCTGAAAAAAGTGAAAGCGTTAGCTGTTCAGTCCTGTCTCTTTGTGACCCCATGGACTGTAGGGCTCCATGGGGCTCCTCCGTCCATAGGATTCTCCAGGCAAGAATTCTCTGGCTACTTTTGTATGTGTTATACAGAGAAGCTCTCTTCTGTATGTAATACGTTACATAAACAGAATTAGCAAGGATAGAACTGAAGAAACCACCAACTAACTGGAGTTAATTGCTATCGATAGAACACTCCACAGTCTTTTCAAGCACACACGGAGCATTTACCAAGGCAGACTGTATTGTGAGTCACAAATCAAACCTTCACAAATTTAAAAGGATTGAAATCATACAAACTACGCTTTCTGACAATAATGAAATTAGGAAGCAGAAACAGAGAGACAACTAAAAATTTTCCAAACACTGCCAAAGATACAACACACATAAAAAAGCAACCTCAAAGGAAATTAAATTGAATACACTTTAATTGAAATTTAAATAAATTAAAATAGAAAATTAAAAATACATTAAAATGAAAGAAAATTAATATATAACATACCAAAATTTGTGGGATGTAGCTAAAGTGGGAGGGGGATTTATTGCCTGAAATGCTTATATTACAAAATAAGAAATATCTTAAAGTAACCATCTAACCTTCGCCTATAAAAAAAATGAGGGGGGGTGTGGGAAGGAGAGAGAGAAAAATAAACCCAAAGTAAGCTGGAGGTGAAAATAATAAGAATCAGTTATTAGTGAAACTGAAAATAGACAAGCAGAGAAAAATCAGTGAAATCAAAAGGTGGTTCTTTGAAAGACTATACAATTGATGTACCCCTAGTCAGACTGACAAACAGAGAAGACAGAAATGACCAAATCAGGAACGAAAAAGTGACTATAACTCTAAACCTCACAGACTTTAAAACAATAATGTTTCTGTGCCAATGAATTTGACAGACTACATGACTTAGGTCAAATCTTCAGAAACCACAAGCTCTCCAGACTCACCCACAACATGAAAGATAAGCCAGTCCTATAACAGTTTTAAGAACTGAATTTGTCATTTAAAGCTGTACTTTAAAATCGCCAAGCCCTGTTGCTTTCATTCTCAAATTATTTTTTTAATAGATTTATTGGGATATAAGTCACATACCACACAGGTCACCCATTTAAAGTATATAATTCAATAGTTTTTGGTATATTTAGTGTTAAGTAACCATCACCACAATCAATTTTAGAACGCATCAACACGTCAGAAAGAAACCCTGAATCCGTTAGCAATCACAGCAATCACTTTCTATTTCCTCCCAACTCCTCAGCCCTAGGCAACCACCAATGTAATTTCTGTCCTATGGATCTGTCTACGGTGCACATTTCATATGAATGGAGTTATATAATACATGGTCTTTGTGACTGGTTTCTTTCTCTTATCATGTATTCAAGGTTTGTCCATGTTGAAGTGTGTGCAAGTTCTTCATTTCTTTTTATAGTCAAACAACCTTTTATTATAAAGATATATCACATTTGATGGTTTCATTCATTAGCTGATGGACATTTGGGTTTTTCCACTTTTTGGCTGTTATGAATAACTATAAACACTTGTGTAAAGGTTTTTATGCAGACATACGTTTTCATTTCTCTTGCGTATACCCTTAGGAGTGGAATTGCTGGGTCATATGGTAACTCTAAGCTTACCGTTTTGAGAAACAGAATTTTCCAGAGCAGCCATAACATTTAAATTCTCACCAAGAGTATATGAAAGTGAAAGTCGCTCAGTTGTGTCTGACTCTTTGTGACCCCATGGACTATACAGTCTATGGAACTCTCCAGGCCAAAATGCTGGAGTGGGTATAGCCTTTCCTTTCTCCAGAGGATCTTCCCAACCCAGGGATTGAACCCAGGTCTCCCTCATTGCAGGCAGATTCTTTACCAGCTGAGCCACAAGGGAAACCCTAGAATACTGGAGTGGGTAGCCTATCCTTTCTCCAATGATCTTCCCGACCCAGGAATTGAACCAGGGTCTTCTGCATTGCAGGCGGATTCTTAACCAACTGAGCTATGAGGGAAGCCCGAGGTTTGCAGCAAAAGAAAGGGTTATTGGTCAAGACTGACCAACTATGGTGTTAGGTTTGTAAAAGCATCATTTGGGGTGAGGATTGCAAAGAGTATGACTTTATACTGACTGAGTGGTGAGGTAACAGGATGATGTTTCAGGAATCCTATCAATCGTCAGCCTTTCAGGGACTGGTGTCTAGAGGGTTGTGCTCAGCATGTAGGCCCCACCCTCCATCTTAGTTCCTAAAGAATGACATAAAGATATGTGACAGATTATGATGTATGCCTTGAGAAGAACTAAAATTGTATAACTGAATTGTTGTTTCTTGACCGCTTTTCCTTTGTTTCTGCATTTTTTACTTTCCTAACTAGTAACTGCTTGAGTCTGTCCTTTGGAATTCAGAGAAGGGCTAGGAGACTAAAGCTTTTTTCTACAAACAAGAAACGGGGGCACAGCAGGCCTTTGGTGTCCAGGAGGGCCCCTCAGGAGACACAGGTTTCGGGCACAGTGATGGTCAGTCGCCTCCCGGCCTCCTTCCCGCACTGGGCACGTGGGCCCGTGGTCAGCATATGCAGGTGGCTTCTGCTGAGTCAGATGCTGTGCCTGCGTCGCTTTGGGCAAAGTCTGATTCAGTTCTTGAGTCCAGGCACCACATCCTCCCACTTAATGGAACACAGAGGTAAGGGTTGGCTCCTTGCAGCAGTGTAATTAGGAAGGACGGGGAGGAAACTCCAGGCAGAAGAACCCCCCGGGGTCCAGAGCCCTGCCAGCCCAGGAGACACAGGGGCACATGAGCTGATACTGCTCCCGGAAGAAGCCCCAGATTCCCTGCCCCCCCAGTCAGGGCCTCCCAAACCCCAGGTAATCACACCAGCTGCACTGCTATGACACCCGCCTTGAGAGATATTATTTTCTACATTGAAAAAATAACAACACTATGATGAGCAGAGCCTGCTGAAAGAAAGGCTGAGAGTGTTTTGAAGACGCATTGCTGTTAGTCGGTTTTATGGCACATTTGCATTTAAATAGATTCTTTAGCTCTTTTTCTGAACTTCACAGTAAGATAGCCTTAAAAGTTGCTGACTAATAGGGAGGCGTGTGCTTAATTTTCACTTTAATTTTAACACCAATACATTGTCTTATCATAGCCATTCCAGCTCAAATGACACTGAAAAAATGCAAATTTTTAATGAGTTTTCCTGTTCTCTTTGGTTAAAAATCCAACAATTCTTGGACCTGTGTTACAGGAAAGATGCTCCTCTCACAGGCCAGTCTGGCTGGCCCTGCTCTGAGCTCTTCTTAGGAGCTGCCCAGTCATATCTCCTGCCCTCTGCAGCTTCCCTCCATGGAAACAAGGGCTCCCAACAGTAGAAAGTTGTGTGTCTTGCAGGAGAGCTCTGGGGAAAAGGGCTTTTAGTGCCAAGAACTAGGACCCATACTCAGCATCAGCAGTGGTGTATCAGAAATGTCATGTATCAGAAAACCACCTCTCAAGGTCTAATTATTAAATTTTCTGGAAACTTGCAACCTAACCTGGGATTCCTGCAGGCAGATTCTTTATTGTTTGAGCCACCAGGGAAGCCAGTTCTTCCACAGTTATTATTAAAACTTAAATTATGTAAACTTAAAAGTAAACACATTATCCTAAAAATGAAAGTGAAAAATCTCTAAAATTCATTACTGCGTTATTGCTGTATTAGTATTGAAACAGAGGGTAGTCATCAGTTAGATTCATCACACCTGTAACCCGCCTTCACTCATCAAGCTCTCTTTAGTTGATTTCACAAAACTTTGCACATCCTCCAAGCCTCATGTAGCCTCAACAATATGATGTTGGTCCAAGTTGTAATTGCAGACACTTGGCTTCAGCTATGTCCAGTTTGAGCTTGAGCCAGTGAAGACTGGTTAAGACCACTGGCCCTTCATCTGGATAGGAGCAAATGTCAGCTCAGTGACCTTTTTTATATATTTGGCTGCGCTGGGTGTTGATTGCTGCGCAGGCTTTTCTGTAGTTGCAGCAAGCAGGGGCTACTCTCCAGCTGTGCTGTGGGGGCGTCTCATCACAGTGGTTTCTCCTGTTGTGGAACACAGACTCTGGGACACGTGGGTTTCAGTAGTTGCACCTCCCAGGCACTAGGGCACAGCCTCTATAGTTGTGGTGCACAGGCTCAGTCGCTCTGCAGCACGTGGGATCTTCCTGGGTCAGGAATAGAACTGGTGTCTCCTGCATTGGCAGGCAGATTCTCTACCACTGAGCCACCAGGGAAGCATCTCAGTGACTTCCTGGTGTGAGAGGGCCCCAATTCCACCCCCAGAGTGTATGGACTGCATCAGTTTCTGAACACGTCCCATGGAGAAGTCTGTAGCTTATTTCACCTACACAAAATGACCATCACCTCACCTTTTTCTGGGCTTGCCTGGTGGCTCAGCTGGTAAAGAATCCACCTGCAATGCGGGAGACCTGGGTTCGATCCCTGGGTTGGGAAGATCCCCTGGAGAAGGGAAAGGCTACCCACTCCAGTATTCTCACCTGGAAAATTCCATGGACTGCATAGTCCATGGGGTCACAAAGAGTTGGACATGACTGAGCGACTTTCACTTTCACTTCACCTTTTTCTTAGCTCCAATTAGCTTTCCCCACACTCCCCACATTCAGCTTTATCTCATAAATATCCCAGGCCCCTTGCCTGTAGGGAGTCAGACTTGAGATTTGTTCTCCAGTCTCCTCACTCAGCTGCCTGGTGAATAAACCTTTTCTCTGCTGTGAACCTCGGTGTCTCAGCGTTTGACTTGCTGCACATCCAACCAGACTTGGCCCAGGTAATACCAGCTATGTTCCTGAGGTCATTCACATTCATGATGTTGAGATAAAATGTACGTTTTATGACAAGACAAGAAAAATTTAAACATAACCTTTTGCTCTGTGTTCAGGCCTCCTCCCTCCCTTCTTGTGTTTCTGCATTAACCAGCCTTCCATGGAAAGACGAGCCTGGCGGGCTTCAGTCTGTGGGGTTGCAAAGAGTTTGACACAACTGAGCGACTAACACTTTCACTTTTCACTTTGCTTCTTGATTTTAAGATGTAGATGACCCACTAGTCACCTTGTATGTGCAGCTCTCTGCAAACTGTCAATATACCACCTGACATATATCTTTTGTCTCAAAAACCTTGTAATTGTGCTTTGACCTCTAATGGGTAGAACACTCCTCAGAGCTTTCTGAAAGACTGCCTTCCAGGTTATAATGCTCAGGCTGGCTTGAATAAAATTTTCCATTTCTTTCTTAGATTGCCTATTGATTGTTTTTTTCATGGACAGGTGAAAGGACTATATAATGGTGTTTAGTAAGGTTATGCTGGTGGGAACAAACCAGCCATGAAACTGGTGGGAGCAAACCAGCAATGCCCTCCCACCCAACCATTTTCCTTCAAAGAGCTGGTTGCTGACCCATAACAGCACACCACGGATAACCACACAACCCAGAGTAACTACAGGCCTCCTTCCTGTCTTGTTTTTCAGCCTGGGCAGGATGGTGCTGGGAAGACTCCTAGAAGGGCAGCTCTTGCCCTCCTGAGATGGTTGGGCCAGTGCCCAAGGCCTACATGATGTTTGCATTGATGAGCCCCAAGTAGCAAAGAAAGCAGTGAGCAAGACTGCTAAGAGGTCTTCCTGGCTACCTGCACACGCCCTCGCTCTCTTGGCTCTAAGAAAACCCCCCAAACAGACTTCCCTGGGCCTCAGGCCCAGCCCGTCCTCTGATCCTGAGGACAGCCCAAGGTTCCCACCTCCCACCTGGATGGCAGGAGTGGCATCTCACTGGTTTCTCAGCCCTCAGCCCTGCCCCGCCTGCCAGATGGTCCCATCAGGGGACTCGTGATGCCCCTCCTCTCCTCTAGCACCTGGGCTGGCTCCCTACTACCTGCCACAACCCTGGCCACTCCCCGCTCTGGCTCTCAGGGCTCCACACTACTCCCAAAGTCTACCCCCAAACTCACTCTTTAGAATGAGGCTCAGAGAGGGAGCAAGGAACTAACATCTTTGTGCATGTAAGTTGGTAAAAAAAAAAAAAAGAATATCTGCCCATTCTGACATCACCAAGGCAAAATATCCTTTTATGAAAATGAGAATCACTGAACTTGCTTGGATGCCAATTCCCTGAGCTTTCTGCCCCATGGTATCGTGAGGTTCAAATTTGCTCTCACCTCCTCCTTTTCCCTTTCTAAATCCTGCACCTGGGCAGGGCACGTGAAAGCCAACACTGCTTCTCCTTTCTACTATTTCGCTCACGTTCAGTCACCAGATTGTGTCCAACTCTTTGTGATCCCACGGACTGCAGCCCATCAGGCTCCTCTGTCCATGGGATTTCCCAGGCAAGAATACTGGAGTAGATAGCTATTTCCTTCTCCAGGGAATCTTCTTGACCCAGGGATCAAACGTACTCTCCTGCACTGGATTCTTTACCACTGTGCCACCTGGGAAACAACTCCTCTAGAACCCAGCTCTCCCACATTGCAGGCAGTTTCTTTACCCTCTGAGCCATCAGGGAAGCCCCATTAATACTACACAATCTAGCAGTCCTGTGCTTGGGCATATATCTGGAGAAAACTGCAATTCGAAAGGATAAATGCACCCCAGTGTTCACTGCACTGATCACCATAACCAAGACGTGGAAGCAACTTAAATGTCCATCAAGAGAAAAACGGATAAAGAAGATGTGGTCCATGTATATAATGGAATGTCACTCAGTCAGAAAAAAGAAGGAAATACTGCCATTTGCAGCAACATGGATGGGCCCAGAGATTGTCATACTAAATGAAGTAAGTCAGAAGAAGAAAGATAAATACCATATGCTATCACTTGTATGTGGAGTCTAGTAAAAAATATATATACAAAGAAACTTATTTACAAAACAGAAACAGTCCCACAAATCTTGAAATCAAACTTATAGTTACCAAAGGGGAAATGTGGGAGGACGTTGATAAATTAGGATACTGTGATTAACATATACACATTATTGTATGTGGGCTATATTCTAATATATGTATATATTCTGATATATGTATATATTCTAATATATGCATATATTCTATATACAATAGAGTATGGGCTGGGAATAAGATGGCAGAGTAGAAGGATGTGTGCTCATCCTCTTTTGTGGGAATTCCAAAATTACAACTCGCTGCTGAAGAATCATCGAAGGAAGAATGTTGGATCCCACCAAAAGAGATACTCCACGTCCAAGGGCAAAGGAGAAGCCCCAGCAAGATGTAAGAAGAGGCAAAATAGCATTTAGAATCAAACCCCAAAGCAAAACAATGCCCAGTTGTGGGTGTGACTGGTGATGGAAGTAAAGAACGATGCTGTAAAGAATAATATTGCATAGGAACCTGGAATGTTAGGTCCATGAAACAAGGTAATTGGAAGTGCTCAAAGTGGAGATGGCAAGAGTAACCATCAACATTTTAGGAACCAGTGAACTAAAATGGACTGGAATGGGTGAATTTAACTCAGATGACCATTATATCTACTACTGTGGGAAAGAATCCCTTAGGAAAAATGGAATAGTCCTCATAGTCACAAAAGAGTTCAAAATGCAGTACTTGGATGCAGTCTCAAAAACTACAGAATGATCTCTGTTCGTTTCTAAGGTAAACCATTCAATATCACAGTAATCTAAGTCTAACCCCCAACAAGTAATGCTGAACAAGCTGAAGCTGAATGGTTCTATGAAGACCTACAAGACCTTCTAGAACTAACACCCAAAAAAGACTTCCTTTTCATTATTGGGGACTAGAATGCAAAAGTAGGAAGTCAAGAGATACCTGGAGTAGCAGGCAAATTTGGCCTTGCTGTACAAAATGAAGCAGGACAAAGATTAACAGAGTTTTGCCAAGAGAATGCACTGGTCATAGAAAATACCCTCTTCCAACACAAAAGAAGACTCTGTATATGAACATCACCAGATGGTCAACACTGAAAACAGATTGATTATATTCTTTGCAGCCAAAGATGGAGAAGCTCTATATAGTCAGCAAAAAGAAGACTGGGAGGTGACTGTGGCTCAGATCATGAATTCCTTATTGCCAAATTCAGACTTAAGTTGAAGAAAGTAAGGAAAAAACACTAGACCATTCAGGTATGACCTAAATCAAATCCCTTATGATTATACAGTGGAAGTGAGAAATAGATTTAAGGGATTCGATCTGATAGACACAATGCCTGAAGAGCTATGGATAGAGGTTCATGACATTGTACAGAAGGCAGTGATCAAGACCATCCCCAAGAAAAAGAAACACAAAAAGGCAAAATTGTTGTCTGAAGAGGCCTTACAAATAGCTGAGAAAAGAAGAGAAGCAAAAGGCAAAGGAGAAAAGGAAAGATATACTCATCTGAATGCAGAGTTCCAAAGAATAGCAAGGAGAGATAAGAAAGCCTTCCTCAGTGATCAATGCAAAGAAATAGAGGAAAACAATAGAATGGGAAAGACTAGAGATCTCTTCAAAAAAATTAGAGATACCAAGGGAACATTTCATGCAAAGATGGGCACAATAAAGGACAGAAATGTATGGATGTAACAGAAGCAGAAGATTAAGAAGAGGTGGCAAGAATCCACAGAAGAACTATACAAAAAAGATCTTCATGACCCAGATAACCACAATGGTGTGATCACTCACCTAGAGCCAGACATCCTGGAATGTGAAGTGAAGTGAAGTGGGCTTTAGGAAGCATCACAATGAACCAAGCTAGTGGAGGTGATGGAATTCCAGGGGAGCTATTTCAAATCATAAAAGATGATGCTATGAAAGTGCTGCACTCAATATGCCAGCCAATTTGGAAAACTCAGCAGTGGCCACAGGACTGGAAAGGGTCAGTTTTCATTCCAATCCCAAAGAAAGGCAATGCCAAAGACTGTTCTAACTACCACACAATTGCACTCATCTCACACACTAGCAAAGTAATGCTCAAAATTCTCCAAGCCAGGCTTCAGCAGTACGTGAACTGAGAACTTCCAGGTGTTCAAGCTGGATTTAGAAAAGAGAGGAACCAGAGATCAAATTGCCAATGTTTGTTGGATCATCGAAAAAGCAAGAGAATTCCAGAAAAACATTTAAAGGAATGGGAATACCATCCGGAAGATGGGAACACCATTCCCAAGGAATACCTCAGGAAGCTTACCTGCCTCCCGAGAAATCTGTATGCAGGTCAAGAAGCAACAGCTAGAACTGGACATGGAACAACAGACTGGTTCCAAATAGGAAAAGGAGTACGTCTAGGCTGTATATTGTCACCCTGCTTATTTACCTTATGCAGAGTACATCATGCAGAATGCCAAGCTGGATGAAGCACAAGCTGGAATCAAGATTGCCAGGAAAAATATCAATAACCTCAGATATGCAGATGACTCCACCCTTATGGCAGAAAGCGAAGAAGAACTAAAGGGTCTCTTGATGAAAGTGAAAGAGGAGAGTGAAAAAATTGGTTTAAAACTCAACATTCAGATAACGAAGATCATAGCATCCGGTCCCATCACTTCATGGCAAATAGATAGGGAGACAGTGGAAACAGTGACAGACTTTCCATTTTGGGGCTCCAAAATCACTATGGATGGTGACTGCAGCCATGAAATTAAAAGATGCTTGCTCATTGGAAGAAAAGCTATGACCAACCTAGACAGCATATTAAAAAGCAGAGACATTACTTTCCCAACAGATGTCCCTCTAGTCGAAGCTATGGCTTTTCCAGTAGTCACGTATGGATGTGAGAGTTGGACTATGAAGAAGGCTGAGCACCAAAGAATTGATGCTTTTGAACTGTGGAATTGGAGAAGACTCTTGATAGTCCCTTGGACTGCAAGGAGACCCAACCAGTCCATTCTAAAGGAAATCAATCCTGAATATTCATTGGAAGGACTGATGCTGAGGCTGAAACTCTAATACTTTGGCCACCTGATGTGAAGAACTGACTCACTGGAAAAGACCCTGATGCTGGGAAAGATTGAAGGTGGGAGAAGAGGACGACAGAGGATGAGATGGTTGGATGGTATCACTGACTCAGTGGACATGAGTTTGAGCAAGCTCCAGGAGTTGGTGATGGACAGGGAAGCCTGGCTTGCTGCGGTCCATGGGGTCACAGAGTCGGACATGACTGAGTGACGAACTGACTGAAAAGCTACTATATAGCACAGGGAACTATACTCAGATTTCTGTAATAACCTATATGGGAAAAGAATATGAAAATGAAAAAGAAATGCTATATATATATGTTCATAACTGATTAACTTTGTGGTCCACCTAAAACTAACACATCATTTAAATCAACTATACTCCAATTTAAACAACAACAACAATAACAAAGGGTCATAAATCTATGTGTAACACTATTGTCAAAGGTAGTGCAAAGGCAGCAGATTCATTAGCTGCCCCCTGTTCCCTGGTGGCACACAAGCCCACAGTCCAGGACAACTTCAGAAGCCCTGTGACTCTCCCACCAATACCTAGTCCAGGGCATAAAAAGGCCCAAGATTTAATATGAGAGGTCCCCCTCACCTCAAGTATAGAATGGGGCTCCAGCAGGGCACCTAAAGAGCTCTATTCATGTTATCTGTGGTTTGGGGGGCACCATGGATGTATGTGGGGCTTCCCTAGTAGCTCAGCTGGTAAAGAATCTGCCTGCAATGCAGGGGACCCTGGTTCGATTCCTGGATTAGGAAGATCCACTGGAGAAGGGGTAGGCTACCCACTTCAGTCTACTTAGGCTTCCCTGGTGGCTCAAATGATAAAGAATCTGCCTGCAGTGTGGGAGACCTGGGTTCGGTCCCTGGATTGGAAAGCTTCCCTTAAAGAGGGAAATGTTACCCACTCTAGTATGCTTGCCTGGAGAATCCCATGTACAGAGGAGCCTGGAGGGCAACAGTTCATGGGGCCAAAAAGAGTCAGACATGAATGAGCAACTGAGCATATATGTATTAATTGATTAATTTTTGGCTGTGCTGGCTCTTTGCTGTGGGCAATTTTCTCTAGTCACAGTGAGCGAGGGCCACTCTCTAGCTGTGGTGTGTGTGTTTCTCATTGTGGCGGCTTCTCTTGTTGCAGAGAGGGACTTTAGGGCACTTGGGCTTAGTTGCCTGCAGCTTGTGGAGTCTTCCCAGACCAGGGATCGAACCTGGGTCCCCTGCACTGGCAGGCGGATTCTTTACCACTGGACCACCAGGGAAGTCCTCTGGGTCCTTCTTATGGTCCAGGCCCATCACGTGTCCTCACCGAGGTATACCTCACCTGACTGGAGACTCTGCACTCCCTGGTCTTCACTTCTGAAATGCTCTGCCCCATGTCTCATCCATCAGGGCTCAGCTTAAATTCCTCCTTCTTGGGACCCCCTTCCCTGACTCCTCTTGACCTCCTTCCACTGAGGTTTCTGCCTTCCACCCCCACCCTTTGACCACCTCTCTAGCACTCATTTTCTTCACGGTATTTTGTATTTAGCTTTATATTCATTCCTGTGCTGTGCTGTGCTTAGTGGCTCAGCTTTGTCCCACTCTTTGCAACCCCATGGACTGTAGCCCGCCAGGCTCCTCGGTCCATGGGGATTCTTGAGGCAAGAAGACTGGAGTGGGTGGCCTACCTCTTCTCCAGGGGAACTCCTGATGCAGGAATCAATGCGGGGTCTTCTGCATTGCAGGCAGATTCCTTACCAGCTGAGCCCCCAGGGAAGCCTACATTGATCCAATCACTAGTCCTGAGAGCTGTCCCAGGTGCTGGAGACACAGCCCGGAACAATCCAGACTCGCTCTCTTGCTCAGCTGCTCCCCTACACTCCACAAGACAGAAGAAGCTGCATCTATTTTGTGGCCCCAGGCCTGGCACAGAAACGGGACACAATAAGCACCTGTTAAAAGAACGTGTTGTTCCATTAACGGATCAGTGAGGGAAGTAGGCTTGAACTCATTAAATAGTGTCTTACCTGTAAAGTCTCATAGAAATGAAATATTTGCAAAGCAAATAAACCAACTGGAACACACCAGGACGTATTTTGGAGTCCAGAGCAAATCTTCTTTGGAAGCAGAGTTCTTTTGTGATGTAAATGATCCATCGCCTCCTCCCAGCTCTGTGTTGTTCTTGAGCTTTCCTGCAGCTTGTGAACCTTCTAAGATTTTAGGTAAAATATGTGTGAGTGAGCATTTTGTGCATTTTTCTGAGGCATTCATATCTTCCATTAGATTCTTGAAGGGTCTGTTACTCCAGAAGGCTCAGAAGATGTGACCCTGGCTTGTGCCTATTTTTCAGGACTGTCTTGATGTGCCCTTTCCTGGTGAATTAATTGCCTTGGCAATTGTCTGTTTTTAGCAAACAGATCTTTATTAGCCACAGTTTTCATCCATCCTTCATTAAAAGAGTCCCCAGTTACATGGACTTGGTGAAGCCCATTATTTGTAAAGCCTAAAGGTTCTACACTCTATTACTAAGATGGAATAATATCATACATCAAAGAGGCTGAAAGCAACAAGTCTCACAAAAATATGAAAAGCGAGATAAGTTGCTCAAAAGCAGTAGAGCCCTTGGAAATTTCCTGGCGAAGAAAAAAGAACGCTCTGTTTCAAGCTGCCTTTGGGTCTCAGAGTGAACTTTAAGATGAAAAATTTCTTCCCCCAAGAATCACATCAAGTTAATGTCAGAGGGAGTTGTTTTAAGTCACAGCCCCTTAAGCAACAGCCCTTAGAGAAAACCCTGAGCTCCAGCTTTTTGCCTCCAGGAGTCAAATTCCACACCCCGCCCTCCAGTCTGCCAGCAACTCAAACAGAATTGCTCCCTTGTCCTGGGGCACACTTCCCACTTGTCACCTGGGTCACTGGAGGGCTCCTTTGCATCAAAGGCAAGCCACCCCCTGCCCTCCAAGGCCAAATCTGACCCAGAGCTGCCACCTGCATTTCCTCCATAAAAGATTCCTTATCTTTCAGAGATACATATGGGAATATTTATAGAATTCAAAACACTTTGAATTCTGGAATTTGCTTAAAAACAATCATCTGAGGACTGGGGTAAAGATGAACCAGGACTGGCACATATGGAATTGCCAAAACGGTATGGGAGATATACAGACGTTTATCATTCTATTAGTTCTCCATTCACATTGACGATTTCCCCCCCAAACAAGACGCCCAACAAGGTGATTTCTGGCTGGTGGAAAGGCCTTGTCCATGGATACCAATGGCTCTCTCAAGTGGGTGCAGAGGATTCGGGAGGAGAGACAGCCCTGTACCCCCACGCTCGGGCTGCCCTCTTACCTCCCTGCTTTACGATCCTTCTAAGGTTTATGACATTTTCTAAAGCCTTCTTCCTGTGTCCATAGGCTTTCAGAAAACTGTTCTGACATCTTCCTGGCTAGGGGCATCAGGAGGGTCTAAATAAACTGAGGCATTTTTTCAAGGTTCAAGGAGGTTATGTACGTTAGGAATTTTTATGTTTTTATGTTTTCTTTTTTTGTTTGTTTGTTTCTTCTCTATTGTGGAAATCTTCAAACATATGCAAAAGGAGAACTAATAGAATGATAAATGTCTATATATTTCCCATACAGTTTTGGCAATTCCATATCTGCCAGTCCTGGTTCATCTTTACCCCAATTCTCAGATGATTGTTTTTAAGCAAATTCCAGAATTCAAAGTGTTTCACCTAAAAATATTCCCATATATATCTCTGAAAGATAAAGAATCTTTTATGTCATTATAACCACAATACAATGGCTACATCTAGAAACTTTTGATGATAATTCTCTCGTAATATCAAATGCACTGTCAATAGTCTTCTTTCCTTGATTGTTTCTGTCAGCGAGGATGAAAACTTTCCTCTGCATGTTTAGATTCTTCTGATTGGTCTAAGAACTAAATTGATGTGAAACAGATTAACAGGAGAAAATAAAAAATTTTAATTTTGTACATACAGGAACCCACATACACAAGAGGGTCAGAGATCCTGTTATCAAAGCCAAGTTCATGTGTCCAAAGCATAGTGAGGCCCCAAAATGTTGGAGTCTGGAGCAGAGAGGCTTACAGTCAGGGAGAGCAGGCAGTTCATGCTGCAAAGACTCAAACTCTCACATGGCTTTGACGGAAGAGTTTTTATAGGCGAAATTTGGGGTGAGGGATGCAGGTGCGGGACTGTCTTCTGATTGGTTGGTGGTGAGATGACAGGGTGGTGGTTCAGGAATCTCACTCATCAGTCTTTCGGTTCTGACCAATCTGGGGTCCACGTGCTTGAGCTCAGCCTGAAGTTACCATCCTCCCCCTGGGTGGGGACCTTCGTTCCTATAGAACTCAGAGACGTGTATCAGATGGCTCTGTACATCCCTTGAGGAGGAGCTAGGACCCTGCTGTATTGCCACACTAAAGTTTCTTGACTATCCTCCCCTTGTTTCTGCATTCCCTCACTTCCCTGTTGGTAACTGACTGAATCTGCCCTTTGGAATTCAGGGAAGATCTAGGAGGCTGAAACCTTTTTCTGACAAACAAGAAACACAGGACGCAGAAAAGCTTTGGTACCCAGGAGGGCTCCAGAGTGTCCTGCTTGGCTTCAACCACACATACATGAGAGGTTCAGAGACAGGTAAAATGAGGGATGTGCCATCCTGAGCTGAGGAATGGGGCTTCTGGAGACTGGAAGCTCACAGAACAATAAGAGGGGCACGTGTTTGGTAATTAGATGTTCGCTCTATCACACAGATGGGAACCCTTAGATACAATTTCTTGCTGGTGATGACTCTTTTCTGGGAAAAATCTCCAATTTAAATTCTTCCAGGCACTTAAGGGAGGGGCAGTAGTTTCTTTTGAACCTGTAGGATCACGATTGCCTTTAGCTCAAAGGAGTCCTCATGCAAAAATGGCGCGTTTGGGACAGGTTTGTTCTGAACCCTACATTTCATCAATGACTTTATTTTTACGGTGTGTTTAAATCAGAATCCACGTAAGCGCCACACTTCCCTGTTGGTTGATAAAGCGTTTAAGTCTCTTAATGTATAACTTCCCTTCCAACTCTTTTTTCCATGTAATTTATTTAGTGAAGAATATGCTTCAGCTTTAGACATTCTGTTTTTTATCTCTGTTTCCTGTGAGATTTCTGATTTTTTTCTTTGCTTTGTCTTTTCTGGGAACCAGGTTGGGAGAGGGGCATGGTAGTCTTGCTATGATGTCATCAGTCATGTAAGGCCCTTTTTAGATAATCAGCCCTTTCTTTAGAATGGTCTGATGGTCCCCCAGCCTCAGTTCCCTGGGGCCCAGTCTCTCCAGGGCACCCAGCCACCCCGGCTGCCTGAATCGGCACAGAGAGTTGGGTCTGGGCCTGTTGATATTCATCAAAGACCAACAGGAGGACACTTATAAGTCAAACAGAGTTGAGTTTAGTGTCTTGTTGAAACGAGAGACTGACAGGTGGAAAACTGAGGGAGCTCTCTGGAAGAGTGTCAGGAAGAAGTTAAAATCTGATTTGGATTTGAGATGAGTGATTTGGAAGTGGGCTCAGGGAAGTGTGTTTTGCTCTGGATCACGTGGTGTCTGGACAGCACACCCTGAGATTGTTTAATGAGCCTTATGTGGGAGTCAGGAGGAGGGAAGTGGGGCTAACGCTGTAAACAGTAAAGAAGTTTCAATCACTTTCTGAGCCAGAAGACGAGTCTCCGGAACATTCTTCAGGTCCTGGCTGTTCCTGTTTTTGTTGCTGCTCAGATGTGATTGTTATCTGACCTTGTTAGTCACTTTCTGAGCCACAGGAGGAGCCCTGGAACATTCTTCAGGTCCTGGCTGTTCTTGTTTTTGTTGATGCTTAGGCGTGGCTGTCAGATGGCCTTGTTTTTATCTTCATCTGTCACACCATCCAGTGGCCTTGTCTGCTAGACGTGTCCTAGGAAACTGTCTTTGTTCAACAGGAGAATATCATGGCCTTGTTGTGAGGGCCAGGCCATTTCCCGGCTGTCAGGGGCCTTTTTGTTCTTCTCCAGTTCTAGCTCTATCTATGTTTTCAGCTTCCTGATGCCTCTGCTGTGAGTCTTGCAGGCGCTGGGCTGACAAGGCTGGCTTCTCAGCTTGCTCCCTGCCAGCTTTCAGCTTCCTCCATTTGCTGGGTCAGTGACCACTCAGAAACTGGATTCTAAATTTTTGCTACTGTGATCTCTTGGCCTAGTCTCTTTACCTTTTAGGGTTTACGCCTTTTTGTTATCTCTTTACTGTCTTTAGAGGACTTTGAGGACAGAACAGCAGCGTGTGACTGCACCCCCACAGCGTCTGTAACCGGCAATCATGTCAGGATTTCGTCTGGGGCGCGCTTCTGTCTGAGAACTGCTCGGTGAAGTCTTTCTGCACTTAATGAGGGGATGCCTGGTACTTAAGTCCAAAAAATTCCCTCTTTGATAAACTTGGGGGAATGTGTGGACCACAGGTTGATACTGAGATCAAGAAGGTTCCAATTCCCTCATTTAATGAAAAACAGCATTTTTTCTGCAATCATCCCACTTTATCATCTGATTCTGTACCAAGGACTGTGGCATCATGGGGGAGACTCATGGATTCATTTGTTTCCAAATTGTGTTCCCCACAGCTGAGTAACTTTGTTTCTTTAGGTCTGCAGCAGTAGAAAGGTTTGCTTCTTAGAAACTGTCAAGGTAGCAAATGTACACTTTAATAAGAACCTTACATTTCATCTGTGAGACCTGGTATTTTTAATTAGCTGGTAGGACAGCTACTTGTCTCCTTTAAGATATAAATTATGAAAGGCCTAGGGGGAAAACATCTGTTTAAGGCAATGACATGCTTATACCATGCATCTCAGCAACTTGGCTTGGCTCTGTGGAGAAATAATGGCGATATTACAAATGAATCATCACTAGGATATGATCTCAGGGAACCAAGAATGTTCCACCATGGTCATAATCACACATCCCTTTAATACATTAAAGGTGGAGGGAATACCTTTGTTTCTGCTGCTCAAGATGGAAGTCGGAACCGGGGATAAAACATCTGATTCCTGTTCTGCAAATCCTCAAACATTTAACGGGGCTCATGACAGACTTGTCAAGAGGTCAGTGAGGCAGAGACTGTGTGAAATGGTCTGTGGTGAAATCCATTTACAACACTCTTTAAAACCTTGCTTTTCTGTATATAATTGTATTTTTAAAGAGCTGTATTTGCATGTAGACTGGGATTTGGTATTGGAAGTGAACATAACCTCTGCACAGAATATGAGGTGCTCAGTCACTCAGTCGTGTCCGACTCTTTGCAGCCCCGTGGACTATAGCCGGCCAGGCTTCTCTGTCCATGGGATTCTCCAGACAAGAATACGGGAGTGGTTGTCACCTCCTACTCCAGGGGATCTTCCCAACCCAGAGACTGAACTCGCATCTCTTGTGTCTCCTGCACTGACAGGCAGATTCTTTACCACTACAGCCACCGGGGAAGCCCCATGGAATATGAGGAGGGCATGTTATTAAAAAATGACCAGTGTCATTGACGGCAGGTACGTAAAGAAGGCAGAATGCCAGAGAATCGATACCTTTGAAATCTGGTGTTGGAAAAGACTTCTGAAAGTCTCTTGGTCAGCAAGGAGATCAAACCAGTCAATTTTAAGGGAGATCAACCCTGAATATTCACTGGGAGGACTGATGCTGAAGCTCCAGTATTTTGGTCATCTGATGTAAACAGAGGACTCATTGGAAACATCCCTGATGCTGGGAAAGATTGAGGGCAGAAGGAGGAGAGGGCGTCAGAGGATGAGGTGCTGGACAGTATCGTCGATGCAATGGACATGAACTTGGGCAAACTCCAGAAGATGGTGAAGGACAGGGAAGCCTGGAGTGCTGCAGTCATGCCATTGCAGAGTCGGACACGACTGAGCAACTGAACAACAGTTTTGACAATAGCACCACCCACTGTGATTTATAGGATGACCCTTGTGTGCCGCATATTGAACACGTCTCATTTTCACAACAGCCCCATCTAAGGGGTGAGGAAAGAAGGCTGGAGAAGCTGACAATGTTACACAATCAGGGAACAATGAAGCCTCAGTTCAAATGTGGGTCTGACTCAGCTCGGGTCACCTCCTCCAGGAAGCCTTCCCTGACCTCCACACACCCTCCACTATGACACCTGCATCATACCCTGGATCCTGCTATGCACCTGCCACAAAAGCAGGCTGGAACTTCCTCATTTATTCCCAGCCCCAGCTCAAAGCAGCTTCTGGATAAATTCATTCAAAACAAACTTGATGCCAAGCCAGGCATCTTTCCTTTGTGACCAGGCACTACCACTGCTGGTCCCTGTGCATTCCTCTGGCTCAGGAGCCTAGGGACCTGGGGTGAGAACTCTGTGAAAGGGGCTACCTCCTAAGATACAAATAAAGTATGATGTCGTTAGCACTGGGGCTGAGTTTTTTCCAAAAAAGGAACAAAGCAAAGAGGGGGCAAAGGTTGACAGATGCCAGGCAGACAGGGAGGACATTCTCTGTGTAGACACCCATTTCGTAACCTAAATGTTGCTGGCAGCTCCCTGCATGGAGGGAACGGTAGGATGCATCCAGGGAGTCTGTGATGAAAGCCAGAGGTCTGGGGAGTTGGAGAAATGAAGGCAGCCCAGGACAGGAGGCTACAGCTCCAGAGGACTGAGGAGGCAGAGAAAGCCTCATTTTAAACTGAGAACCATATCCAAGTCTGAGTTTAAGACACAGGGAGAAAAAGTATTCAAAAGAAGCAGGCTCCTGTGTCTGGCAGGAGCACTAGGTAGATTACGCAGTGGGTAGAGGAGGCTCTGAACTGGGGCCACCCAGGTTTGCATGCCAGCTGTGCCACACTCCAGTGTGACTTGGGCCAGTTCTCTATCTGTGCCTCAGTTAAACCCTCTGTAAAATGGAGTGTTGATAGTACACATGTAGCTGAGTTGTTCTGCAGATCAAGGTTAATACCCATGAAGATCTCAGATTTCTCAGCACAGCCACCATGGGCTGAGCACCTGCTCTGTGCTAGCACTGTGCTAAGTCTGTCTCTGCTCAATCACAGGGTCCTCTTATTAGCATCATCCCCACTTCACAGATGCAGAAACTAAGGCACAGATTGCCTACTGCCTTCCGCAAGCTCACATAGCTAACAAGCAGCAAAGCCAGGGGCTGAATCCAGACAAAGTGGTGCCGGAATCCCTCTCCCAAGCACTTGCTATGCTGTCTCTCAGAAATACTCTTTTGCTAAAGCAATTATCCTTCAATTAAAATTAAAAACCTCATTATTTTAAACCTTAAAGTCAATCTCATAAAAATCTATGAAATAGGATGGCATAAGTTTAAATAATAGTACATATTTATACTGGGGGTTCAGTGGTAAAGAATCTGCCGGCCAGGCAGGAGATGGGAGTTTGATCCTTGGGATCCTTGGGTTGGGAAGATCTCCTGGAGAAGGGAATGGCTACCCACTCCAGTGGGGGCTTCCCTGGTGGCTCAGTGGTAAAGAACCCACCTGCCAACACAGGAGACATAAGAGACTTGGGTTTGATCCCTGGGTCAGGAAGATCCCCTGGAGGAAGAAATGGCAACCCACTCCAGTATTCTGGCCTAGAGAATCCCTTGGACAGAGGAGCCTGGAAGGCTACAGTCCAATGGATCACAAAGAATCAGAAATGGTTTAGTGACTAAAACAACAACAACAACATATTTATATATTATATCCAGCACAGTACCTAAAACAGAGAATGAAGTTTAAACATTTTTAGTATTAAAAAGGTACTCTTTTTGTAGGATCAAGGTACCCGTTGTGGGTTGAACTGCTTCCCCAAGAAGGATCTGTGGCAATCTTAACACTTGGGACCTGTTTGTGCTCGTTTGGGTGCTCTTTGCTTTCTTCCACACGTGTCTAAACTTGTTAAGAATATTGCACACGGACCAGCATTCAGGTAACTGGGATGAGACGTAGCAAACAAGCAGGTTCTCTGTGATAATACCACATGCAGCCTCGGGTGATGAAAGCAAACCCAGTAAATGAAAATTCCACTTTACGCTGAAATGAACCCTTTTCTTTTAAGAAGAGTTGATTAAATTCTGGCTCCACTGTTACCTTTGAAATATTGCTTGCCTCCCCACCCCTCCCCCACGGCCTCTCTCTGCAGGAAAGAGAAATGATGGCGGTTAAGGACAGACTTTCCTTGTCACTTCTGTCTGACCAGGAAGCAAGAACCGGTTGGTGATGTGGAAATGGCAGGACCCAGTGGCATGGCCCCTAGAGACAGGGAAGGTTGCGGGTACGGGGCACATGGGGAGTGCCCCCCCTAGGCCTGAAGGGACAATTTGAGTCAGCTGGTATAGGCTCAGCAAGAAACTTGTGCTCTGACAAAGAAGTATTGAGCAATTAATAGGCAGAAATCCCTGTAGCCACAGAAGACCATGTCTGAATGTAGGAAGACAGGCTCCAGAACTTACCACTGGATGCGCTTCTGTTAAACAATGGAAGGATGGCTACCTCTGCTGTATCACAGAGGTTAATTCTGAGCAGGAGTGGGAGGAGGGGAGGGTCATAGATGACTCCCGTTTTAATTTTATTTTGTTCTATGTTTTCTTTGGGCTTTCTGTATATTCTGCCACAAACCCCTATGACTTCTGGAATTATAACAGTTATTTTTAAGAATATGAGTATTGAGGGAGGGGGAAAGACGGTGGATCTTGCAAGACATCAAGATGTGATAGCAGAAAAGTTGCCGTAAAAAAAGATCGCTATCGATGACCGATAAGCCATGAAAAGATGCTCAATGTTGCTAATAATTAGAGAAATGCAAATCTAAACTACAGTGAGTATCACCTCACACCAGCCAGAACAGTCATCATCAAAAATTCTACTAACAGTGAGTGCTGGAAAGGATGTGGAGAAAAGGAAACCCTCAAACACTGTTGGTAGGAATGTGAACTGATGTAGCCATTATGGAGAACAGTATGGAGAGTCCTTAAAAACTAGGAATAAATCTACTGTATGGGCCAGTAATCCCACTACTGGGCATATACCCTGAGTAAGCCACAAATCTAAAAGACACATGTACCCCAATGCTCATTGCAGCACTATTTGCAATATCCAGAACATGGAAGCAACCTAGATGTCCGTCTAGAGATGAATGGATAAAGAAGATGTGGTACATACACACAATGGAATATTAGTCAGTCGTGAGAAAGAACGGATTTGAGTTCGTTCTAGTGAGGTGGATGAACCGAGAGCCTGTTATACAGGATGAGGTAAGTCAGAAAGGGAAAAACCAAATATCATATACTAACACATATATCCTATGTAATCTAGAAAAATGGTCTTGTTAAAGCTCTTTTCAGGGAAGGAATGGAGATGCAGATATAGAGAATGGACTTGTGCACACAGTGGGGGATGGAGAGAGTGGGACCAACAGAGAAAGTAGCGTCCACATATACACCATCCTGTGTAAAAGAGCGAGTTGATGATCAGTCCTAAGTATTCATTGGAAGGACTGATGCTGAAGCTAAAACTCCAATACTTTCGCCCCCTGATGTGACGAATTGATTCATTGGAAAAGACCCGGATGCTGGGAAAGATTGAAGGCAGGAGGAGGAGGGGACAGCAGAAGATGAGATGGTTGGATGGCATCACTGACTCGATGGACATGAGTTTGAGCAAGCTCTGTGAGTTGGTGATGGACAGGGAAGCCTGGCATGCTGCAGTCCATGGAGTCGCAAAGATTCGGACACGACTGAGCGACTGAACTGAACAGAACAAGTGTCATTTTCTGGCCTTAGGTCAGGAAACTCAGGTTTCTCTCCTTGGGGGGCCCCCAAGGGTAACATATACATTGACTCACAAAGCAAAGCCACGGCCTCAGTCACAAACTTCAACATATTCAGTTCCTGGTGAGTTTTCCATGAGAAAAGCATTTAAAGAAATTAGACGTGTAAAACACAGACTTTGGCCCTAAAATGCCAACTCCCACTAAAAGGAACCAGGATTATTTAGAGAAATGGCTGATCTCAGATCTGGGGCAAAAAGTGGATAAGATGAGCCTGGGCCATCTTGTCCTGCTTGAAAATGGATCTCAAAGCATCATGGCAAACAAAGACCCAAGGGCTGACTTGAAAAGGCTCCCATGGCCCAAATGTGGCCATCTGAATAATGACAATGTTTTGAAAGACATGAAATATATTAAAATCTATGAGTTCATATTAATATTCCAGAAAAACCTCAAAATTAGTTGATCACCTTAGATAAGGCACAAACTTGTTATTCTGAAAACCGATAAAGCATAAGACTTGAGTTTTATCCTGCTTTTCTCTACAAGCTATATTTCAAGATAACCAAGTAAAGGAACAAAATTTATTTCTACAGAAAGCCATTCAAGCTAATAAATGAAGAAGCAATGAGATAAGTAGAAAATCACAATTTTGCAAATCCCCAGTGAAAAACGGACTTAGGTAGCAATGATTAATAGCTGCTAACCATTCAGTGAAAGTCAATGGAATGTATTTGAATGAATCAGGGTGAAAAACGAAACCTGCAGGGCAATGTGAGTTGATGTCACCAAAAGTGGAGACCCTTGACTCTTGGGGTGATGCAATAGGAAGCACACACCACCACCTAAGAAGTAATTTTGATGAAAAAAAATCCTGAATCTGATCAAGCCCTCAACTCTACTCCCAGGAAAGGAAACGATCAAGGAGAGAGGAACAGGTTAACAGATAGTTCCAGAAATCAATAAACCAAATTCGGAAATGTAGAATATTCTACAGGACAAATGACCCAGTTTCTTCAATAAGTACATAGTTTTAAAAAAGAGGACAACTGTCAGATTAAAGGAGAGTTGGGACAATGCAATCAAATGCGGTATATGGCTCCTAATTGCATCCTGATTTGAAAAAACCAACTACAAATATATGTTTTCAAGATAATCAGGGAAAAGTGAATACAAACCAGGTACTGGATACTATTAATAGTAGGAATTACTTGGGCTTCCCTGGTGGCTCAGACAGTAAAGAATCTGCCAGCAACACAGGAGACCTGGGTTTGATCCCTGGGCAGGAAGACCTCCTCAAGAAGGAAATGGCAAACCACTCCAGTATTCCTGTCTGGACAATTCCATGGACAGAGGAGCCTTGTGGGCTACAGTCCATGAGGTCGTAAAGGGTCAATTGAGCAAGTAACACTTTCACTTTTTTTAGGAATTACTTATTTTGTTGAATGTCATATTATGGTTAAAGTTTTTAAGTCATTATGGTTAGAGACATGTATTGATATATTTGCATATAACATAACCAGCCAAAAAATATAAATGGGAGAGCAACTGGGACAAGAATGCTGAAAAGTGGGTCTTTGTGGGAAAAGATATTGGCCCTTGAAGTTTTATACCTGTTTAGCTTCTCATCTATGTGGGAGAGAAGACTGGTTTGCTTCTGTTTAATTTCCAGTATATTGTTGACCAATACTTTTGTAAAATACAACAAAAGTGAACTGCCAAAAAAGTTAACTGATACAAAACCAGACATAACAACATATAAGTCTAAATTTTTCTTTGGATTCCACACATGTATAATTACATTGAAATAAATACAGTGGGAACAAATGTACTATATGGAACTTGAAAATAATTTTTTAAGCTGTGGCTGTTTTTCACTGAATATGTGTATATAAGTGATGAATGTGGAGAATTGCTATTACTTTAATAACTTTTTGTTATTCCATAATCATAACTGATCAGAAAGTTATGAGTAAGATAGGGATTCCCCATATTAAATGCCTCAGCACACAGTTTGAACAAAAATCATGGCCATCAATATTTAAAGTTTTTGATGTGACAGTTGAGCTTGCTTCTTGTTTGTTAATTTATCTAACCTTGTTTGGACTGATGGCAACACTACTCACAGATGATAATATGCCCCCAAATTTTTCTTTGCTTTGTTGCCATGACACTTCTTGTAGAGAAATCAGACTCATAGAGGTGTGAATGGCAGAAGAGTTTAAAGTAATTTCAGCAGACTCAAAATATTCATTTCTAACTTGTATCCAAAATGGAGCAAATAATGATGTATTTTCAAGATTCATCTTCAGTCCTCGATTTTAGCCAGTGCTATCAATTTATCCTGTAAAGCTGTACTTCAATTTAAATTATCCATATCCATTGATGAAAAAAAAATATATTCCAGAACCACAGATTCTTACATGTACATTATCTTTTGGTGGAAAATAAATTTCATAGGAGCATGAGTGTACAGTAACATGCTACCACCTACATTCCTGATTGTTGTTGAAACAGGTCATAAAAATTACAGAAATCCTAAATTTGTTTTTGCCTTTTGAGTCTTTGTTGCACTCCTTTTGGGGTAAAAGTTTTAAGATCATTAAAAACCTCTAAGAGATCAGACAAATCAGCAAGTCTGGAGTCTAGTTTACATCATTAAACACTGGCTCAAACTGACTCCTTATCTTACAGAAAAATGATGAATTTGTTCTGCATTATATTCCAAAAGAATTTTCCCCACAACAAACATTGTACCTCAGCATGCAGTAAAAGATTATGTTCCACACCCATACATCACATAAAAAGTAGAATGACTTGGATAGCTCAAATGATAAAGAATCTGCCTGCAATACAGGAGACCCTGGGTCAGGAAGATGCCCTGGAGAAGGGCATGGCAACCCACTCCACTATTCTTGCCTGGAGAATTCCATGCACAGAGGAGCCTGATGGGCTAGAGTCCAAGGGGTCACAAAGAGTCAGACACGACTGAGCTACCAACATTTTCACTTTCATTACAGTGTTGACTTACATTATTTTGTTCTTTTTTATGGCTGAGTAGAATTTCATTACATATATTTACCACATCTTTATCCATTCATCTGTTGATGGACATTTGTTTCCATGTTAATGCATCTTGATTTTATGTAATTTACAGATTCTTAATTAATCATTAAATGCACAATTTAGTTCACCTGATTTTTTGTTTGTTTTGGTAACAAGACTTTCTCAATAAAGGAAACAGTGTATTAATTCACAAGCTCCTTAATCCAGGTGACTGCTCCAGAATATTCTTCCATCATTGCAACTGTGTTATTGGAACACGCTCTCCTAAACAAAACAAACTTGAAACCACATTTGTTGACAATATATTCTTTCATAATTTTATACAGTTCAGAGATAGTTGTGTTTATTAGCAATGAAGTTAAAAAGAATCCTTCATAATACCATCATGTTCAAATTGCACACATACTAGAATTACCACAATAACAAATTTGTGCATTATTTACACTACAATGAAAAATTCTTTACTGGCTTTCTGTGCTCTATGGGTTGGTTTTCTGCATACAAGGCAGTTCCTCCCTGTATCAAGCTATAGTCATTGAAACATGGGGTCAAGTAACATAGGCTTAATAAGTCAATCGATTGCTAGCTTCCTAATGAAACTAATAATTTGCTAAATTAAAAATAGACAAGCTTGATTAAAAAATTACATGTCATAAAAATAAACAAACGATTAAACTTCTCATATTTTTACACTCTTTTAGATTTCAGTTGACAAATTAAACTGAAAATTGTATGTGCTGCAGTGTGGTACATTGGTCACTTGTACACAGTTCACCATGTAAGTTTAGCAAATCTAAACCGTCTATGTCCTGCTACTTGAGATGAATTCAATGAGAGGCACCTGGAGGTTGTGGCAAAGTCAAACTGCTATGAAAGTTTCTCAGTGTTTATTCTCAATTTCTATACTTAATGCCTCATGGATCAGAAACAGACTTTGAACATGAAGGTCCACAGACTATAGTTTGAGAAGCACTATATTATACTATTCTATTTTTATGTGTGTATCTGTTTTCTATTCCTGTACAATAAACTAATACAAAATTAGTGGCTTAAAACAATACAGATTTACTATCTCAGTTTTTCTGGGTTAGAAGTCTAGGCATATTTAGTTGGATCCTCTGCTCAGGGTCTCACAAGTGACAGTTAAGGTGTCATCTGGGCTATCTTCCCATCTAGAAGCTGAATTTGGGAAGAATGCACTTCCAAGCCCACTCAGGTTGCTGGCAAATTCAGATCCTTTTGGCTGTAGGACTGAGGTTCATGCTCTGATTGGCTGCTGCTCTCCTTGGGCAGTTCACGGGGGGCTGTTGGCTTCCGTCAGGGCCGGCAGGAGAGAGTGTCTGCTGCTTTGCATTTCTTTTAAAGAGCTCATCTGATTAGGTCATGCCCATTCAGGTAATTCTCTCTTTTCATTAACTAGAGGTTACTTGCTTAAGGACTTCAGCTACATTTGCAAAATGTCTTCATTTTTGCCATATATGAAACCCAATCATGGGCATAACATCTAGGGGTGGAGATCATGAAACTTTCTTAGAATTCTGCCTACAAGGTATGTTTTAAACTTTCTTAATAATAAATAAAATTATATATAATATAGAGAAAACATATAATGAATTATATACAGAAAACCCTTAAGAGTCCACCAAAAAACTGTTAAAATTAATAAACAAGCTCAGTAGAGTTGAAAGATACCAAGTCAATATATAAAAATCAGTTGTATTTCAATACAGTAATAATGAACTATCAGAAAAAGACATTAAGAAAATAACCCCATTTATAATTACATCAAAAAGAATTTTTAAAAGCAAGATTAAATTTAACCAAGGAGATAAAGAATCTGTACATTGAAAACTATCAGACACTGATGAAAGAAACTAAGACATAAATAAAATGGAAAAAATATTTTATGCCCATAGGTTGGACAAATATTAGTTAAAATGTCCACACTACCCAAAGGGATCTACAGATTCAGTGCAATCCCTATCAAAATGCCAATGACATTTTTCACAGAAATAGAACAAACAATCCCTAAGTTTGTGTAAAACCCCAATAAAACAAAAGACCCCAAATAGCCAAGCATTCTTGAGAAAGAACAAACAGAGGCACCGTACTTTGTGATGTTAAAAAGAAATAAGACCCAAGCAGAGTTACTTGTGATAAGACCCTATAAAACCCTTCCATTTTATACAACTCCTTGGAGCATCTTTCTATTTACTAGATAGGATGCTGCTCGATTCATGAATCTTTGAAAAAAGTCAATTAGATCTTCAAATTTACCCAGTTGAGTTTTTAAACATTGATTTCAGACATATTACAGACTTATAGTAATGAAAACAGTATGGTATTGGCATAAAACCAGACAAATAGCTCAATGAAACAGAATAGAGAGCCAAGAAATAAACCCATGTGTATATAGTCAATGAATTAGGAACTAAGAATATACAGTGCAGACAGGATAGTCTCTTTAATAAACGGTATTGAGAAAACCAAAAGACACATGCAGAAGAATGAAACTAGACCACTATCTTATACCATCTGCAAATCTGAAGTTGTTTATATTTCTCCCAGTAATCTTGATTCCAGCTTGTGATTCATCTAGCCCAGAATTTCACATGATTGTACTCTTCATATAAGTAAAATAAGCAGGGTGACAATATACAGCCTTGTCATACTCCTTTCCCAATTTTGAACCAGTCTGCTGTTCCATGTCCAGTTCTAACTGCTGCTTCTTGACCTGCATACATGTTTCTCAGGAGAAAGATAAGGTGGTCTGGAATTTCCCACACTTTGTAAGTGATTCACACAGTCAAAGGCTTTTGACTGTAGTCAATGAAGCAGAATTGGATGTTTTTCTGGAATTCCCTTGCTTTTTCTATGATCTGATGAATGTTGGCAATTTAATCTCTGGTTCCTATTCCTTTTCTAAGCCCAGTACATCTGCAAGTTCTCGGTTCACATACTGCTGAAATCTAGCTTGAAGGATTTTGAGCATAACCTTATTAGCATGTGAAATGAGTGCAACTGTATGGTAGTTTGGACATTCTTCAGCATTGCCCTTCTTTGGGATTGGAATGAACACTGAGCTTTTCCAGTCCTGTTGAGAGGGTAACAGGTAGGAAGGTCAGAGGTCCCTAAGTGGCAGGAGGAAATAAACTGCAAGTGGCAGAAGTTTCTTTCCTTCTCTACATAAAATTAAAAGAAGCTTCTTTTAATTCTGTGTTGAGGACACCTGGTTCTGCCTTGAGCTAACCAATACATTTTTCTTATGGAAATGTTTTTCTTAAGCTATGGTAATGAAACAATGTACTTACTTTGGAATCTCCCTTTCTTCAGAATGGTTCCACCTAAAACTAAGGTTTTTTCTTTTCTCAAACCTTGGGCTGATAATGGTTCAACAAACCAGTATTCATGTCAATTACTTTATTGTAGGGGATGACACACCTCATGCCATCCTATCTCAAAAATGCATACTGTGGGAGAGGGGCCTGGTGAAACTCCCTCAGCCTTGAGGTGTCTCTCTTATTTGATTAATAGCTTGCAAACAGACATAAAACACCTTGCTAAAAACTAGCAAGAGGGCATTCTTTCTGCCTCCTTCTGATGTCTACATCAGAAGCTTTCTCTATCTCTCTTATACTGAAATAAAATTCTGCTACACAAAAAGCTCCAGTGGTCAAGCCTGGTCTCTGTCCCCAGATCGAAATCCTCTCCTCTGGAGGTCATGAATCCTGGCATAGCACACGGCTTGTGGTAGCAACCTTTCACTGTGGCCACTGCTGAGTCTTCCATATTTTCTGGCATACTGAGTGTAGCACTTTAACAGCATCATCTTTTAGGATCTGAAATAGCTCAGCTGGAATTCCATCACCTCCACTGGCTTTCTTCAGTGCTTCCTAAGGCCCACTTGACTTCACACTCCAGGATGTCTGGCTCTAGGTGAGTGATCACACCATCGTGGTAATCCCAGTCACTAAATCTTTTTTGTGTAGTTCTTCTAGGTACTCTTGCCACCTCTTCTTAATATTTTCTGCTTCTGTTAGGTCCATACCATTTCTGTCCTTTATCATGCCCATCCTTGCATGAAATGATCCCTTGATATCTCCAATTTTCTTGAAGAGATCTCTAGTCTTTCCCATTCTATTGTTTTCCTTTATTTCTTTGCATTGTTCATTGAAGAAGGCCTTATCTCTCCTTGCTATTCTTTAGAACTCTGCATTCAGTTGGGTTTATCTTTCCTTTCTTCCTTGCCTTTAGATTTCTTTTCTTTCCTCAGCCATTTGTAAAGCATCCTCAGACAACCACCACGCCTTCTTGCATCTCTTTTTCTTTGGGATAGTTTTGGTTACCACCTCCTATACAATGTTATGAACCTCTGTACATAGTTCTTCAGGCATTCTGTCTATCAAATCTAACCCCTTGAATCTATTCATCACCACTACTGTATAATCATAAGGATTTGACTTAGGTCATATCTGAATGGCCTAGTGGTTTTTCCCTACTTTCTTCAATTTGAGTCTGAATTTTGCAATAAGGAGCTCATGATCTGAGCTGCAGACAGCTCCAGGTCAGATCTGCCAATGATACCATTCTAGTGGCAGAAAGTAAAGAAGAGCTAAAAAGCATCTTGACGAGGGTGAAAGATGAGAGTGAAAAAGTTGGTTAGAAACTCAACATTCAAAAAATTAAGATCATGGCATCCAGTCCATCACTTCGTGGCAAATAGATGGGGAAAAAGTGGAAACAGTGACAGATTTTATTTTCTTGGGCTCCCAAATCACTGTAGACAGTGACTGTGGCCATGAAACTAAAAGATGCTTGCTCCTTGGAAGAAGAGCTATGACAAACCTAGACAGCGTATACAAAAGCAGAAACATCACTTTGCTGACAAAAGTCCATATAGTCAAATCTATCATTTTTCCAGTAATCATGTATGAATGTGAGAGCTGGACCATTGAGAGCATCAAAGAATTGATGCTTTTGAATTGTGATGCTGGAGAAGACTCTTGAGAGTCCTTTGGACTGTAAGAAGATCAAACCAGTCAATCCTAAAGGAAATCAACCCTGAATATTCACTGGTAGGACTGATGCTGAAGCAGAAGCTCCAATTCTCTGACCACCTGATGTGAAGAGCCAACTCACTGGAGAAGACCCTAATGCTGGGAAAGACTGAAGGCAAAAGGAGAAGGGAGCAGCAGAGGATGGTTAGATAGCATCACCTACTCAATGGACACGAATCTGAGCAAAGTCCAGGAGAGAGTGAAGAATCAAGGAGCCTGGTGCTCTGCAATCCATGGGATCATAAAGAGTCAGACACAACTTAGCAACTGAACAACAATAAATGTTATACCATACACAAAAGCAACTCAAAGTTGAATAAGACTTGAACAAAAGACCTGAAACCATAAAACTCCTATATTTTCTTCTAGGGGATAAGCTCTCTGACACTGGTCTTGGCAATGATTTTTTGGATTTAACTCCAAAAGCAAAGGCAACAAAAGCAAAAATGGACAAATGGGACCACATCAAACTAAACAGCTTCTGCACAGCATAGGAAACTATCAGTAAAATGAAAAAGAAGCCTAGAGAGTGGGAGAAAGTATTTACAAATCAAATATATGATAAAAGTTAATATGCAAAATATAAAGAACCCACACAAACTCAATAGCAAAAAACATACCCAAACCAAACCATTCAAGTAAAAATAGGCAGAGGAAGTGAATAGCCATTTTTTTCTGAAGACATACAAAGGGCCAACAGGTACATGAAAAGGTACTCAACATCATTAATCACCAGAGAAATGCAAATCAAAACCACAAAAAGATATTACCTCACTCCTATTCAAATGGCTATTATAAAAAAGACAAGAGATAACAAATTTTAGTGAAGATGTGGAGAAAAGAGAACAAGAGTGCTCTGTTGGTGGGAATGTAAATTGATACAGCCACTATGGAAAACTACCGTATGATTTAGTAATCCTACATGTATGAAAAATGAAAATATCTTTAAAGTAAGAAAGAGCAGGTTTGTAAAAGCAGTAGAACAATAGTGGCACATGACCTGTATTCTCACTCATCACTGTTGGTGTTAGCGAGCCCAGAAACCAGGAGAATGCACAGAGTCTTTGATATCGCTTCTAAGTCTTTTATGGAATGAAATGATTAACACCTGGGGCATGATGAGGCTGGTGGTGGGTTTGCTTCCAGGAAAGCAAGGCTCCCACAGTCTGTTGGTCAATGGTTTTGATGCTATTAGTGCGTTAGTCACTCAGTTGTATCTGACTCTCTTCAACCCCTTGAACTGTAGCCTGCCAGGCTCTTCTGTCCATTGGATTCTCCAGGCAAGAATACTGGAGTGGGTTGCCATTCCCTTCTCCGGGGGATCTTCCTGACACAGGGATCAAACCTGGGTCTCCAGCATTACAGGTGGATTCTTTACCCTCTGAGCCACCATGAAGGCCCACGATACTATTAGGGAGGCTTCCAATTAGAGCTCCAGGAGTCTGTCTTTGCACTTGTCTTGTCAACATTTTAGCAATAACTTTGATGTTTATTCCATTTTCGGACAAAACAGAGCTGGGAAGAAGAGATAAAGTGATAGACAACAGAATGAAGATTTAGAGTTATCTTGGGAGTCAGGAATGTCAAGTTAACACTAAAAAAGATGAATCTGCACAACTCAGTGAAGGTCAGGCTTTACACAGACATCTTCCATGTCACTTGTAAATTATGAGTGTGGGAAAACTTGAAAGAATTCCTGTGATAAAAGAGGCCCGATGATCTCAGTCAGTGCCAGACCCAATGTCAACCAAGAGTCTGACATGGCAGCTAAACAGATGAGTCCAACCTGCATTTGCAGCAACTCTTTCTGCATGGCCCTCTCCATGGACCACCACATCTGGGTGTTACACATGAGAGCCTCTTCACGGGGCTCCCAGTTGCCCAGCCTCCCCTTCCCCTCCTTTCTGGCTGCACAGCCAGCTCCATCATCACATGTGAGGGGACCACTTCCACATCCCGACACCCTAGCCATCACCAACTCCTCATTGCCTACCAAGTCATGCAGAAAACTTTGGCCTGGAAGGCAAGTGCTCCGTGTTTTGGCCACTTCCTTTTTCCAGCCTCCTTCTCCCCACTCTCTCCTCCACGTTTCAACTGAACTTGAGATCTTATCATTTTCTGAGGATATTCCAGCTTCTCCTGCCTCCTCGCAGGCTGCCATCTCCCTCCACAGTCTTCCAGCTGCACCTGCTGAAAGTTCTAGCCTTTCCTCCACCTCACCTTACCTCTTCTATACAACCCTCAATCTCCCACTCAGAAGACTCCATGTTTTGGGTCTCCTTTTAAGGATATGTACTCCTAGCATTCCTGATGTGTGAGTGTTGGGATTTCTGGGTGGGGTTCTCATCTGCACCTGGTGGAATGAGGCTCAGCATCCCAATAAAGTCTGTATTAGGCTTCTCCTCCCCACTCCTCCTCACCAGGGCTAGGCTGAGAAATCTCTGCATAAAGAATAATAGCAGAATGAGAATAAAGTGGCAGGATTAAATGTGAACCAATGCTTCTGTTCTACAAAGTAGAACCCACTAGGAAAATTCAGTAGTAGGCAGATTTGGTTCAAGGTCAAAGTGGGACATTTGCTCTTCCCACCTACACCTCCGTGCAGAGAGAAAGGCAGATGGACAGACAGACAGAGAGAGATGGAGTGGCTCAAAATGGCAGAGTCTACTTACCAGAGTGAACACAACATAGAAATTGTGGATAGCTGGCCTGTCACTAGGCTTCAAGTCTTGCCATGGGGAAGACAGACTGGGCACTGTAAATGGGTGGTATCTTCTAAGTCTCAGCCTCCTGGTCCTCTGGTAAAACAGGTCCCAGTGACTAACCTGGGATCTACCCAACCACAGGCACAACTTCCCCCTTAGAGGGAGACAAGGATAGCACAGAAAAGAAGCTTGCAGAAAGGTGCAGAATCTTTCTGTTCCCAACTGGAAACCACTGGAAGGCTGAGCTATCATCTTGCACATTTATGAATGACCTCTTTATAAGAAGCAAAAACCTGACACATGCTACTCAGGAATTGTGTAGAAATGAATTTGTGACTTAACATCTGAAAACTGGCTTTGACAAGCTTGAGTCAGCCAAGGGTATGATATACAGAATGGGGAGAAGTAGTCTGAAAAATGTATAAGCAAGATGCAAATCATTTCTAGGGGTGAGAGGGGCCTTTTCTGAATTACAGAAATAAGACCAAACAAGGTCAAATGATTTGTGGGACTCTACAGGGATCCTACAGCTTAAGGCTCTAACAACATAAAGAAGATGCTTCCAGCAATCAGACCTTCGAATAGAGGAAAGGCTGCCTTGAGAGGCTGCCTGCAATTAGAGCAATACAAAGAAGATTCTGGTTCTAAGTTGGGAATTACACTCAGCTTCCCAATCTGAGTCTATGAAACTAACCTCATGTGGGATTTGAGAGGGAGATAAGAGAATGATTTGGCCAAATATTTGAAAAGCAGATTTATATTCTTAAAGTCTCATTAAAAAAAAAATTCCTATTTCTTTTCTCTTTATCCACCCTGCAGAAAATGTGTTTCAAAGACACTCACACCCCCATGTGTTTAATTATGCTGTATTATCACTGGGTCTTTGGAGTCAAATATAATCAGTCTCTGGGAATATTGGGGTTTTGCATCATTATGTCATGAAGTCATTTATATCAAGGCTCAAATGAATTAAAATATACATACTTTTTCTCTAAAAGTTCAAGGTTACCTATGACTTTGAAATTGGCAATTAGCTTTATTTATAGGGACACAGCTGGCATTTGACTGAAAAAAAAATGCTGCAACAGGTTTGGCTGTGCATTTCAGTTAAAGAACAGACATTATTTCAATTTTATTTTTTTCCTAACAAAGGATTTGTTGCAAAATTAACAAATCTAAAGCAGTTCAGGGCACAAATGATAGCCTGTATATGTATAAATATATGAACTAATAAAAGCTACCATCTGAAGCTCAAGAGAAAGCCAGCATTTGCAATTTTACAATTGGGTGAGCGCTAGTTTAATTAATGTGATGAACTTGTGAATTTAGTCAATTTAATTATAGAGGAAATAACTGCATTTTGTTTATTGCTTATTTGGTGTGATTAAAAATTTTCTGGAGAAAAATCATCCATGAAAGGTATTTTAACATTTTTCTGAATGCCTCAGTGACATTTGGTGCAAAACAAAAAACAATGAACCATATCTTGTATGTAATATTGAGTTATGTTTCATCACAAGCTGAGCTAGATTTGGTCAGAATCAGCCTGTTGTAAATCAGCAGCTGCTCTCACGATTCAACAGAACAAAACAAATTGTGGAAAGATTTTTTATTAAATTGAGCCCCTTCTTTATTAGTCATTTGCTACAATTTTATTTTATAGTCTCATTTCATTCTAATGCTTTTTCTGTCATAAAATATCAATAATTTATCTTAGTATTTCATATTAATTTGTCAAACCAAGCTCACATAATGCCATAAACCTATCCTGCCAAGATGTGGTGGGGGATGGGGAAGTCAACTCAACATACCAATATCATGGGCCAAGGATCAAGTTCAATTTCTAAGAGTTTATTGGGTACTTTCTAGCGCCTTCTATGTGATAGGTACCATACCAGGCGAGTGATTCTGAGTAAACAGCACAGACTAGGCTCCTGGCTTTGGGAACTCAGTCTGATGGTGGAGACACTCATGTAAAGAAGTCATGGAGTTACAAAGCAGAGTAGCCATGGAGAGAAAGAGGAGGAACACCAGACCCCCAGCCTGCCCACCCAAGAAAAAGCACAGCACTGAGGTGTCTTTCCAGGGACTTCTAGACCTGAGGGTTCTTCACCAGATTTAACTAAATTAAGAGGAACAGAATACATTTAGATCTGCTTTGTTTTGAAATGTGAAATAACATATGTGATGGTTAATTTTATGTGTCAACTGAGCCAGGAGATGACTAGATAATATTAAGTACTATTCTGAATGTGTCTGTGAGAGTGTTTCTGGGTGGGATTCCAATTTGAATGAGTAGAAGTAAAGCAGATTGCCCTCCCCAGTGTGGGTGGGTCTCATCCAATCAGATTAAGGCCTGGAAGAGAACAAAACAGCTCCACTCTTTCTGAGCTGACACTGGTCTTCTCCTGCCTTTGGATTCAGATGTGGACTGAAAGTTACACCATCAGCTCTCCTCCTTCAGGCTTGGACTGGAGCTAGTTAGCTTCCAAAATCATATATGCCAATTCCTTATAATAAACCTCTTTACACATATATCCTGTTGGATCTATTTCTTAGGGAAATCAATACACCATAACATAGTCAACCTATGAATATCCCTTAGTTTCCAGTAGAAATGGTGTAACTCTGCCTCCTTGGAGGGCTTCGCAACTCAAACAAGTTGAACTGATATCCTTTCTTTGACCTAAACTGGGCATACGTGTTAAGTGAAATGTTTCAAATTTTCCCGTTAGGTGAGGACTAATCCATTTCACTCCCAGAGACTCCAAAGCATTCTCCTGTGACTTCTAGCTTCAGAAATGAAGTGTCATCAGAAGAAGACAGAACTGAGGTGGCCTCTAGGACAATGATTCAGAAATGGTATGCTCAGACCACTAAGGGCCCTGTTAAGAGGGTGGATTCTGGGGACGCTTCTGATACCTCTGGGGAACCCTGTAGGGGTGACTAAACTCAGGGACCTCCCTGTGGTTGGAGCACAGTTCAGCAAGATCCCAGGACATGTCCTTACATCCATTTTCATCACTACCTTTTACAATTAATTCTAGAAACATATGTTTTTCTAAATGCATCATTATTTCATTTTGCATAATCTTTTTAAAAGAACTTTCTCTAGTTTCTGCCACTTCCAATCAATCTTAGCTTTTGCAGCCGTGTCAGTTCTCATGGACACCTAACCTGCTGTCTGCCATGGAATAGTTTTGGGATTGAGATTATTTCCTTTCTTCCTTCTCAGCCCCTACTCTAGGCCTTTTCTGTTTAACTTAGAAACAAAAAACAGAAACTGGTCAAATCTGTATTTTTAGAATATCTTTTCCTAATTGTATTAGGGCCATAGTTGTTGATCTGGTGACAGAAATTCCTGATAGATTCAATGTGATATGTCCAGATGTTCTAGCAATAAAATCGTGCCCTTGAAGTGAGAGCCTGGCCCCAGATGCGGTCCTGTTGGAAACTCCTCAATATGGGAACAACACTGTTTCAGACTTGGGGGAAGTCCCATGCAATAGAGCCTTTTATGACCACCCACCCCACCCCACCCCCGCCCCCAGTCACTGTCCTTGCCTCCTGGGACATGCATCCCCACCTCAGACTGGAGGAGAGAAGGCAGTTTGCAGACTGAGATGTTTAAGCCTTACTATCCAAATGCCCCAGTGAAATGCATGAATGGGTTGACATGACGTTATTACATAAGGTTCACAGGTTAACTTGCTGCTTCTGCTGCTGCTCCTTTTGCTGCTTCTGCTGCTGCTGCTGCCGCCACTTCAGTCGTGTCCTCCTTTTGGCTTCAACCCAAATGCCCATCAGCTAACGAATGGATAAACAAAATATGATATATCCATACAATGAGATATATTTGGCCAGAAAAAGGAATTGATGGGGCTGAAAACATTACAATAAGTGAAAAAAGCCAGTCACAAAATGCACTCAAAGGGCCCTGCAGAACAAAAGCAACAGTGCAACTCTGCAGTGAGGAATCTGGGGAGAGAAACTGAAATACAACTCAGCAATCTGGTTATGGGATTCAGTCTTGAAATTTACTAGCTTGATGGCCTTAGTCAAGATTCAAATTTTTCTAAACTTGAATTTTTTTCATCAGTAAAATTAGGATAATAGTGTTGTCATTTGTGAGGACTAAATGAGACCATGTGTTCAGTGCTATGATAGTTTATTACAGAAATGGGCCCCCAATTATTTCTTCCTGTTTCTCCACCCTTGGTGGTATCCTCCCACACTGATTCTGGGATTAGCCACGTGATTTGCTTTGACTGATGGCACATTAGCAAAGATAATTTGAGCAGAGGGGCATATCATGCATCAAGACTTGCCTTTTATAACACACAAGTCTACCATGTGAAGATGCCTAAGCTAGCTTGCTGAAGCCGTGTGGTAAAGCTGTCAGCCAGCCCAACCACTAGCCATGCTAAGTGAAGCCATCTCATACCATCCTATCCCAGTTGACTGCCAGATGACCACAGCCATACAAGAGATTTCAGATGCAGAAGAATCAGCCAGCTGAACCCAAACCAAATTATTGACCTACATGTCAAAGACCACTAGAAACACACTTGTAGTTAGGCAAAGTTACCTTTATTTCAAGCGCTATAGCAAGAGATAGTGTATACCAGAGGAACTAGGAAGGGGAAGCAGTAGGAGCTTATTATAGGATTTGGGTGTCTGCTTGGTGATGGGGTGTCTGCTTGGTGATTTCATAAAGCATTTAGGGAAGATGGAGCCAGTTTTTGATTGGGTGCTTTCAGAAAATAGGGCCAGCTTTGTGACTGGATCTCTTGATAATTTTTATCTCTGAGGCAGCAGGATTAAAGTAGGACTACAGTTGTCAGTGGTAACTCGTTATCTGTTAGAAGAAGGAGATATTTAATTACTTTTGAGTTGCAGAATGTCCTTCTCCCTGTATAGTTTCAGGCATGATCACAAAATAGTCTTGTTCTATGTTACTGCATCATGGTCAAAGAATGGCCTTGTCTGAGTATTGTTTAAATGCTGTGAAAATTATATACATTCAGGCACACTACAGCTTCCAGCTGCAAGCTGTTGGGGCCACTTTTTACTTTTCTTATACAGAATCAGGGGCAAATAGTTGTGTTAAGCCTCTAAGTTGTGAGATGGTTTTAAACCCAGAAATATATAAGTAATAAGAACGCTTCGTAATGCCTACGGTGCATATAACCCCAGATTCCTTCTAGGGTAGGAGACCCTGACTTCATGGGATTCAAGTGGAGGAAGTAAGCAGAATGTGAGGGAGTTAACCAGGACGACCTAAGGGCAAGGGACAGTGGGGACCTCAGAGACCCAAGGTGGCCGCGTACACGTAGCAGACAGGGCTAGTTGAACCATCTCCTGTTTGAGCCTGGCACTGCCTCTCTCATATGCTGCTTCCCAGTTACAGACCATGATGTTCCCTCTTTCCCAGGGTCTACTCCTGGCTGGAGGGGCAGCAGGGCAAGGGCAGGCATCCCAGGACCTTTTCTCAGCTAATATCTCTCACAGGCAATGAAAGCTTCTGATGGTCTGTGCATAAACAATCTATTCTGTTCACCGACCTTTCTGTGGGTTCAGCCATTATAAACAATATCGGAACCTACTTTATTTTTGGTAGAAAGATATACCTGCCTTTGCTCTGAGTACAGAAGGTACTGACTCATTTCAGGGAGGTGTGACAGGGGAGTCATAATTCTCAGTTATTGTTTCACCTCTTGAATGACCAATAACCCAAGTGAACTCTTCTGCTTTTTGACCAGGTACTTTTAGCTTAATTCACTGCTGGTCAGGCTCTGGTTGTAAATCTCCTGAGGACAGAACATACTTCTTGCAGTTACTTCTCTAGCCAAAACCTTCAGTGAAGTTCAAGGGAGAAAAGAGGACAGTAAATCTTATTTTTCCCTTACAAATTCTCTATAGGTTATTCCCTACTGACAGCTTAAAAATCAACTCAAACTTAACCAACTTCTGGGAAGTATTCTTTCACTCAGCTACAAGAATGTGTTTTTCCATTCACCTCAAAGCCAGAGGCAGCCACTGTATCTATGAGAGTCTATCACAGTTGGTACAGAAATATTCAGATGACTGAAATGTAGCCATTCTTCCTGATTTCAAGAAAAAAAAGAAAGTACCCAGGTGGTGCCAGTGGTAAAGAACCTGCTTGCCAACACAGGAGACCTAAGAATCATGGGTTCGATCCCTGGGTCAGGAAGATCCCCTGCAGAAGGAAATGGCAACCCACTCCAGTATTCTGCCTGGGAAAGCCCATGGACAGAGGAGCCTGGTAGGCTGCGGTCCACGTGGTTGCAAAGGGTCGGACACAACTGAAGTGACACACACACACAAATCACCAGTGGGAACACTGGATATCTATGTTGGTTCAGTAGGTTCTTGAAAGAACTTGAGAATCCCTTTCTTCATTTGAAGCTGATGCACTGTATTTTATATGAAAATTTGTCATTCAAACCACAGGGAACTTTTGAATTTCAATGGATCCTCCTTTCCTTCCTTCTTACTGTATCAAACCAGTGACAGTCAAACACTGGCTAATTGCAGAGCCGGAGTGGCAACTCAACCACAAAAACTGAGATCATCCACTCTTGGATGGGCAGTTTGTCAGACAATGGCAAACTGCCAGTGGCAATGTTAAGACAGGAGAAGATCCCATATTTTGAAGCCACCATCCCTCAGCAATGATTCCACCCACTTCCACCCAGGATAAAAATCCACTGGCCAAATTCCTGACTCTCTACCCCTCTGGCCATCACTAATGGTTTTGTATCTGAGTGCCATGGTTTATAAAATGTGCTTCCACCCATCTCACAGGATTGCTAGGAATATAAAATGATAAGCACAGGCTCTGTGAAATGTTATAAATTTAATCTGTTATTCCATGAAATCTCACCATAATTCTATCACAGTAGGATGCATGGCAGCAGCTAAAACACATGCTTCCCACAAATAACAGAAATAGCTTGTGAGTGCCTCAAGGATAAGAATCATTCCACTCATCTGATTATCCCCTGTGATCCATATCCCCTGAGGAAACATCTCTAGACAGGCTTTGAACAGGCAGATGGAACACTGAATGAGTGGATGGATGGATGGGTGGGAGGAAGATGAATAGATATGATGGTTTATTGAATAGATGCATGCAGGGCCAAGATGATACACAACAACATGGGCATTTGGGTTGTCAAAACATTAAAATACTTCCACTTTGGTTGGTAAATATGTCTCCCTGAGCTCTTCAAGTGCTCCCTGCTGTCCTGATTGCCTTGATGCTGCTCCTCCCACAAAGGCCCCAGTCCTTTCCACAACAGCAATTATAGGGTTATCATCTGGCACAGAATTTTATGCTGATAGGAAATCGAAGTGGTTGATGCCAGAGCCCTCAGTTAATTGTGAAACAGTTCGATCGTCCCTCTTGCTTGGATGGATGATCATTTCATTACTGGGCTAGTTTTAAGCTCCAGGACAAGGTTCTTAATAAATCCCATGAATGAGATTTTAATTTGTTGTCAGTATTTCCTAGCTCATAGAATTAAAGTCCATCATAACCTGAGGTCCTTTAAGATTTTAAATTTTGTTGTTGAGTTCCTTTTCTTCACTACACTCCAAAATTTCCAAATAATGATTTGCTACACGTGGGGTGGGACTTTTCCTCAAGTAGTTATTTATTATATTAATTCACTTTCTTAATATCATGGGTTTGGGGAATTTATTAATTATTTTCTTTCCTGCCTAGCTTTGCTGCTGCTGCTGCTGCTGCTAAGTCGCTTCAGTCGTGTCCAAGTCTGTGCGACCCCATAGACAGCAGCCCACCAGGCTCCCCTGTCCCTGGGATTCTCCAGGCAAGAACACTGGAGTGGGTTGCCATTTTCTTCTCCAATGCATGACAGTGAAAAGTGAAAGTGAAGTCACTCAGTCGCATCCAACTCTTAGCAACCCCATAGACTGCAGCCTACCAGGCCCCTCTGTCCATGGGATTTTCCAGGCATGAGCACTGGAGTGGGGTGCCATTGCCTTCTCCTCCCGCTAGCTTTATTGAGATATAATTGACATATACCTTTGTATAAGTTTAAGGTATACAATGTGATGATTTGATACATGCATATATTGCAAATGATTGCCACAATAAGGTTAGTTAGCACCTCCACCATCTCACACGATTACCTTTTATGTGTGCTGTGAGAATATTTAAGATCTATCAGCAACTTTCAAGTATGTAACATAGTATTGTTACTATGGCTACCATGCTAATACACGAGAGCCCCAAGACTTACTCATCTTCTAACTGGAAGCTTGTATCTTTTGACCATCTCCCATTCCCTCCCACCCCACCTCTGGCAACCACCATTTTACTCTCCGTTTCCATGTAAATTACTTTCTTGATAGCATGGGTTTGGAGGATTTCTATTCTAAGTAGTTACTTATTATCTTAACTCACTTTCTTAATAGCATAGGTTTTGGGGGGAAATGCCTCCTAATTATCACGACCAATGGATCCCTCTAGAATAGTCCTTCATTAAGTTCTAGAAGAACTTGTGGCAATTGTACACTGACCTCACCAGGCAGAGCTCACGTTACGTTTTGAAAGAAGAGATGGTCTCACGCAGGCCCTGGTCCAGCCTCAAGCTAGTGGCTTGTTATGTGGCTCTAAGTCCCCCGTGGCCTTCAGCTCCTCCACCGGGGACTGCCACTTGGGATTCTGCGATGGCTGCCCTCCCCCTACACTATGTCTTTCACACATGGCTTTGGTGGGGTGGAGCCCCCTGACCCCACTTCACTCAGTTCCCTGCAACAGTCTTTGGGCAGTAATACTCCACACACACACACACACACACACACACACACATAGACACACACACACACACAGACACACAGACACACACACACACACAGTGATGAGTAATAATCTCCAGAAGCAAAACAGTATAGCAACAGACAGCGGGGATAGTGTTTCCCATGGGTCTCTTCATCACTGTGCTGAGCACCAGCTGAGCCCTTTGGCCCACTCTTCTCCGTCCAGACCATGCCCAAGGCACAAAGGAAGGGGCTCCTTCTCATCCCTTCTCAAACAGCTAAGAGCCCTTATCAAACACCTAAGAGATTTAGTTTACAAGTCTGGGGCGGGGCCTTGAAATACAGGTTCGTTCCCTTGGGCCAGAGTGCAGTTCTTAGGAAGGTGACCCCTCTCCCCCCTCCCACCTTCCTCAAGAACTCAGAAACAGAAGGCTCACCCTTCTCAGAGTACTGGTCTCAAGGTTGCAGGGCAGAAAAAAAACTCTCTCAGCCCAAGTTTCTCTTTGCCTGCTGCACGCCACTTTCTTAAACATGAAGGATGCATCAACTACTATTTGGAAAAGTTTGTCTCAAAGGGAAGTTGATCTCAGAAACATAACATTTAGCATCCAGAATGTGCACTTCACAGCTGGGCCAGGCAATGAAATGGATCAGCCGCGTCTGCATTTTGAGAAGAGAAAAACAGAGTGTCATCTTTCAACAGAGAGAATATGGAAGGATATTTTTATAATTAGCTCCACTCCTCTGACACAAAGAATCAAAGAAGTGGAACAGCCCAGTTCCCTCCATCCGAGCATCAGGAAAGAAGCCTTGTGGTAACATGGGGAGAGCCACCTCCAACCGTACCTGCCAAATTTTAAGAGATTTTCTTCTTTCAACATCATTCTCCTCTCTCCTACTGCTAGAGAACTGGCTGAATTTCCCCTTCAAATGTAGCATTTTTTTGACAAAGTATCACAACTATAGTAACAGGTTAGAAGAAATAAATAACACAGAGAGGAAAGGCTTCCGTGTTTGCTAAAGGCACCAACTGCACAGGTCTCCAGGGTTACAAGGCTGATTTGCATCACACTCCTGCTCTCTTCTCCATCACCCATCCCCTCCCTGCTTCCCAGAGACCCTGTGAGACAAAGTCTCCATCCTAGCAGATGGCATTTGCACATGTCCACCCAGGACTCTCCCCTCTGCCCCATCCCCCACCCAGCTCTCGCTGCCAGCGCCTGCTCTGATGCATTCATGTGTCTCCAGGCAGCTCATGCCCAGCGAACTGAAGCTGTGAGCCATGACCTCATCACGAAGGACTTGCAGCCTGTCTCCCAGCCAGGCTGCCGTCATCTGGGAATAAGACTGTTGGCTGCAGATGTTCACCTGACCCTCCTGTGCAAAAGCTGAGGATCTGGGGGAAGGCAGACAGTCCTATGAGTCTGAGTGGAGGGTCTCATTACTGATGCTCAGAGCCTTTCTCATTAATAGATAACTTCTATAATCATAACATGTATAGATTTCAAAAAGAAAGAAAGAAGCCTCACTTCCTCCTCACTTCCAAGCTGGGCAGAGAGGAACAGAGGAACAAGAGCCTCTTCCTTTGTCTAGGCACTGTGGTTCACAAAGCACTTGGTGAGAGTCAGGTCTCCCCATGAAAACAGAAATCCTTCTGGGTCTTTGAAAAGAAGAATTTCATACAGGGAATCAGTTGATGAAGCTACAGGAGAGCAGAGAAATTCAACAGAAAACAGGAGAAAAGCAGAGATTAGCCACAGCAGGAAGCCACAAACATGCCAAGGCCGGTGAGACAGTTGAGAGCAGAGGGTGTAAACAGGGGCTAAAAACCAGATCTCCTGCAGATGCTGAAACTGTGAGATGGCCTCGTGGGAGCTGGGACCAAAAGGGAGGGGCTGCCTAGCAGAAATTGGAGCCCTGAAGGGAACACAGCCACTGCTAAGATTTGAGAGCAGAGAGAGAGGGAGGGGGTCAAAAGCAATAGGGAATTTCCTCCCCTCCCTTCAGTTTTCTGCCAGGCCTCCCTTGGCAAGCCTACCAGTGGTCACTGGTAAAGAAGCCCATGAAATGTAGTTCCCTATGATCAAAATAGGAGCAGAGGAAAAGCTGGGGTAGATTTGAGGTATATTTGGTGCCCAGTCTTTCCTTTTTTCACAGACTGAAAGACTTGGAATTACAGTGTTGACAGTCTTTAGTTACAGACTTGGAAGACCAAGATGAAGACCAAGAGGTTAGATGGTGATCCCATAGTAAACACCAGTGTAGCCCTTCTGACACCGTCACACCCTTGGAAATGAGACAGGAGACAGTGGGGCCCCAGGCTGGGCTGCTGGAGCTTGTCTCCTGCAGACACCTCAAGGGAAAGATAAAGGCAGGAGCAAAGAGGAGCTGAGCTCTGCTTGAGTGAAAAGATAAGATGAGCACATTTTTCATTCTTGCAGTCAAGGACATCTCCCCAGCTAAACATGAGCCAAAAAAAAAAAGTTCCTCAAAGGTCAAAAAAGGGAGAGGGCATTAGTCCATAATATGTCCTGCCAACCTCTCAGACACTCTTGTGCTGGAATCCATCTTGGCCTAAAGATGTGTGCCCACATTGGGAGGGCTCTGAGTCAGACCAAGTGTTAGTTGCTCAATTGTATCTGCCTCTCTGCAACCTCATGGCTTTCCCTCTGTCCATGGGATTCACCAGGAAAGAAGATGGAGTGGGCAGCCATTCTCTTCTCCAGGGTATCTTCTCAACCCAGGGATCAAACCCAGGTGTCCTGCATTGCAGGCAGATATAGACACAAAGCAAGATGAAGCAAGATGATTGGCTAGAGGGAATCTGGAAAACTGTCCCCATATAAACAGTTTAAGCCACCCCCCAAAGCTCGTGACTCTCCCACTCCTGTATCTTTCCACACATACTTTTTTGTTGTTGTTCAAATAAATGCTTTAGTTGTTTCACTACCTTCTCTTTGCTGAATTCTTTCTTTAAAGAAGACAAGGGCCAAGGTCCTGTTTTAAGTCCACTGGCCCTTGCAGTCCAGGAGTTAAGATTCCTGGTTTTCACTAGGCAGCCTGGGTTTGATACCCAGTCAGGGAACTAAGATCCTGCTTCAAGCAGCCATACCCAGTGGCACCTCCACCAAGATTAGAAGGAGGAACAAGAATACACTCCAAGGTGGGGATGAAAGAAGACCCTGAAATGACTCTGGGAGATCCCAGGGTGAAGGCTGAGAGGGTCATAATTAGAGTTTGCTCAGGCTGGACTCCTAAGGATGGATGGGTTCTGGAGCCTATGAGATGGTGTCCTGGACAGCAGCAGAAATTTAAACCTTCAAATTCCATTAGAGGATCTGGGCTAGAGGTCGTCCATGTTACAGCCAAGGGAGAGAAATTAGATGGGGGCCTCTAGCTGTGTGAAGGTGATTTTTTTAAACCATATCATGGGCTTGCATTCAACAATCTATTTGTTTATTTGAACCCCCTTTGCACTATAATAAAATTGTCTTCCCACTTTGTAACGCTGGTGGTGGTTGTGCTGTTGTGAGTTGGGCTAACCTACTGGTTACAAGTCCAGGTGAACCTGGGCCGGAGTCCAACACCACAGCCTACAGTCCTGGCTGTGGACCTTATCTAAAGGTTCAGGTCTCTCCCGGAAGATGGGGCTGCTGACATTCGCCTCACAGAGCTGTTGTACGGACTATGTGAGATGACAAACTTAGCAACGAAACACAGAGCACAGAGCCTGGCTCCTAGAAAGAGCTCAAACAATGGAAGCCCTAGTCTGTGGGTAGAAGAACACTCACAGCCTTGCCAGGACCACCTGCCCACAGGCCCCCTGGGGGGTCAGTGAGGTCACAGCAAAGAACAGGCTCCTTGCACTGCCCTTTCAGCTGGGTGCAGACGGCAAATTGCCTTCCCAGCCTGTGGCTCCTTAGTCACAAAAAAACAAATCACAGCCTGTCAAGACAGTCCCAGAAGCAAATGAGATCAGAAGAAGGTTTTCTGGCAAAATTTACTGCCTTCAGATGCGCTTGGGAATCCTGTTAAGTTGAAAAAAAGAAAGTGAAAGACCCTCATAGAGACGGGAGGGACCCAGAAGTACCTTCTCACTGTCCAGGAGTCTGGGTTGGGTGCTCTGGGCTTTGGGTGGGGTGAAGGAGCAGTCAGCATGCCTGTAGTAATGGACAGATCTCTCCAAACATCATGAGTGCCCATCTGTCCTCTGTGGGCAGCAAAGATGCTGGGAGGGCCTCACTGGACTGGAACACAGGGAGGGCAGAATTGGCTAAGGGGGCAGGTTTACTAGCAGCTACCACAGGGTTCAGATGGTAAAGGATCTGCCAGCAATGCAGGAGACCCCGGTTCGATCCCTGGGTCAGGAAGATCCCCTGGAGAAGGGCGTGGCAAACTACTCCAGTATTCTTGCCTGGAGAATTCCATGGACAAAAGAGCCTGGCAGGCTACAGTCTATGGCGTCACAGACAGTTGGACACGACTGAGTGACTAACACTCACACACACCCCACGAGGCCTAGGGAACCAGCACAGGGGAACGGAGGAGACAGACGAGGGGAGAAATGGGACAAGAGAGGCCTGAGCTCCGTGGCAAAAGCCAGGGGATGAGTCAGACAAATAACAATAAAAGTAACAGGTGTGGGTCAGCCCTTAACTCACCCAAGCGGGTACACAAGGCAGCCAATAATATACACAGTTTCCTCTAAGCCTCCTCTCAACATGAATGGCTCCTTGAAGAACACTGCTCAGCTTCCAGTAGACTTCTCAGGCATAACTTTAGGACAGGCTTTTATTTCCTTACAGCAGATTCACACCCCTCGGTCCTCCCCGCTGTCAAGGGGCAGTCACAGTAGCTCTGAGATCATGTCTATTGTCAAGACAATGGCCGCTCAGAAAAAGAAACTACAGTTCTTGGAGGAGGGAGAAAGAGAGGGCAGAGGAAAGAAGGCTCCAGAAACTCCACAGAGCTCTGGCCCGGGGCAGTCAGAGCTTCGGCTAATGGGCAGAGGCGGGACCACGGAGTGTTCTGGAGACAGTAGGTGTGTGTGCCTGTGGCGCTGCACTGAGAGGTACCTCTGTCAGTGAACCAGCTCATTCAAGCTTTATCAGTGTTCATTTTGCTGAATTTGGGGGGAAGAATCAGAGCTTCATCTGACTGAATCAACAGTCAAATGGTGACCCCCAGGCATTCTCGGTGAGGTGGGACCATGGTGGCTCAGCGGTGGGGGTGGGGGCAGGCAGGAGTCTGGGGAAGAATCCCTTATGACAAGCCTAATGGGCCAGTCTGATTCAGTGAGTGCTGACAAAAATTCTTTGCTTGAGCAAACTTTAGTCAGGCTCCATGAACTTTCTCCAAGCCCACCTCTGCACTTCCTTCTAAAATGCAGCTTTAGCAAGAGACACCCCCAACCTCAAAATCTGATCAGGTTCCTCATCCCTCTCATCTCCCAGGTGCCATCTGATCACCCGGGCCTGCATTCAGCAAGAATCCTGTTAGGCTGGTTTAGTCTGAGTCCCCTCTTACCCCTGATATTTCTTCTTAATAATATTCCAGGCACTGCCTCCCACTCTGCTCTTTGGCTGTAAGTCCCCACTTCTAAGTCAAAGTGTTAGTCACTCAGTCATGTCTGACTCTTCGCAACCCCATGGACTGTGGCCCACCAGCCTCCTCTATCCACGGGATTTCCCAGGCAAGAATACTGAGTGGGTTGCCTGGAGAAGAGATCTTCCTGACCCAAGGATTGAAACTGGGTCTCCTGCATAGGAGGCAGATTCTTTACTGCCTGAGCCACTGGGGAAACCCTGAATTTCCCACTTGCCTGAGATGTATTCAGAGTGAAGTCCCATCTCTTTTCCACTGCAGAATCCCATTCCGGTGGTCCCTATACCTATCGTCATGCGTGCACGTATCTGCTCAGTCGCTAAGTCATGTCCAGCTCTTTGCAACCCCATGGACTGCAGCCCACCAGGCTTCTTTGTCCATGGGATTTCCCAGGCAAGAATACGGGACGAGCTTGCCATTTTCTTCACAGTTCAGGGATGGAAGCCATGTGTCCTGCCCTGCTAGGCGGGTTCTTTACCGCTGAGCCACCAGGGAAGCCGTCTGTCATCCTGGTCCCAAATAACAGTTGCTTTACCATCTTTAACAAATATGAAGATTTGTTTCTTTATCAGGACCACCAGTCTCCCCACTCCTACCCCAACTATAATCACCACCACCCAAATATAAGCATTTCCCTCCCTTCTGGCCGCACCTGGGGGTTTGACAGGAGGGCCCCAAGTTGATGCTGCTCTCTCAGATGGAGGCACTTCATCTCTGCCCCAGCACTTCAGAGTTCTTACGGTGGTGCCACTGCAGTGAACCTGTCTCTGCAAATTGGGGCCTATCTCTGAAATATATTCTATACCATACAAACACTAAAGGTGGTAACAAACATACATTAAAATAAAATATAAACATATGCTTTAACTAACGTGCGAAGGAAAATCAAATGCATAATATACAAGCTGTCAGGCTTCCCAGGTGGTGCTAGTGGTTTAAAAAAAAAAACACCCTGCCTGGCAGTGTAAGAGACTAAGAGACATAGGTTCGACGCCTGGGTCAGGAAGATCCCCTAGAGTAAGAAATGGCAACCCACTCCAGTATTCTTGCCTGCAGAATCCCATGAACAGAGGAGCCCAGCAGGCTATAGTCGGATACAACTGAAGCCACTTGGCGCTCACACATGCACACAAACTGTCGTGAATATTATCCTAGGCAGATTTTTTGCCTAGAACACATTGGCTGACACTATTCTTTTTTTTTAACTTTAAAGGTATTATATGAAAGTGTTTCTTCACTTCTTCCTCATTGCCTTCTTGTCAATTCGATCTTAAAGCCAACAACTGGGGCAGAGCAAAGGTGGGAGGAAGTCATGGTGGCTCAGGGCAGTGTATGAGAGCCCAGCTGGGGTGGGGAGGATGTCTGGTTGGGGGGACGCACGGCATGGGTTTTCTGAGCCCAGGTGAGAAGAGGAAGGCGTCAGAGGGAAGACAGAGGTGAGAGATACATACATAGATACATACATACATACATAGATATTAAGGGAAATGGAATTCAGGTCTCTCATTGACAGAAAGGTAAGTTACAAATAAGGAAGAAAAAAATAACATGAATCCTGTGGTGCTGAAGTTTATAGTGTCAATGTGAACCCATTTTGTCATATATACATATGACAAAATATATATATATATGAATAAAGACAGAGAGAAAGATAGATCCAAATGTTTGTATGCACATACATAAAGGTAAAGACACATACTCCCTAACTCTGGCCACACCTGCAAGCAGTGGCACCCCAAAAGCAATGAGCACACTTAGCTCCCAGATCTCAGCTTTTAAATACCACTCCCAACTGAAAGAAACCAGGGCTTCTTAGAGTAATGGCTGACTCCAGAGCTGGAACAGGGAACCAACAAGAGGAGTCTGGGATATCTGATTGTGCCAGATAGTAGGAAAGTGCTCAAAGAACAATACAGTTGTCGTTTAGTCGTGTCCAACTCTCTGCAACCCCTTGGACTGTAGCCCACCAGGCTCCTCTGTCCATTGAATTCTCCAGTTAAGAATACTGGAATGGGTTGTCATTTTCTTCTCCAGGGGATCTTCCCAACCCAGGGATCAAACCTGGGTCTCCTACATTGCAGGTAGATTCTTTACCACTGAGACACCAGGGCTTCCCTTCAAAGAACAATAAGGATATGTTAAAAGGACTTTGGCCTGTAGGCCAAATCTGAGACATTTTAAGTGTTAAAGTAGACGATAGTTGCTACCAGTGCCTGTAGTTGAAGCAGTTGGTTTTATTACTCATTACAGCGAGGGTGAAACCACACAAGTAACCATGTGTGTGCGCTAAGTCACTTCAGTCATGTCTGACTCTGTGTGACCCTATGGACTGTAGCTGGCCAGGCTCCTCTGTCCATGGGATTCTCCAGGCAAGAGTACTGGAGGGGGCTGCCATGCCCTCCTCCACGACCTACTCCACCACTGTCACAGTGCCTTCTGTGGCATTTTCCTTGTTTCTTCTTAAAGGATAGCTTGGTTGCTTCCAATACTGGGCAATTGTGAATAAAGCTGCTCTAAGTATATGCAGATTTCTATATGGATATGTTTTCAGCTCATTTGGGTAAATACCAAGGTCAGTTTCATAAGAAACTGCCAGACTGTCTTCTAAAGTGGTTGTACCATTTTGCATTCCCATTAGCAAAGAGTAAGACATGATAATTGCATGTATTGTGATATTCCGGAAGGGATCTTGGAACAGAAAAAGAACATTAGGAAAAAACCCAGGGAATGCGACTAAAGTATGGACGCTACTAATACTGATGCATTGGTTGTGACAAACGTATCAGAGTGGTGTAAGATGTTAAAATAGGGAAAACTCGGTACACTGAATTCTTCTACTATTTTTGAAAAAAAATTTTTTGGTAAATCTAAAACAATTCTAAAGTAAAAAGTCTATTTAAATATTTAAAAAGAAATGTCAGAAGCATCACCATTTCACAATACCCCAATGAATGAATACAGGCATTGAGCACCAGTGACTGCTATGATCACAAAAAGAAAGACAACCAGACCTTATGTGTTTTCTGCTGTCGTGCTGAAAGAATTAAACTTGAATCTAGTCCAATTTCTACCTCTGGCTGTCAATTTGTAAGAAATGCAGAAGACAGAGGAACATGTTGCTTTGTACCATAACCAACAGAATTCATTATCACCTATCAACAGTGAAAGAAAACTCCAAAATGAAAAACTAGAAAAGGGAATGTAGCAACACACCAAAAAGAAGAATAAGAATAAGAATACCCCACTGTCACCAGCTATTTTTAAAGGCTAAAAAGAAAGAGGAGGTCTAAAAAAAAAAAGCGGAGCTGAAATTAATTTCATTTGGAGATGGTATAGATGTATCCCTGAAAAAACCAACATAATCAACTAAAACTATTAGAAATAAGAGAATTTAGCAAACTGGTTAAAAAACTTAAACAAAATGATCGCTTTCCTACATGCAACAATAACTAGCTAGAAAACATAACAGAACAAAAGATTCTATTTCAAAATGACATGAAACAAAGGAAAAGTTGCTAGCAATAAGATTATTAAAAATGTACAGTATGTAGAAGAATTTTAAACTCTATTGACAAAACTGAAAGGACAATTTAATAAATGGAAAGACACATTTTTTACAAACTGAGAAAATCTACCATATAAAAGTATCAATTCCTCCTAATTTTATCTATAAGTTTAATGTGACCCCAATAAAAATAGCATCAGACCAATATCTAAATAATAGAAATTTCAGAAAGAGCAAAGAAAATGGTAGGGGAAAAATTATCAAAGAAAAATATAATTTCTTGAGCAAAACATTCTAGATTGAAAGGTCCTTTTGAATTCTTAGTACAATAAATAGAGAGAAACAAGACCTATACTAAGTCATATGATTAAGAAATTACAGAACAAAAATAAATAATAAAAAGAAAACACACACACACACAAAAGGACACTCTTAAAAACTAATGGAAAGGGAGAAAAATAGACTTTAAACAACCCAGGTCTCGCAGAAACATCAGACCTTTCAGAAACCAACCTTACTGTGCTTTAGAAAACTCACAGTGGAAAACCCATTCACAGTTCTGAGGAGGAAGAATTTCTGTCTTATAATTCATATCCAACTGAGGTATTGCTTAAGTCTGGGGGAAAAACAGTGACTCTTTGTTATTGCTTTCCTCATTAAAAAGGAAAAAAAAGCACCTATTTATTGTGTAAAAGTTTAAACATATTTAAAAGTAAAGATGACAACAATATAATAAATTCCGATCTACCTAACAACCAGATTCACTTATGATCAGATCATGGTCAATCTTGCTTCATCGATACCCTAACCACATTTCCCCCTCCTATCAGTTAGTCACCGGTCATGTCCGACTTTTTGCAGTCCCATCGACTGCAGCCTGCCAGGCTCCTCTGTCCATGAAATTCTCCAGGCAAGAATACTGGAGTGGGTTGCCATTCCCTTCTCCAGGGGATCTTCCTGACTCAGGGATTGAACCCAGGTCTCCTGCAATGCAGCAGATTCTTTATTTTCTGAGCCACCAGGGAAGCTTATCAGTGGGCCTCTCTAAAAGACAGTTCAGAACTTCAAAATATGAGAATAACTTACATCTAAAATAAAATTGAACAATATCATCAGAATCCAAAGTTCAAAATTCCAATTGCTTCATAGATATCACAGACTTTTTAGAAATATAGTTGGTTTGAATCAGGATCCATGTAAGATCCACACATTGTAAACTTTCTCTTAAATATTTTAATCTATTGTTTTCTCCTCTACTTTCTGTGCAAATCATTTTCTTGCAAATGCTTTTTTCCCTCTTGAAATTTATTTCTTGAAAAAACTGGTTGTATGACCGGTTTTATGACCTGTTTTTTTATGTTACCCGTGTTCTAGATTCATTTTGCTGACTGCATTTCTATGATGTCAATAATCTCTTTGTCCTCTCGATTTCCTGAATATTGGTGTTCGTGAAGGGTGTAATTTCCTCGGTTTTGTCTTGCCACAGCAAAGATTTGAAATGGTAGACCAGTGTTACAGCTCAGTTACAGCTCAGTTTTATTCAGCAAGCAAAGGACAGTACACCCTTCAGGCATGAGCTGCTACTGCTGCTAAGTCGCTTCAGTTGTGTCCGACTTGTGCAACCCCATAGATGGCAGCCCACCAGGCTTCCCCGTCGCTGGGATTCTCCAGGCAAGAACACTGGACTGGGTTGCCATTTGCTTCTCCAATGCATGAAAGTGAAAAGTGAAAGTGAAGATGGTCAGTCATGTCCAACTCTTAGCGACCCCATGGACTGCAGCCCACGAGGCTCCTCCATCCATGGGATTTTTCCAGGCAAGAGTACTGGAGTGGGTTGCCATTGTCTTCTCCAAGCACGAAAGCAGGCTTCAATCCCTCTTGGCTCCTCTTTTTAAATGTTTTGTCTCCTCCCCCTGAGCCTGCCCCATGTAAACTGGGCTAGCCAGGAGGGCTGTTTGTTTCACCTGAGGTTCTCCCTCCAGTCCTCGGATTTTCTTTTGTTCCATTTTCACAGGTTTCTTCCTTTCTTTGTCTTTTTGCCACCACCATTTTGGACTCCTTTTTCCTATTCTAACTACTTAACATTGGTATTTGTACCTAGAGAAGAACAAGGACTTTATTTGACATGCTTTCCCAGGAAGCCAGTGAAGATGGGTTCCACTGAATATAAAGGTAGACCAAAGACCTGGGATCCAGCTCAGGAGATAGACAAGGACACTCTTCCAGATGACACAGAGGTGAGTCCTGCTAAGTCTCCAGTGACTGCTGAGTAACAGATACAAGGAGCAAAGTCCATATTAGAGCAGGAAAGAACTTGGAGAATATGTCCAAGGAAAAAGGGAAACTATAGTTACATGTGATGTGTTTAATCATGCTGAAAGCAGACTTTTCATTCCATAGCAGAGTTTAGGACTAGCCATGTAGAAGACTAAGGAATAGGGAAAAAAAAAAATCAAATATCATTGTACAAGAAAGGAAATATAACCACAGCCCACTGCTGGTTCAGCCATGAATAATATTTTAGAGTAGGAAATGGCAACCACTCCAATATTCTTGCATGGAAAATCCCATGGACAGAGGAGCCGGGAGGGCTATAGTCCATGGCGTCGCAAGAGTCAGACATGACTGAGCACACTCGCAATAATGCAAACAATGAATAATGATTTAATTTAAAAAAGCAATAAAACTCTATTGAGAGGAAGAGGGAAGAAAAGGGACTTCAAGGAGAGTCTGATCTTACATTTGCCAAAAGTGGCCCCTCACGGTACTTACGACTAGAATGAGATAGAATTCAGCAAAGATTTTACTCCTGTTTTTCATTTTCATCGATGCAAGTACTCTTATTCATATCAATAAGTAAATAGGAATGGGAGGAGATTGGTTACAATTCCCTCAACGCGCTGAACTCCTTCCGACTTTATGTCAAAACTCACAAAGGACTATATCATCAAATAACTGAAATTTAAAACTTAAAAAAAATTTCCTATGACAGTAATACTCCAAGTATTTAAATATTTCTTAAATTTGAACATTTCTGAATTGGATTACGATTACAATGATGAATAGTATGTATTTTATCCAAATGACATATCATACTATGCATTATAAATTTTCATAGCAATTATTAAACATAGAAGAATTAAGACATGCACTTCCAAAGTGTTATTTTTCATTATTTTCTTTCAGAAAAATTGAAGAAGGCATTATGGTCACAGGAAATTTTTTAAAGTTTTTAATTGCAGTTATTATACATATCCTTTGTTACAAAAAAAGGACTTAAAAAAAAAAAGAAAGTGTGTTTGGTGATGAATGAAGCTTAAGTCCTTTATAATAGGATAAAGTTTTTGAGAAAACAGAAAGGAATGGGGATGCTGACTGCTGGGGGCTAGGGGCTGGAGTTTAAATCTGGAGACCAAGGATCTGGGAACTGGGGGTTCTGGGGGCTGAAGGCAGAGGATTCAAGGCTGGGGACTGAGGTGCTGGAATAACCCCTCTCTGCACCTGTCTTTCCTACCCAGGACCTCAGGCCTATTTCTTCTCAGTAGTTTTTTTTTTAACAGTTCTGAAAAAGAGATTGTTCTGTTTTTCCACTAATTCACATCATTTTTTAAATACATTCCTATTCTTCCATTATCCCTTCAATATGCTGAGAGCACTTTCATCATCAGAAGAACCCTCTTGCTCTCCCAATGGGACATGGGGCAGCCATGCTCTCTCTGTGAGGGGGCATTTACACCTGTCTGCCTAGGTGGCTCGGACGGTAAAGAATCCGCCTGCAATGTGGGAGACCTGGCATCGATCCCTGGGTTGGGAAGATCTCTTGGAGGAGGGCATGGCAACCCACTTCAGCATTCCTGCCTGGAAAATCTCCATGGACAGAGGAGCCTGGCAGGCTACAGTCCATGGGGTCACAAAGAATCGGACACAACTGAGCAACTAAGCACAGCACAGCCTAAGACCAAAATGCAAAGAAGCAAGTGTTTTAGGAGCCCAGGGTCATGTGCCTCCTGGCAGGCTTCCTCCATCATCCCCAAGGGGCCTCATCAGGGACACCAAGGGCACGAGCGTACCTCATAATCCAGGGTTCCCAAACTAGGTTCTCAGAACCTCAAGGGGAACCTGGAGTCAGCTCCTGTCTCAGATCCAGATGTGCCTACCTCCTTCCAGAAGATCACAATGAAATGGAAATGTTACAATGCTAGGAAACAGAAATTGGCCCAAGGGTTTCTCCCACCATTTATTTCCTATATAAACTCAGGACTAACTAACTAGAGTGCATTTTCTAATAACTCAATATTAGCAATGTGGCTTTAGCAGAATATAATCTGTCATTAAATTATTGTTTTTAATTGAGTTTTGTTGGTTTTATAGTTGAAATTTTATTTTGGTTTTATATAGCCATGAGGATATGTTGATGCTTTTGAACTGTGGTGTTGGAGAAGGCTCTTGAGAGTCCCTTGGACTGCAAGGAGATCCAACCAGTCCATTCTGAAGGAGATCAGCCCTGGGTGTTCTTTGGAAGGAATGATGCTAAAGCTGAAACTCCAATACTTTGGCCACCTCATGGGAAGAGTTGACTCATTGGAAAAGACTCTGATGCTGGGAGGGATTGAAGGTAGGAGGAAAAGGGGACAACAGAGGATGAGATGGCTGGATGGCATCACCGACTCGATGGACATGAGTCTGAGTGAACTCTGGGAGTTGGTGATGGACAGGGAGGCCTGGTGTGCTGCGATTCATGGGGTCACAGAGAGTCAGACACAACTGAGCAACTGAACTGAATTGAACTGAACTGAGGATATGTTACATGTTTGCACTTAGTATAAAAACAATTTAAATTCATTCAGGCAGTCTGTTACCTTTCTTTTTTTTTTTTTTTTTTCTTTGAATGGGGACTGTTCTTTGCTCAAATTTGAAAAACACTGCCTTGGTGTATTATCGTGAGAGATTGCAGAGCAGCTGTAAAGAGAAAAGGAAAGCCAGACCCTGTTCAGACTTGCTCAGTGTCAAGGCTGTCTCAGAGAGCATAAGCATGTTTGAACGCTCACTTGCTTAGTCATGCCCGACACATTGTGACCCCATGGACTATAGCCCATAGGCTCCTCTGTCCATGGGATTTCCCAGGCAAAAATACTGGAGTGGGTTGCCACTTCTCCAGGGGATCTTCCTGACCCAGGGTTCAAACTTGCATTTCCTGCATTGGCAGGCATGTTCTTCATCCCTGTCCCACCTGGGCGGGGCCAGGAAATGGCATAGGAGGTGCTCCTGGGGCCCCATGAGTAAGGTACAGGAGGGTAGTTCAGGGACTGTACAAAGGGCAACTGAAACATTGCCCTGCCGTTCTCAGGGCTTTCGGCTACTATTGAGAAACATCCCAAGTCAGACCCAAAGCGAATGGCCTGGCCTCAGAAATGTCCGAGGCCAGCCGGACACCCTCAGGACTCTTCCCTCTGGTACCTTCCTGCCCTCTGCATCTCAGCTTCATTCTGGTCAACTGCAGGAGTGATACCCCCATTGAGGGGATGGAGGCAAAACCCCCATTTAGCATCTTCCCTGCTTGGCAACCTCAACAGAAGAGACTTCTTTCTGCTACTGTCTGTATATCAGGACCAGCACAAGTGGACAAGCTTGTGTCCAAGGAATGGCCCATGCCTGAATCCTGTGCCAAGGAGAGGGGCTGGCACTATTAAGAGGGGATGAAGGGGAGACTGATGATCAAAGGCAACAGCTCCATTCTCCTCCATCCCAGGATGCCAGCTGGGGGATACTGCTATAAACCTAAAAGCCAGCTATACCAAGTCCTGGCAGAAGGAGCAGTGTCCTGTAGAAGAGATAAAGGAAAATCTATTCTGATACTTGTTGAAGCAGTGAGGAAGACTTTGTTCAAGACTACTGCAATAAGAGAGAGAGGGGTAGGGAAGGAATGGGGCTCCACTCCATAGCCAGCAAATACAGTGGGGATTTCTAGCCAAGAAGCCGGGGAAGGGGCCAGTGGACAGAAAATTACTAAGAGGAAACATCAAGGGTGAGGGATTCTTGCTAAACACGAGGCAGGAAGTAGATGGGCTCCCTCCAGGGTAAAGTGATTGAAGATTTGTTCCCTAGGGACCAAAACTCCAAGATGAGAATAGCAAGACAATTAAGGGAGAAGACTGGGCCCTGCACATGTGTAGAAAAGCTCCTTGGAGGTCAAAGGGGAGTGATGCTAACTAATGCCATGCTACCCACAACCCTCTTCAGTAGAACCCATCTTGCCTAAGAGGTGTGTGTACACACATGGGAGGATCCTGAGATATATCAAATACAGATTGTGAACCAGGCAAATCAAAAATGATTGGCCAAAGGAAACCCAGAAGAAATGCCCCATAAAAGTAATTCAAACTGTCACGAGGTGACTAAGAGACTCTCTCTGAGTCTGCATGTATGTCTATCCACACGTACTGTACTCTTTTTTCCTCTTAATAAACTTTACTTGTTTCACTATTTTCTGTCTCTGTGGGAATTCTTTTCTGCAAAGTTGAAGGGCCAAGGCCCTTGTCACTGACTCCTGGTTGACTGGCTAGGATCTGGTTCTTTCACTGCTGTGACCTGGCACCAGTCCCTGGCTGGGAACCCAAGCCCTGCTCCAAGCCACTGCAGGCCAAGGCTGACCAAAATCAAACTGAGCTAACAGGATCCTTGCTAAAGGCAGGCCAAGGATTTGGAACATCAAAGGTTGAGGATGGAGAACTTGATCGAATATCAGGTGTAGGGTATTCTCTTTAAACTGATTTAGTGGTAACTCCTAAGGAAGGCCTCAGAAGGCCAGGGGTTGAGGCCTAGTTGGGAAGAGGGCTTACAGGAACCTTAGCAACATTTGATAAAGGGGACCATCATTGTCAGAAGGACTGCTTTACTAGGGCTTGGGAACAAGAAGGCCCAAGAGAGAGGAGCTTGTGGCCTGCAGGGCTGGAGGCAACACCAGTTGCAAGGATGGGTTATGAAGACAGCTTCATGCAGGTCCTGGGGCTGCCCTGGGGGTGGGGATATAGGGGAGAAAAGTACTTTTTCATCTTCCTTTCTAGGTTCTGAGACAGATCCCTCCCTGTAATGAAGGACAGATTAACAAGAGAAAAACAAACTGAAGTTTAATAACATGGATATCGACTGTATAACGGGGCATACCCAGGAAAACAGGGCAAAACTCCCTGAAATGGCCCAAACCACCACCTTAATACCATCTTTAGCTACTGACAAAAGAAAGATGTTGGTGGGTAGAAGACAAGTTACGGGAGGTTCCTAGGAAAAACACAGCGAACATGGGTAAGGTTGTTATGCAGATTTAAGTCACACTGGTAAGAGCTTCTTGTGATTTAGTCTTTCTCTTCCTGATACAGAGAGAGGGATATTCTTACAAATGGAGATTTCCCCCATCAATGTACAAAACAGTACAAACAGCACGCTCTACTCTGATTTTCATTAAAAACAAATTTTTTAAAATACTTCTAGGTGGTAGGGCTCATGTGGGATCTTAGTTCCCTGACCAGGGATGAAACACAGGCCTCCTGCATTGGAAGTGCAGAGTCTCAACCCCTGGGCCACCAGGGAAGTCCTCTACTCTGCTTTTAGAGCTTCTTCTGTATCTGCCTTTTCTCCAAAATAATCAGTTCCCAGTAATCCTTATGCCAAAGAAGCCTATTTGGGAATAGCGTATTCTGCTGCCCTTTAGGGACCATCTCTAAAAGCATGAACTATTTTAAAGTAAGGGCAAAAGATGACTGCATGCCCCTTCAAACTCCTATGGAATTGTTGCAGGAAGAGGGACCCCTTCCAGCGCCCAAAAGTGGGCTCTTGTCTAAGCCGTGGAAATGAATTGTCCAAGCAGACACATGTGTTGACAAAGCAAGAGACTTTATTGGGCAGGGGCGCCCGGGGGGAGAACAGTAGGGTAAGGGAACCCAGGAGAACTGCTCTGCCACGTGGCATGTAGCCTCAGGTTTTATGGTAATTGGAGTCAGTTTCCGGTTGTCTTTAGCCAATCATTCTGAGTCAAGAGTCCTTCCTGCAAGCATTACTCAGCCAAGATGGATGCCTGCGAGAAGGATTCTGGGAGGTGGTCAGACAGGTAATGTCTCCTTTAGACCTTTTCCAAACTCTTCCAGTTGGTGTTGGCTTATTAGTTCTGTGTTCCTTACCAAGACCTCCTGTTGTAAAATAGCTCAGGCAAATGGTTACTATGGTGCTTGGCTGAGGGGAGGGTGGTGGTGTCAGTCAGTATGTTTCCCCTAACAGGATCACTGTCTGACAGCCCTAAGGGTCACCTGCTGCTCTAAGAAATGTCACTGGTTTGGCACGCTTCTGGCATTCTGTCATCACACTGGGACATTATATACCCACTGACAGACAACTAATAAATGGTTTCTGCCCGATTTTAGGGTTTTCTTTGCTCTGGGGACATCAACTAGTCCTGTACCTAATTCAGCAGTCTCATCTCTGCGTCCTTTCTTTCACACGTCATATACACTGGTGTCATTTTACACCATTTCATTGCTCAGGCAGTGGACTAGACCAAGTGTTTGTCAACCAGTTTATGCAAATGCTGAAACAAAGCTCTAACCAAGGACAGAGGTCACGCCCAGGAAGCTCTGCGCATTCCACTGGAAGAAGTTAAAAGCACTGCAGGAGGAGAGGGGTGGGCTGCCGGGATTTTCTGGGATTTTCTAGGTCTCTACGGGTACCAGTCTCAGCAAGGGTGGTTGGGAGCGCTCTATTTGCATATCTCACACTTCCTTGGTTTAGAAACTTATTGATTCAAATATGCAAAAAAGCCTGGGGGCAGGGACTGGGTAGGTGTGAAAGACAGCCTGATGGCTCTGCTTAGCATCAATTAGCATTTCAAAAAGTGTCAAGTTGCTGGAAGACCTTTTTTTAATTGCTGCTAATCGGAGGTTCTAGAGGGACCAAGGAGCTCTCCATAGGCGTGAATCTCGCTAGAAGAAAGGTATCCAGAGGAAAATGAGGGGGTGGGTGACATGGGGGACGGGGTGGGGCTGCAGCTCTAAGTACAAAAGGGCACTTCTTCCAGGGGATTTCAAATCCTTCAAACTCTGTCCTTGAGTTTCCCATTCAGCGGAGCCTCAGCCCCAGGGTGGCCACTTTCCTTTAACATCTGCGTGGGTAATGCAGAGACAAAGCCAAACACGAAGGGGAAGAAAAGATGCTTTTCTGTTCCTCTGCTGTCATTTTATTGTGTTATTTTAAGGGAAATGGAGCCCGTCACCATAACATCACTCCCTTTCCATTACGGAGTGTATCTTCGCTTTGAGCAGTCAAGGGTAGGAAGGGGCAGGAGCTGAAGAGCTGGATGACTTACCCAGAGTGGAAATAAACAAAGGCTTCCCAAAAGAGAACAGGCAGAGGCTATTTATTCAGAGCTTGTTGTGGCAAGGGAGTCAGTCAGCCACCATCTCTTGGGTTTGGCAGAGACTTAAAGGCAGGCAGGGGAGTGGGATAGCTTTACAGTGGAAACACTGGAAGGCTTCAGGTATACTCTAATTGGAGTTTGCTGGTATGGGGAAGCTGGAGGCAGCTAACTAGAAGTGGTGCATCCTGTGGGATTTCTTGGGGGAGCTTATTTGGCCTTTTTCAGTTGGTCCCGAGTGGGAGGGTGGGGGTAGGGTGAGGAGGAGTGGTGATTTCAACAACAACCACAACAGAAAAGGCTGTCACTGTCCAAGGGCTGGCCTTGCTGCTGCAGGGGTTGTGGGTCAGAGTTCCACTGCTGCGTTTGGTCTGGCCATTATTTATATGTATGTTCAGTCTCTCACCAGGGTTGTATTTACCATAAAAAGTAAGATCGAGCAGAGGAAATGACTTATTCTTGGATCAAGGTAAAAACGCCTGCAAATATGGAGCACAGATGGCAACCAGTTCAGGAACATCTATTATTACACCTGAGACAGTGTTCAGGGAACACTGGTCTCCAAGTCCCATTGTCACCAGGAAAATGGGCTCCCTAGTTTTGCTGCCAGCAGCAGTCAGACAGGCTGGGCTGTGGTAGGTCCAAGGGCATGAGGAAATATGGCTGCCCCAGTGCCTCGCCAGGGATTCCAGCTCAAAAGGTTTCCAAATGCTTCATTTTAGGGGCCTCTTGATCAGCAATGCATCTGGTGGGAATGCCCTGCTGTGGTCAGAGCCTGGCATGGGCAAGATATCTGCATGGTGAGTCAGGGACAAGGGGTGGGCAACCACGGGGTAACGAACTGATCCGCTCTGGAAGGGGTCCTGACTGGGCCAAGAGGGAGGCAGAGCTGGAAGAAGGTCCGGTGATGACAGATCAATCAACAGAAGAAATGAACCAAGGAGAGCTTGAAAACCAGAATAACTGCTGTCACCACAGTTCACTAAGTTGGAACAGAATCTATTTTGTCCTTGAGAGCAACACGATGGCAAATGGAAGACGTGCTCTCAGCAGCGGTTGGTCACAGATGTCCAAAGAGACAGGCTGCCCAAAACGAACCTCGGGCCCTTTATTATCCTCGCTCCAGGCGGAAAAACAGTATTGCTTACCCTGAGCTCAAAGCTGGCGCGTTTGGCACAAGTATCTTTTTTCATTCACCTTCTTCTCCAGTGCCCTTGAGGCTGGGTACACAGGCTAGAGAGGAAACCTGAGGTCAGTGGAAGCCTTTCCTGGAAACCCTGACCTGGGTGGCTTCTATCTGCTCTTCACCTGAAGGAGACCTGGCCCTTGAGACTGCGTGGAAAGAATTTTGGATTTAGAGTCAGGAGTTGACCTCAGTATTGCATGACCCTCATTAAGGCACATAAACTCTTTGTGCTTATTTTAGGACTTGTCAAAATTAAGGATATCATCCATGTCTGAGCTAGGTCACCACTCATTCTTTTTATCACAAGGGGATAGAAAGCCAGGCTTCTGGGAGACAGAAGGCAGACCAAGGGTATCTAGCTCTGACTTTCTGTGGAAGGCAAGTCCTATAAAATTCACACATTATCTAGTTACAGCTTCCTCTGTCTGAATGTGACACTGTGCAAATGTCTTAACTTACTTGTCTTTGAGAACAAAACAAACACTTCTCCCCCACCTCCAAAAGGGCTTCCCTGATGGCTCAGATGGTAAAGAATCTGTCTGTAACGTGGGAGACCTGGGTTCAATCTCTGGGTTGGGAGGATCCCCTGGATTAGGGCATGGCAACCCCCTCCAGTATTCTTGCCTGGAGAATCCCCCATGGACAGAGGAGCCTGGCCAGCTACAGTCCATGGGGTCATAGAGTCAGACACAACTGAGCACACCCTACCCTCCAAAGAAAACAGAGAGGCTATAACAGAGGCTGCGTCTCCACCACCTTTCCTCGGAGCAAAGAATCCCATCTTATTTCTATCTTTGTCTTCGGGGCAGAAATTCTAGGTTAAAGGTGTTATCTAATCACAATGTTCTTCCCTCAGGTGGGACGCAGTGAGACAAGCTTCTCCCCAGCCTTGACTACAAACGTTTTCCAACAAACAAGCATCATTTCAAAACAAAGAGGGGAAATTAACAGGAAATTTGCACAATTGCGTGTACTTTTCCTTGCTGCAGATTCATAGCACATGTCCTAGAAATGAACGTATCCTCCACTGCATAATCACTTAAGAAAAAGACAATTGTTCTATTCATCCTATCTGCTGTCAATGAGAAAGAAAAATCTCCAGAACCAAAGAAGAGATTTTCTCCAAGCTTTCCCAAAATAGTGCCAGAGTTTCTCTATCAGTCAAACGCTGCACCAGCTTGGTCTGCATTTGTATTCCAGAGACAGGGCATGACCGAAAAAATAGATCTGATGATGAAAAGAATTCTTCTTTTCCTTGCAGACAAGGGGTGTGTGTTGACAGAGAAAAGACAAGGTTCTTGCTTAGGTTTGGAGGAAAGAAGGCCAGAGTAAAAGTCCTAACGTATTCTTCTTACCACAAGTGAAGCTCTTGATTTTATGGCACAAGGAGCTTGCTGAGGAAGGGAAAGTGTCCCACACAGTCATCATGGGGTTGAACTTGCAGAGGAGAGGGTGGCAGGGTGGGGTGTGATCTAGCTTCTCATGTCCCCTCAACTTCACCCCACCTCTGCCCTGGAGCACACACAGCCTCCTCAAAGCTGATCCTACTGGCCACAGTCAGAGTGAGGGGACTTGCTCAGGGTCACTCTGACTCAGAGACTGTAGTCTGGTTCCTCTGGGTTTGCATCTTAGATGGTTATTCCAGGAAAGAATATTTGGGGACTATCATTAAAACAATTCTGGAGACCGCAGAATGCAGAGTTGTCCCCATGTCTCAGAAGCATTTCTAGTGGCTGAGCAAGGCCCTGGCAGGCCAGTATGGGCAGCTGTGTGTGAACAGTAATTTGGAAGAAGGCCAACAGGATCTGAGCATCAGCCCGGAGATGCTGCTGTCAAGTCGGAGGGCTAGCAATGTGGCTGCTATGGAAACACTGATTCCAGAAGCTCTTATCACCCCCAACAAATCTGATAAGACAAAATTTAATAGGGGCAAATGTGAAGTTCTGTGTGTGAGCTCAACGCAATTTTCTGGGAAAGAAAATTTAAAAATTAACTTCTCTTCCACACTGTGATTAGAGTCTTAGTGGATTTATGCAGAATATTGGGGCTGAGAGGAACATAAGAAATCCTCTAGCCCAACCAGACACAGTACAGATAAGGACCTGGAAAGACTGTGACACAAAGAAGACTTGCATTTCAAGGGCGTCTTCATCTCTGATGGAAGTGGTACCATTGTGTGTGCGTGGCTTGGTGCCACGTCAGGAGTCAGTGTAGAGCAGTGGTCAAGAGTACCAGCTTGGGCCCCAGTTTCAACACACACATGCTGTGAAAATTTGCACAAGCTTTTTAACCTCTCTGTTTCCTCCTCTGAAAATGGGATAAAAAGTCAGTGATGATTCATAGCAAGTTTTCAATGTTAAATATAAATTTAATATTAAAAATTAAATTTTAAATATTAAACTTACATTATTATAAACTTATTGAACATGTTATAAATATTAGATTTAATATTAAAATAAATTTTAAATATTAAATATTCAGTGTTATTTTAATGCTGCGTTTAGTGCTTTCTGGAACTCTTCATGTAAATGAATATAATGGATATACACATACATTTAGAAATATATATGTCTACACAAACTATTTAACCGCTCTGTTTTCTCATCTGAAAATGCAGGAAAAACTCAGTGTATATATACACGTATGCGTGTGCATGTGTGTGTGTGTACAACTGTAGGTTAAAAAAGGACCAAGCTCCTGACTCTGAAAAAACTCCATCTGAAAAATTTAACAGGTTTCAAATAAAAGCAAATTCAACAAGAACAAAGGTTGTGACTAGGCTGCTAAACAAGCTAATGACACTCAAGGCTCCATGAGAATTACCAAGAAAGGAAACAGGCTTAATCATGGGTTAATCAGACCATTTTTAACCAGTGGTCTCAGCTGGAAATCACAGCAGCTGTCAACCAACTGACATCCTGGATGGTGGGGAATCTAGAAACCTTGTCCTACAAGGAAAAATGGAGACCATGGGGAGTACTTAGCCAAGAGGACACTTGGTGCCAGGGATGGGATATGCTTTAGTATCTAAAGTCTATCATAAGGATGACAATGATTCAAACAATAAAACCAGGACAACAGATGAAGGTTAAAGGACTGAATATTTCATCTAGACATAAGGATGGAATTTTTAGCAATCAGAGGCATTCACAAATCCATGGTTTTTCATGCTGCAGAGAGTGTGCCTCAGCACCGTGCGTTTGAGCAGTAAGTAGCTGTTGTAAGTGGCTCCTGCATTTAGTCCTTGGAAATGGTAACAGCTACCATTATTATCTCTAATTCTTACAATTCTACAAGGTAAAGAATATTGTCTCCATTTTACAGTTGAGAAAACTGAGGCTCAAAGAAATTGTTGAACAGGTCCAAAGTCATACATCTAGTAAGAATGAACTAAGATGGACCAAGATGGACCAAGATCCAAATCCCGATCTGATTCTAAATAGCACATTCATTCCATTATGCCGCCACGCTGACCTTTCAGTTCATTTTTTCCCGTTTCCACCTGTCCACCCTATTTCTAACTGACTGGTCAGAGTTAAATACAAAGTAACAAATTCCCTCCTGGCTTTATCTACTTGATCAAAGTGGCTTACAATTTTTTGAAAGAACTCCTAGGATCCTTAGAAAGGAAAATGCAAACAAGGAAATGCTGGTAAAAGACAAATTTCTTGAATGTAACCACAAAGACAATGCCTTAATTAGAAGACAAAATATATCCCTTAAAAATGGAAATGAACATATTATAGGTCCAGACTGGTAATGACCTCTACCAAGTGAAATGAACATACTGTCTTGTCTTTTCTCTTTGCACAGTACAGATGTTTGCTGCTGGCTGCATAGGGCTCTAACTTGTGCCAGTATCACAGAGTTGATCAGGAACAGCACATCAAGGGAAACTCGCAGGTCTTCATGGGATATGAGAACAGAAGCTTCTAAATGATCAATAATAAAGTCGCTTCCAGCCAGCAAAAGAAACACAGATGTATAGAACAGTCTTTTGGACTCTGTGGGAGAGGGCAAGGGTGGGATGATTTGGGAGAATGGCATTGAAACGTGTATATTATCATATGTGAAATGAATCACCAGTCCAGGTTTGATGCATGATACAGGATGCTTGGGGCTGGTGCACTGGGATGACCCAGAGAGATGGTACGGGGAGGGAGGTGGGAGGCGGGGTTAAGGATGGGGAACACGTGTACACTCATGGCGGATTCATGTTGATGTATGGCAAAACCAATTCAATATTGTAAAGTAACTAGCCTCCAATTAAAATAAATAGATTTATATTAAAAAAATTAAGAAAAAGAAAGTTGCTTCCACTAAGATCATTATGGAAGGTCTCTTTCCTTCTCATTTTACAAGTGAAAAAATAAGGTCCAGAGGGGTAGAGTGATTCTCCCCAGGGCCCAGAGTAAACTGGTATCAGAATTTGGGAGTTGAACCATGGCCTTGAATTTCCCTGGTGGTTCAGTGGTTGAGAATTCCATCTTCCAATGTAGGAGACACCAGTTTAAACCCTGGTCCAGGGAGAGTCCACATGCCACAGGGCAATTAAGCCTGCATGCAACAACCACTGAGCCCACGTGCTGCAACTACTGAGGTCCACACATCCTAGATCCACAGAAAGAGAAGCCACCACAAGGAGAAGCCCGAGTACTGCAACTAGAGAGCAGCTCCTGCTCACCACAGCTAGAGAAAGCCCACCGGCTGCAACACAGACCCAGCGCAGCCCCCCAAATTAATTAATCATTTAAAAAACAAGGAAGAAGAACCATGGCCTTTGAACTCCATCAGTGGGAATGATATTAAAGCTGCTGAGGTCAGGTCCCACTTCAGCATTAGTGGACATATATGGACATATTAAATGCTCTACCGAATAATTTACTGTGCATGCATGATTAAACATTTGCAAAACAACTGCTTTTTCATCTGTACTTTCACCAATATTGCTTTATATTTCTCTTTTAGGATTTGCTTTTATAAGAGGTTTGTTAAACTACAAGTCACATACCATATAATTCTGTCATTTAAAGCATATATTTCAATGGTTTTTAGTATAATTCACAGATGTACAAACCACGACCACATTAAATTTTGAATATTTCCATTGTCCATATTCTGTACTTCCCTTCAACCTCTCTAGTTCTAGGCAACTGCTGCTGCTGCTGCTGCTGCTAAGTCGCTTCAGTCGTGTTCGACTCTTTGCGACCCCATGGACGGCAGCGCACCAGGCTCCCCTGTCCCTGGGATTCTCCAGGAAAGAACACTGGAGTGGGTTGCCATTTCCTTCTCCAATGCATGAAAGTGAAAAGTGAAAGGGAAGTCGCTCAGTCGTGTCCGACTAGTAGCGACGCCATGGACTGCAGCCCACGAGGCTCCTCTGTCCATGGGATTTTCCAGGCAGGAGTACTGGAGTGGGGTGCCATTACTAATCTGCTTTTTCTGTCTTTATAGACTTTCCTGCTCTAGATATTTTGTATAAATGGAATCATACAGCACCTGGTCTTCTGTCACACTGGCTTCTTTCACTTAGTATAATGTTTCCAAGTTTCATCTGTATTGTAGCACGGATCAGTATTCCATTCTTCTTTGTTGCCAAATGATATTGGAGTATATGGATACACTACCTCCTAGGTATCTTTCATTAGCTAATGGACATTTGGGTTGTTTCCACTTCTTGGCTATTATGAATAATGCTACTATGAATGTTCACCCACAACTTTTTGTGTAGACATATGTTTTCATTTCTCTTGGATATATGCCCAGGAGCAAATGTGCTAGGTCATATAACCCTATATTTAACTTTTTGAGTAACTGCCAGACTGTTCTTCAAAGCAGCTGTACCATTTTACATTCCCACCAAAGAATGTAAAAGGGTTCCAACTTCTCTACATTCTCACCAACACTTGTAATTGTCTTTTTGATTATAGCTAACCTATTATGTATGAAATGGTATTTGGTTATGGTTTTGATTTGCATTTTCCAAATCTATCAGGTTTTTGTTTTTATATTTTAAAACTGTATCTTTAGCCATATGTATTGAATTTATTGAAATGTAACATATCAATATGAAAAAATTTTATCTTAGACAATCCTTCTTGCCTTATATTCTATTTTGTCTGATGTTACTACTGCTAAGTATAATTTTTTGTTAACATTTTCTTGGCATGTATTTTTCTATGTCATTTTGTTTTAAAGAGCCTCATATACAGCACAAGCTGATTTATTTATTTATTAAAACCACTCCAAACTTTAATAGAATGTAGTCCATTCATACTTATTATGATTACTTAAAAGTTCTGCTTTATTCTTTCAAATTTACTATCATTTTTTAACATTTTAAAAAATGTATTTATTTGGCTGCACCGGGCCTTTGCTGTTCCGTGGGGGTTTTCTCCAGCTGCAGTGAGCAGGACTACTCTTGGTTGCTGCGCACAGGATTCTCATTGCAGCAGCTTCTCTTGTTGTGGAGCACAGGTCTAGGCACGCAGGCCTCAGTAGTTGTGGCTCATGGGCTCTAGAGTTTAGGCTCAGTAGTTGTGACGCACTCACTGAGTTGCTCCACGGCATGTGGAATCTTCCCAGACCAAGGATTGAACCCATGGTCCCTGCACTGGCAGGCGGCTTCTTATCCTCCATACCACCAGGGTAGCCCCAATGTTTTAGTATGCTTTCTTTTCCTGCCTTTTATAAGATTGATTGAATTTTGCCTATTCCATTTTGTTGTTTTAGTAGTTTTCCTTTAAAATTTAAAGCACATATTTATACATATATTTCTATTCAGTAGTATCTTTAACTTATCCCCCGAAAGGGAGAAGAAATTTAACGAGTTTCTGTTTTCCTCTTATTCATCCCTGCAGCCACTCATGTTCCAATTATCTGGAATTGTCGATTTCATTAATATGAATACTGTTGGAGGTAGCGATTTAGTCACTAACTCATGTCTGACTCTTGCGATTCTGTGGACTGTAGCCTGCCAGGCTCCTCTGTCCATGGGATTCTCCAGGTGAGAACACTGGAGTGGGTAGTCTTTCCCTTCTCCAGACCCAACCCAGGAATCGAACCTGGGTCTCCTGTATTGCAGGCAGATTCTTTACCAACGGAGCTGTGAGGGAAGCCCATGAATACTGTTAGTAATAACAAATGAAACTAATACTTATGGAATAACTTACTCTATTCCACAACATATAAGCATAAATTCTTCCAATCTTACCAACATGTTTATGAGATATACACAAGGTTATGTTACTTTCTAAAGGTAATACAAATAACAGTAGAGGTTATATTATATTAATGTTATTCCTCAACACTTATTTAAATTTAACAAGTCTCATTGGTTGTTAAAATGGCCATACTACCCAAAGCAATCTACAGATTTAATGCAGTCCCTATCAAATTACCCATGACATTTATCACAGAATAATATTTCACAAATCATCCTAAAATTTATGTGGAACCATAAAAGACCCAGAATTGCCAAAGAAATACTGAGGAAAAAGAAGAAAGCAGGAAGCATAACTGTCCAAGACTTCAGACAATACTACTTAGCCATAGTAATCAAAATAGCATGGTATGGCACAAAAACAGACTTTGGATCAAAGGAACATAATAGACTAGAAATAAAACACACTTATGGACAATCAATCTTCAACAAAGGAAACAAAAATATAAAAGGGGAAGGCAGTCTCTTTAGCAAGTGGTGTTGAAAAGCTGGACAAACACATGTAAATCAATGAAGTTCAAATATACCTCCAAACAATACACAAAAATAAACTCAAAATGGCTTCAGTTCAGTTCAGTCACTCAGTCATGTCTGACTCTTTTGCGACCCCATGAATCGCAGCACGCCAGGCCTCCCTGTCCATCACCAACTCCCAGAGTTCACTCAAACTCATGTCCATTGAGTCGGTGATGCCATCCAGCCATCTCATCCTCTGTTGTCCTCTTCTCCTCCTGCCCCCAATCCCTCCCAACATCAGGGTCTTTTCCAATGAGTCAACTCTTTGCATGAGGTGGCCAAAGTATTGGAGTTTCAGCCTCAGCATCAGTCCTTCCAAAGAACACCCAGGACTGATCTCCTTCAGAATGGACTGGTTGGATCTCCTTGCAGCCCAAGGGACTCTCAAGAGTCTTCTCCAACACCACACTTCAAAAGCATCAATTCTTCGGTGCTCAGCTTTCTTCACAGTCCAACTCTCACATCCATACATGACTACTGGAAAAACCATAGCCTTGACTAGACAGACCTTTGTTGGCAAAGTAATATCTCTGCTTTTTAATATGCTATCTATGTTGGTCATAACTTTCCTTCCAAGGAGTAAGTGTCTTTCAATTTCATGGCTGCAATCACCATCTGCCGTGATTTTGGAGCCCAAAAAGGTAAAGTCTGACACTGTTTCCCCATCTATTTCCCATGAAGTGATGGGACCAGATGCCATGATCTTAGTTTTATGAATGGCTTAAAGACTTACAAATAAGACATACCACATAGAACTCCTAGAAGAGAACATAGGCTAAACATCCTCTGACATAAATCATACCAATGTTTACTTAGGTCCATCCTCCAGGGCAATAGGAATAAAAGTAAAAACAAACAAATGGAACCTAATCAAACTTACAAGCTTCTGTACAACAAAAGAAACCATAACAAAATGAAAAGACAAACTATGGACTAGGAGAAAATATCTGCAGATGATACGACCAACAAGAGCTTAATTTCCAAAATATACAAACAGGTCATGTAATTCCAATAACAAAAAAGCAAACAACACAATCAAAACCTGGGCAGAAGACCTAGATAGATATTTCTTCAAAGAAGACATACAGATGACCAATAGGCGCCTGAAAAAATGCTCATCATCACTAATTATTAGAGAACTGCAAATCAAAACTATGATGAAGTACCACCTCAGACCAGTAAGAATGACCATCATTAAAAAAACTACAAATGAAAACATGACAACTCAAAACCCTGGGATGCAGCGAAAGCAGTTCTAAGAGGGAAGTTTACAGCAATAAAATCCTACCTCAAGAAACAAGAAAAGCATCAAATAGACAACCTAACTTTACACCTAAAACAACTGGAAAAAGAAGAACTTAAAAAAAAAAACCCAAAATTAGTAGAAGGAAAGAAATCATAAAGATCAGAGTAGAAATAAATGAAAAAGAAATGAAAGAAACAATAGTTAAGATTAATAAAACTAAAAGCTGGTTCTTTGAAAGGATAAACAAAACTGACAAGCCTTTAGCCAGACTCATCAAGAAACAAAGAGAGAGAAGAATCAAATCAGCAAAATTAGAAATGAAAGAGGAGAGGTTACAACAGACAGTGCAGAAATACAAAGGATTCTAAGAGACTGTTATGAACAATTATATGGCAATAAAATGGATAACCTGGAAGAAATGGACAGATTCTTAGAAAAGTTCAACCTTCTAAACTTAGACTGAACCAGGAAGAAATAGAAATTATGAACAACTCAATTATAAGCACTGAAATTGAAGCTGTGATCAAAAATCTCCTAGAAAACAAAAGCCCAGGGTCAGATGGCTTCCCAGGAGAATTCTATCAAACATTTAGAGAAGAGCTAATGCCTATCCTTCTAAAATGCTCTCAAAAAACTGCAGAGGAAAGAACACTTCCAAACTCATTCTACAAGGCCACCATCACCCTGATACCAAAACCAGACAAAGATAACACAGAAAAGAAAACTACAGGCCATAGACGAACATAGATGCAAAAATCCTCAACAAAATCTTAGCAAACAGAATTGAGCAACACATCAAAAAGCTCATACACCATGATCAAGTTGGGTTTATTCCAGGGATGCAAGGATTCTTCAATATGTGGAAGTCAATCAATGTGATACATCATATTAACACATTGAAAGATAAAAACCATATGATATCTCAATAGATGCAGAAAAAGCCTTTGACAAAATTCAGCACCCATTTACGATTAAAACTATTTAAAAAATGGGCATAGAAGAAACCTACCTCAACAAAGTAAAGGCCATATATGATAAACCTACAGCAAACACTATTTTCAATGATGAAAAACTGAAAGCAGTTCCCCTAAGATCAGGAACAAGACAAGGATGTCCACTTTCACCACTATTTTTCAACATAGTTCTGGAAGTCCTAGCTATAGCATTAGGAGAAGAAAAAGAAATAAAAGGAATCCAGATCAGAAAAGAAGAGTAAAACTCTCATTGTTTGCAGATGACATGATACTGTACATAGAAAACCTTAAAGATAATATCAGAAAATTACTAGAGCTAGTCAGTGAATTTAGCAAAGTTGAAAGATACAAAATCAATATATAGAAATCACTTGCACTTCTATATGCTAACAATGAAAAAAAAAATCAGAAAGACAAATTAAGGAATCAATCCCATTTGCCATTGCAACAAAAATTAAATATATAGGAATAAACTTACCCAAGGAGACAAAAGAACTGTACACAGAAAATTATAAGACACTAAGCTGTGGAAAATTCTGAAACACATGGGAATACCAGACCACCTAACCTGCCTCTTGAGAAATCTGTATGCAGGCCAGGAAGCAACCGTTAGAACTGGACATGGAACAACAGACTGGTTCCAAATAGGAAAAGGAGTACGTCAAGGCTGTATATTATCACCCTGCTTATTTAACTTATATGCAGAGTACATCATGAGAAACGCTGGGCTGGAAGAAACACAAGCTGGAATCAAGATTGCCGGGAGAAATATCAATAACCTCAGATAAGCAGATGACACCACCCTTATGGCAGAAAGTGAAGAGGAACTAAAAAGCCTCTTGATGAAAGTGAAAGAGGAGAGTGAAAAAGTTGGCTTAAAGCTCAACATTCAGAAAACAAAGATCATGGCATCTGGTCCCATCACTTCACGGGAAATTGATGGGGAAACAGTGGAAACAGTGTCAGACTTTATTTTGGGGGGCTCCAAAATCACTGCAGATGGTGATTGCAGCCATGAAGTTAAAAGATGCTTACTCCTTGGAAGAAAAGTTATGAGCAACCTAGACAGCATATTGAAAAGCAGAGACATTACTTTGCCAACAAAGGTCTGTCTAGTCAAGGCTATGGTTTTTCCAGTAGTCATGTATGGATGTGAGAGTTGGACTGTGAAGAAGGCTGAGCACCGAAGAATTGATGCTTTTGAAGTGTGGTGTTGGAGAAGACTCTTGAGAGTCCCTTGGACTGCAAGGAGATCCAACCAGTCCATTCTGAAGGAGATCAACCCTGGGATTTCTTTGGAAGGAATGATGCTAAAACTGAAACTCCAGTACTTTGGCCACCTCATGCGAAGAGTTGACTCATTGGAGAAGACTTTGATGCTGGGAGGGATTGGGGGCAGGAGAAGAAGGGGATGACAGAGGATGAGATGGCTGGAAGGCATCACTGACTCGATGGACGTGAGTCTGAGTGAACTCCGGGAGTTGGTGATGGACAGGGAGGCCTGGCGTGCTGCGATTCATGGGGTCGCAAAGAGTCAGACACGGATGAGCAACTGAACTGAACTGAACTGAATGAAAGAAATAAAAGATGACATAAACAGATGGGGAGATATTTCATGTCCCTGGGTAGGAAGAATCAATATTGTGAAAATGACTATACTACCAAACGCAATCTACAGATTCAATGTGATCCCTATCAAATTACCAATGGCATTTTTCAGAGAACTAGAACAAAAAATTTCACAATCCATATGGAAACAGAAAAGACCCCAAATAGCCAGAGCAGTCTTGAGAAAGAAGAATGGACCTGGAGGAATCAACCTTCCTGACTTCAGATTATACTACAAAGCTACAGTCATCAAGACAGTATGGTACTGGCACAAAAACAGAAATATAGACAAATGGAACAAGATAGAAAGCCCAGAAATAAACCCATGCACCTATGGGCACCTTATTTTTGACAAAGAAGGGAAAAATACACAATGGGGCAAAGGCAACCTTTTCAATAAATGGTGCTGGGAAAACTGGAAAGCTCCATGTAAAAGAATGAAATTAGAACACTTCCTAACACCATACACAAAGATAAAATCAAAATGGATTAAAGACCTAAACATAAGACCAGAAACTATAAAACTCTTAGAGGAAAACATAGGCAGAACACTCGATGACATAAATCAAATCAAGATCCTCTATGACCCACCTCCTAGAGTAACGGAAATAAAAACAAAAGTAAACAAGTGGGACCTGATTAAACTTAAAAGCTTTTTCACAGCAAAGGAAACTATAAGGTGAAAACCCTCAGAATGGGAGAAAATAATAGCAAATGAAACAACTGTCAAAGGATTAATTTCCAAAATATATAAGCAGTTCATATAACTCAATACCAGAAAAACAAACAACCCAATCAAAAAGTGGGAAAAAGACTTAACAGAGATTTCTCCAAAGAAGACATACAGATGCTGACAAACACATGAAAAGATGCTCAACATCACTCATTATTAGAGAAATGCAAATCAAAACTACAATGAGATATCACGTCACACCAGTCAGAATGGGCATCATCAAAATGTCTATAAACAATAAATGCTGGAGAGGGTGTGAAGAAAAGCGAACACTCTTGCACTGTTGGTAGGAATGTAAATTGATACAGCCACAGTGGAAAATGGTATGGAGAGTCCCTAAAAATCTAGGAATAAAACCACCATAGACCCAGCAATCCCAATCCTAGGCATATACCCTGAGGAAACCAAAATTGAAAAAGACACATGTATCCCACTCTCTGCTGCAGCACTATTTACAACACCTTGAACATGGCAGTAACCTAGATGTCCATTGACAGATGAATGGATAAAGAAGCTGTGATATATATACACAATGGAATATTACTCAGCCATAAAAAGGAATGCATTTGAATCAGTTCTAATGAAGTGGATGAACCTAGAGCCTATTATACAGAGTAAAGTAAGTCAGAAAGAGAAAGATAAATAGTGTATTCTAATGCATATATATATATAATCCAGAAAAATGGTACTGAAGAATTTATTTACAGGGCAGCAATGGAGAAAGACATAGAGAACAGTTTCATGGACATGGGGAGAGGGGAGGAGAGGGTGAGATGTATGGAAAAGAGTAACATGAAAACTTACATTACCATATGTAAAATAGATAGCCAATGGGAATTTGCTGTATGGCTAAGGAAACTCAAACACGGACTCTGTATCAACCTAGAGGGGTGGGATGGGGTGGGAGGTGGGAAGGAGGTTCAAAAGGGAGGGGCTATATGTATACCTATGGCTGACTGATGTTGAGGTTTGACAGAAAACAACAAAATTCTGTAAAGCAATTATTCTTCAATTAAAAATAAATTAATTAAAAAAAACTCTATCAGTTCAGTTCAGTTCAGTCGCTCAGTTGTGTCCGACTCTTGGAGACCCCACGAATCGCAGCACGCCAGGCCTCCCTGTCCATCACCAACTCCCAGAGTTCACCCAGATTCATGTCCGTCGAGTCAGTGATGCCATCCAGCCATCTCATCCTCTGTCGTCCCCTTCTTCTCCTGCCCCAAATCCCTCCCAGCATCAAAGTCTTCTCCAATGAGTCAACTCTTCACATGAGGTGGCCAAAGTACTGGAGTTTCAGCTTTAGCATCATTCCTTCCAAAGAAATCCCAGGGTTGATCTCCTTCAGAATGGACTGGTTGGATCTCCTTGCAGTCCAAGGGACTCTCAAGAGTCTTCTCCAACACCACACTTCAAAAGCATCAATTCTTCGGTGCTCAGCCTTCTTCACAGTCCAACTCTCACATCCATACATGACTACTGGAAAAACCATAGCCTTGACTACACAGACCTTTGTCGGCAAAGTAATATCTCTGCTTTTCAATATGCTATCTAGGTTGGTCATAACTTTTCTTCCAAGGAGTAAGCATCTTTTAACTTCATGGCTGCAGTTACCATCTGCAGTGATTTTGGAGCCCCCCAAAATAAAGTCTGACACTGTTTCCACTGTTTCCCCATCAATTTCCCGTGAAGTGATGGGACCAGATGCCATGATCTTTGTTTTCTGAATGTTGAGCTTTAAGCCAACTTTTTCACTCTCCTCTTTCACTTTCATCAAGAGGCTTTTTAGTTCCTTTTCACTTTCTGCCATAAGGGTGGTGTCATCTGCATATCTGAGGTTATTGATATTTCTCCTGGCAATCTTGATTCCAGCTTGTGTTTCTTCCAGTCCAGCATTTCTCATGATGTACTCTGCATATAAGTTAAATAAGCAGGGTGACAATATACAGCCTTGACATACTCCTTTTCCTATTTGGAACCAGTCTGTTGTTCCATGTCCAGTTCTAACGGTTGCTTCCTGACCTGCATACAGATTTCTCAAGAGGCAGGTTAGGTGGTCTGGTATTCCCATCTCTTTCAGAATTTTCCACAGTTTATTGTGATCCACACAGTCAAAGGCTTTGGCATAGTCAATAAAGCAGAAAGAGATGTTATTCTGGAACTCTTGCTTTTTCCATGATCCAGCGGATGTTGGCAATTTGAACTCTGGTTCCTCGGCCTTTTCTAAAACCAGCTTGAACATCTGGAAGTTCACAGTTCACATATTGCTGAAGCCTGGCTTGGAGAATTTTGAGCATTACTTCACTAGCATGTGAGATGAGTGCAATTGTGCAGTAGTTTGAGCATTCTTTGGCATTGCCTTTCTTTGGGATTGGAATGGAAACTGACCTTTTCCAGTCCTGTGGCCACTGCTGAGTTTTCCAAATTTGCTGGCATCTTGACTGCAGCACTTTCACAGCATCATCTTTCAGGATTTGAAACAGCTCCACTGGAATTCCATCACCTCCACTAGCTTTGTTCGTAGTGATGCTTTCTAAGGCCCACTTGACTTCACATTCCAGGATGTCTGGCTCTAGATTAGTGATCACACCATCATGATTATCTGGGTTGTGAAGATCTTTTTTGTACAGTTCTTCTGTGTATTCTTGCCACCTCTTCTTAATATCTTCTGCTTCTGTTAGGTCCATACCATTTCTGTCCTTTACCAAGTCCATCTTTGCATGAAATGTTCCCTTGGTATCTCTCATTTTCTTGAAGAGATCTTTAGTCTTTCCCATTCTGTTTTTTTTCCTCTATTTCTTTGCATTGATCACTGAAGAAGGCTTTCTTATCTCTTCTTGCTATTCTTTGGAACTCTGCTTTCAGATGCTTATATCTTTCCTTTTCTCGTCTGCTTTTCGCTTCTCTTCTTTTCACAGCTATTTGTAAGGCCTCCCCAGACAGCCATTTTGCTTTTTTGCATTTCTTTTCCATGGGGATGGTCTTGATCCCTGTCTCCTGTACAATGTCACGAACCTCATTCCATAGTTCATCAGGCACTCTATCTATCAGATCTAGGCCCTTAAATCTATTTCTCACTTCCACTGTATAATCATAAGGGATTTGATTTAGGTCATACCTGAATGGCCTAACAGTTTTCCCTACTTTCTTCAATTTAAGTCTGAATTTGGTAATAAGGATTTCATGATGTGAGCCACAGTCAGCTCCCGGTCTTGTTTTCGTTGACTGTATAGAGCTTCTCCATCTTTGGCTGCAAAGAATATAATCAATCTGATTTCGGTGTTGACCATCTGGTGATGTCCATGTGTAGAGTCTTCTCTTGTGTTGTTGGAAGAGGGTGTTTGCTATGACCAGAGCATTTTCTTGGCAAAACTCTATTAGTCTTTGCCCTGCTTCATTCCTCATTCCAAGGCCAAATTTGCCTGTTACTCCAGGTGTTTCTTGACTTCCTACTTTTGCATTCCAGTCCCCTATAATGAAAAGGACATCTTTTCTGGGTGTTAGTTCTAAAAGGTCTTGTAGGTCTTCATAGAATCATTCAACTTCAGCTTCTTCAGCGTTACTTGGGGGATAGACTTGGATTACCATGATATTGAATGGTTTGCCTTGGAGACGAACAGAGATCATTCTGTTGTTTTTGAGATTGCATCCAAGTACTACATTTCGGACTCTTTTGTTGACCATGATGGCTACTGCATTTCTTTTGAGGGATTCCTGCCCGTAGTAGTAGATATAATGGTCATCTGAGTTAAATTCACCCATTCCAGTCCATTTTAGTTCGCTGATTCCCAGAATGTCAACATTCACTCTTGCCATCTCTTGTTTGACCACTTCCAATTTGCCTTGATTCATGGACCTGACATTCCAGGTTCCTATGCAATATTGCTCTTTACAGCATCAGACCTTGCTTCTATCACCAGTCACATCCACAGCTGGGTATTGTTTTTGCCCTGGCTCCATCCCTTCTTTCTTTCTGGAGTTTTTCTCCACTGATCTCCAGTAGCATATTGGGCACCTATTGACCTGGGGAGTTCCTCTTTCAGTATCCTATCATTTTGCCTTTTCATACTGTTCATGGGGTTCTCAAGGCAAGAATACTGAAGTGGTTTGCCATTCCCTTCTCCAGTGGACCGCTTTCTGTCAGACCTCTCCACCATGACCCGCCCGTCTTGGGTTGCCCCGCTGGCATGGCTTGTTTTCATTGAGCTAGACAAGGCTGTGGTCCTAGTGTGATTAGATTGACTAGTTTTCTGTGAGTATGGTTTCAGTGTGTCTGCCCTCTGATGCCCTCTTACAACACTTACCATCTTACTTGGGAGCCATCCCACGTTGAAGGTCAGGAAGAGCGGCGATGAGGAGATACCCCTCTTCCAAGGTAAGGAGCAGTGGCTGTGCTTTGCTAGAGCAGCCATGAAGAGATACCCCACGCCCAAGGTAAGAGAAACCGAAGTAAGATGGTAGGTGTTGCAAGAGGGCATCAGAGGGCAGACACACTGAAACCATACTCACAGAAAAAACTCTATAGAAACAAACAAACAAAAAACTACACAAAATGCCAAAAAAAAAAGTTCCAAAAAAAAAAAAAAACCTCTTTCCTAATTCTAATGAAGTATAAGTGATCTCAGAAAAAAAAGAAAAAAAAACTACAAATAACAAATGCTGGAGAGGGTGTGGAGGAAAGGGAACCCTCCCACACTGTGAGTTTCAATGTAAATTGATGCAGTCACCGTGGAAAACAGTATGGAAGTTCTTCAAAAACTAAAAATAGAGTTGCCATATGATCCAGCAATCCCACTCTTGGGCATATACTTAGACGAAACTATAATTTAAAAAGATACATGCATCCCCCTATTTTCACAGCAGCACTATTTATGACAGCCAAGTATGGAAGCAACCTAAATGTCTATCAACAGTTAAATGGACAAAGAAGATGTAGTGTCCATGTGTGTATATATATACATATACACATTGCAATATTAGTCATAAGAAAGAATGAAATAATGCTATCTGCAACATCAGTTCAGTTCAGTTCAGTCACTCAGTCATGTCCGACTCTTTGAGACCCCATGAATTGCAGCACGCCAGGCCTCCCTGTCCATCACCAACTCCCAGAGTTCACTGAAACTCACGTCCATCGAGTCAGTGATGCCATCCAGCCATCTCATCCTCTGTCGTCCCCTTCTCCTCCTGCCCCCAGTCCCTCCCAGCATCAGAGTCTTTTCCAATGAGTCAACTCTTCGCATGAGGTGGCCAAAGTACTGGAGTTTCAGCTTTAGCATCCTTTAGCATCCAGTCCTTCCAAAGAACACCTGGATGTAACTAAACTAGAGATTATCATACTAAAGTGAAGTTAGAAAGAAAAAATAACATATGAGATCACTTACATGTAGAATCTAAAATAAAACACAAATATCTGCAAAACAGAAACAGACTCACAGACATACAGAACAAACTTGTGGTTGCCAAGAGGGAGAGGAGTAGGAGAGGGAAGGATCGAGAGCCTGAAATCAGCAGATGCAAACTAGTATATATAGGATAAATAAACAGCAAGGTCCTACTGTATAGGACATTCGATATCCTGTGATAAACCAGAATAGAAAAGAATGTATGTGTGTGTGTGTGTGTATATATATATATAATTGAATCACTTTGTTGTGTAGTAATGGCAACCCACTCCAATGCTCTTGCCTGGAAAATCCCATGGACGGACGAGCCTGATAGGCTGCAGTCCATGGGGTCGCGAAGAGTTGGACACAACTGAGTGACTTCACTTTCACTCTTCCCTTTCATACATTGGAGAAGAAAATGGCAACCCACTCCAGTGTTCTTGCCTGGAGAATCCTGGGGACAGGGGAGCCTGCTGGGCTGCCGTCTATGGGGTCACACAGGGTCAGACATGACTGAAGCAACTTAGCAGCAGCAGCAGCAGCAGCAGCTGTATAGTAAAAATTAACACAACATTGCAGATCAACTATGTATCAATAACATTTTAAAAAATAAAAAATAAAAAATAAAAAGTTTCATTGCTCCTTTGCTTCTATCTCCTGGTCTTTCGGATTTTTTTTAACATTTATTTTGCTGAAAAAATAACTTGAATATTTCTTTCTGAGATAGTTTTAGGGTATTTCTTTTCACATTTTATTTACTTACGGCTGTTCTAAGTCTTGGTTACTGTGTGTGGGCTTTCTCTAGTTGCGGAGACTGGGGGCCACTCTGCATTATGCTGCTTGCACTTCTCACTGTGGTGGCTTCTCTTGCTTTACAAGATCGAGGTGCATGGATTCAGTAGTTGTGGCGCATGGGCTAGGTGCTCCACGGCACGTGGAGTCTTCCCAGACCAGGGATCAAACGCATGTCCCCTGCATTGGCGAGCAGATTCTTATCTATTGTACCACCAAGGAAGTGCCTAAGGGTATTTCTTTCATGTTAAACTATGTCTCTATTTTTGTTCTCAAAACTTAAAATATTAGCTTGGCTAGATATAAAATTAGATCTAGTATTATTTTCTTTCAGAATTCGGTTTTATTGAGTTAAGCATCCAAGTTGTCTTTGGAAATCCTGAGGCAATTCAGACTTTCATTTCTTTGAAGATATTCTGTTTCTCTCCATCTTTCTCTCAGCTGTACTTTATTCCATTGTGTGGATGTCCTATATTTATTTAACCAATCTTCTCTACATGGATATCCGAGTTATTTCCAACATTTATAATCACAAACAATGCTATAATATATAGTATTTTACATATGCATTTTCAAATTATTGAATGTGTATATTTAGGGTAAATTTACAGAGTGAGACTGCCGGATACAAAGCAAACTCATGTGTAGTTTTGTGAGATATGCAAAATTTCCCTTCATAAAGGTGCATGCTTTTGCACTCACACTAGTAATGTATACGAGTTCCTGTTTGTCCACATCATTACAAGCAGTATGTTTTTATATTTTTTAATTTTTGCCAATCTGATAGTATTTGCCAATTAAATAGTAACTCATAGTAGTTTTGCATTCCTCTAGTTATGAGTGATTTTGAATATTTTTTTTTGTGTGTGAATTGTCTGTTTATACCTTTAGTCTATTTTCCTATTGACTTCTTTGACTAACTCTTTATCTGTAATAAATGTTGCAAATATTTTCTCCCTCTTTGTAACTCATTGTTTTCTTATAGGTTTTTTTGTGTTTATATCATGCAAAGTTTGTTTCTTTTTAAATGTAGTTAATGAATCAATCATTTCTTTTATTATACTATATTTTAAGTGATAGTTAGAAAGTCTTTCCCTATATCCAGGTTATAAATACCCATACTTTCTTCTAATAAGTGCATGGTTTTGTTTCCGTCTTTATATACTTGATCCCTTTATATGCTCCATTGCTCAGTTGTGTGCAACTCTTTGTAACCCCATGGACTGTAGCCTGCCAAACTTCTCCATCTATGGGATTTTCCAGGCAGGAATACTGGAGTGAGTTGCCACTGATCCCTTTATAGCTCATTCTTATTCAGCAAGGGTTTGTTGAACATAGAATTCTCTGAGTTCTTGAATGTTTTAAACTCTTCTTCTATAACCTTGATACTTGAAAGAAAGTTTGGCAAGATATAAAATTTTTGGTTAACATTTTTCTTTCCTTGAATTTCTTATAAGTGCCTTCCTTTTTTTGCTTTGCTTTGTATGTTTCTCTTGAGAAGTCTAATGCTAGTCTAATTCTCTTGCCCGTGAAAGTCTTTTTGCTTTGAGACACTGAGGATTTCTTTTTTTTTTTTAATCTTTGAAGTCTGAGAGTTCACTGTTATTTCTTGGAATCTACCATTCTGGTTGAATTTTCCAAGGTCCCCAGTAGGATTTATCAACATGTAGATTCAGGCCTTTTTTTTCCCTAAAATATTATCTTGGATTACAGTTTAAACATTAGATTTGCTTTGCCTGTTTTCTATTTCAACCACTTTCTCCATGATCTGCTTTACATCTTCGGTATCTTATTTTCATTTTCTTGATTGTTTTTCTGCCTGTCTTCAATGACCCATTATTAAATATTCTCCCAAACCACTTCCCACAGAGGATTGTGGTGCAACCTAGGGAGATAGATGGCTCTGGCACAATTTAGGGTTGATTTTTATACTGACAGATTATTTGAAGTTTGTTGTTTTTCTGTCCACTGCTTACTTCCTAAAGGTATCTGTTACATCCGGTTTTACTTGTTCTTATTGATCTGCATACTTTTTTGGAGGATAAGTAAGTAAAGTAGTAAGTAAAGTCGCTCAGTCGTGTCTGACTCTTTGCGACCCCATGGACAGAGGAGTCCATGGGATTCTCCAGGCAAAAGTACTGGAGTGGATTGCCATTATATATGAAGTTATTTGGATTTATGCATCTGCCATTTTTCTTGGGTTACCTAGAATTCTCAATATCATCTTTTAACTCCTTGAAGAGTTATTTTAAATCCCAGATCTGATATATTAACTATCTGAATCTCCTGTGGGCCTATTTCTACTGTCCATTGCTTCTTTTATTTTGGGTCATATATCATTTTATTTCTTGTATCCTAGTAATTATTTTTAAGCACTAGACATGTTATATGTAAAAAAAATCAGATATTACTTGAGGCCTGGATGTTGTTATCTTCCTGCAAAGAGGATTTACTTTTGCTCCTGGTAGGGAGTTAAGAGGCACTCTCAATTCCAGATCATCTTAATCCAAAAAGAGATTAAGAGAATTTGACATGGTTTCAGCTGATATGCTGACTGATCTATTTCTTGTTTATTCTTACTCCCAGGAGTAAGTTCATGCCAAAGTCTTGGAGTTTAGCAGAGTCTTTTTCTGATAGAATCTGAATTCCCATTTTATTCCTTCTAGTTAGTGAGTCTACTGAGCTCCAGGTTCTACCTTCAAATAAATGTCTCCACTATTCTGTCCAGTCTTCTAGTTTGGCCTCAGAGGAAGTGCTGGGTGAATCAGCCTACTCTGTGCATGCATGCTCAGTCGCTTCATCTGTGCCTGACTCTTTGCGACCCCATGGACGGTAGCCCGCCAGGCTCCTCTGTCCATGGGATTCTCCAGGCAAGAATACTGGAGGGGGTTGCCATGTCCTCCTCCACAACCTACTCCACCATTGTCAAAATACTTTCTATGGCATTTTCCTTGTTTCTTCAAGGAATCAAATTAAGACAAGAATCAAACCTCCAATTACTGGATAAATAAGTACAGACAAATAATGTACAGCATGATGACACAGTTAACACTGCTGTGATATAGACAAAAGTTGTTAAGAAAGCAAATCCCTGGAGATCTCAACACAAGGAAAAAAAATTATGTGCTTTCTCTTTTTATTGTATCTTTATGAGATGATGGATGCTAACTAAATTTACTGAGGTAATCATTTCACAATACATGTAAGTCAAACCATTATTCTGTATACCTTGAACTTCTGCAAGTGATGTATGTCAATTATATCTCAATAAAACTAGAAAAATATATACATATATTAACAATAAAAAAGAAGTAAGACCAGTTCTGTGAATTTGTCTATCCTGCCTGTCATCCTTCTCTTGTGAATGAACACAGGACATCAGGAAATCAGGACACTGCTACCAACTGCAACTGAACACCATTATCCTTCCTCCATTGTGTGGACACGGCTGCCCTTTAAAACAGCAAAAGAAAACACACTGATTGCATTAGTTTCCTAGGGTTGCTGTAACAAATTACCACAAACCAGGTAGCTCAAAACAACAGAAATTCATTCGCTCTTAGTTACGGAGGTAAGAAGTCCAAAATCAAGGTAAATAATGGCAGGGTCATGGTGTCACAAAGGCTCTCGAGGAGACTCTGTCCTTGTCTCTTCCAGCTTCTGACAGCCTCTGGCAGACCCCGGCTGGGGACACATCAATCTAATCTCTGCCTTTTTCACATGACCTTCTTCCCCGTATCTCTAAAGTCTTATGTTTTTGTCCCTCATCTCCCTTTCCTTTCTCTTCTGAGGACATTGGTCATTGGACATCGAGTCTGCTGTAAATTCAGGATGGTTTTCCCTTAAGATTCTGAACATTTGCAAAGACCCTATTTCCCCATAAGGTCACCCTCACAAGTACCGGGGGTTAGGACTTACATATATCTTTGGGGGACACAATTTAACCTACAACACTGATCACACCCTATATGGCAACTGCTGTGATGAACCATTTATATGGATTAATTCATTTTTCATTCACAGCAACACTATGAATAGATGCTATTCTTTTGCCCATTTACAAATGAAGAAATGAAAATCATGCTAGAAGCTAAGTAGCTTGGCTCAAGATTCCACATCTCATGGCTTAAAGATTTGGAATTCAGACCCAGGCAGGCATAACCCAAGATCATGATATTATACCATGTCCTTCGGGCATCAGACTTTGTGGAACTACTAAATCCAAGAGGAAAGGACAGCGGACACCCAGTTCTCATTCTGGAAACTGTGGACAAAAGGTTATAAAAGAGATCAGAGTAGGGGAACTTCTTCCGCATTCCTCCTCCCTTCCTCTATTTTGTCTCCAAACATGTTATGGCTGCTATTGCTCTCTAGGTCCCAAATACGGTGTGCTGTCAACTTTAGGGGCCCACACACACTTTAGAGGTTGTTGCTTAGACGCTCAGTCATGTCCGACTCTTTGTGACCCCATGGACGGCCGCATGCCAGGCTCCTCTGTCCTTCACCATCTCTGGGAGTTTGCTCAAATTCATGTTCATTGAATTGGTGATGCCATCCAACCATCTCAGACTTGCTTTTGTTGTAAAGCTTCAACAGCTACACAATACTGGTCTGCTAAAGCACAGGCTATTTAGAGTATAGCTGGCACATAAGACAGTGATCCTACAGGAACTTTAGAGCAAACACTGAGGCACATCTAGGCATCATGGGCAATAGAGGTGGGGGCCGTCGGGTCCTGAGGGAGCAGAGGAGCTGCTGCTCTCTGCTACTACCCTGTGGGCCTCAGTCTCTCCTCTTCCCTCCATCCATCACTAACCACCCCCACCCCCAACTCCCTCTTGATGCTAGCTCCCTCTTTGGCTTACACGGTGAAGCCTGCCATGGCCTTGTCTCCTCCATGGCCTCCTACCCAAACCCTGGTGTTTTTTTTTAGCTCAGGTTATTGGGAAAGAGTCTGTGCCCCAGTTCCTCTCCCTACATCATAATGAGAGGGTAACAGGCAGGAAGGCCAGGGGGTCTCCAAACAGAGGAAATAGGCTGCTGCAAGTGTCAGACATTTTTTTATCTCTCCCTTAAACAGGCAGGAGGGAACAAACTCTCTATCAAAATATTTTTTTCTTAAGCTATGTTAATAAAACTATTTGGAATGTGCCTTTCTTCAAAATGGTTCTATCTAAGACTAACCTTTTTCTTTTCAAAAACCTTGGGCTGATAATAGCTCAACAAACCAGTATTCATATTATTTTATGATTTTTATGATACACCTCATGCCATCCTATCTCAAAAATGCATATTGTGGGAGAGGGGCCTGGTGAAACCTCTCAGCCTTGAGGTGTCTCTTATCTGATTAATAGCTTTCGAACAGACATAAAGCAGCTTGCTAAAACTAGCAATGGGGGCACTCTCCGTCCCCCTTCTGATGTCTGTGTCAGAAGCTTTCTCTGTCTCTTTTCACACTTTAATAAAACTCTGCTACACAGAAGCTCTTCAGTAGTGATCAAGCCTGGTCCCTGGTCCCGAAGCTAAATCTTCTTCTTCGGAGATTACGAATCCATCATTCACCATAAGCTATCAATATCACACCAGAATCACGGAGAGTATGTAAACTGGTGGCCTTAAGCTATGCACCCATTCCGCCTTAGCAGAGGAAGGGCCCACCCTGACTCAAGCCCATGATTGATTCATTCTGGTTCTTGTTGCCACTTCCTGTCCTGTGCATATTCTGCATGGAGCTTGTATTATTTTCTATTTTTGTTGTAATAAATTATCACAGTCTTAGTGGCTTGAAACAATACAAAATGTATTATCTTCTTTTTAAAAACAAAATTTATTTATTTAGCTGCTCCAAGTTTTAGTTGAGGCATGCAGGGTCTTTAGTTGTGGCCTGTGGGATTTAGATCCCTGACCAGGGATTAGATTCAGGCTCCCTGTATTGGGAGCTCAGACTTTTAGCCACTGGACCACCAGGAAGGTCCCCAAATGTATTATTTTACAATTCTGAGAATTTGAAGTCTTATACAGCTCTCAGTGGGTCAAAATCAAGGTGGCAGCAGGACTACATTCCTTTCTGAAGACTCTAGAGGGGAATCCATTTCCTTGTTCTTTCCAGCTTGTGGAAGCTACCCTTACTCACTGGCTTGTGCCCCCTTCCTCCACCTTCAAAGTCAGTAAAAGAGGTTGAATCCTTCTTACATCACTCTCTCTCTCTCTGCCACTCTCTCTCACTTTTAAGCACCCTTGTGATTATATCAGGCCCACTAGGATAATTCATAATGCTCTCCCAATTTTAAGGTCAGCAAATTGGCAGCCTTAATTCCATCAACCTTAACTATCCTTTGCCATACAATAGAGCATAGTCACAGCTTCCTGGGGTGAGAAAGTGCACATCTTTGGGGGGGCCATTATGCTGCCTGACACAGAGGTCAACTAACATTTCATTGCATGCATGCATATGTAGTCTCTCAGTCATGTCCAACTCTTTGTAACCCCATGAAATGCAGCATGCCAGGCCTCCCTGTCCATCACCAACTCCCGGAGTTTACTTAAACTCATGTCCATTTAGTTGGTAATGGCATCCAACCATCTTATCCTCTGTCATCCCCTTCTCCTACCACCTTCAATCTTTCCCAGCATTAGGGTTTTTTCCAATGAGTCAATTCTTCCATCAGCTGGCCAAAGTATTGGAGATTTAGCTTCAACATCAGTCCTTCCAATGAATATTCAGGACTGATTTCCTTCAGGTAAACCAGTATAGAGGTCAAGAAGCCATGGTTACAACTGGACATGGAATAACCGGCTGGTTCCAAATAGGGAAAGGAGTATGTCACACTGTATATTGTCACTCTGCTTATTTAACTTATATGCAGAGTACATCATGAGAAACGCTGGGCTGGAAGAAGCACAAGCTGGAATCAGGATTGCCGGGAGAAATATCAATAACCTCAGATATGCAGATTACACCACCCTTATGGCAGAAAGTGAAGAACTAAAGAGCCTCTTGATAAAAGTGAAAGAGGAGAGTGAAAAAGTTGGCTTAAAGCTCAACATTCAGAAAACGAAGATCATGGCATCTGGTCCCATCACTTCATGGCAAATAGATGGAGAGACAGTGGAAACAGTGTCAGACTTTAATTTGGGGGGCTCTAAAATCACTGCAAATGGTGATTACAGCCGTGAAATTAAAAGATGCTTGCTCCTTGGAAAAAAAGTTATGACCAACCTAGATAGCATATTCAAAAGAAGAGACATTACTTTGCTAACAAAGGTCTGTCTAGTCAAAGCTATGGTTTTTCTAGTAGTCATGTATGGACGTGAGAGTTGGACTATAAAGAAAGCTGAGCACCAAAGAATTGATGCTTTTGAATTGTGGTGTTGTTAAAGACTCTTGAGAGTCCCTTGGACAGCAAGAAGATCAACCAGTCAAACCTAAAGGAAATCAACTCTGAATGTTCATTGGAAGGACTGATGCTGAAGCTCCAATACTTTGGCCACCTGATGGGAAGAGCAAACTCACAGGAAAAGACTCTGATGCTGGGAAAGATTGAAGGCAGGAGGAGAAGGAAGAGACAGAGAATGAATGAGATGGTTGGATGGCATCATCAACTCAATGGACATGAACTTGGGCAAACTCTAGATCATGAGCGACAAAGAGGCCTGACCTGCTGCAGTCCAAGGAGCTGCAAAGAGTTGGACACAGCTTAGTGACTGCTAAGTCGCTGTAACAACAACAGCTGATACACCCTATAGAAGTGGTCAGAAGCCATGCTTTGAGGGCGCAGAATGGGAGGGAAGGGTGGAGCCAACAAAATACCCAGCCTCTACCCACCCTTAGGTTACTCCTATTTCCCATCACCCTAGAAATAAATGGATTTGGCCAAGCTCTTTGCGGGGATGGCACTGCAGAAAGTTTCCATCAGTGACAGTAGAACCCAGGGCTCCAGGAAAGCAGTGGAAGGAAGTTCCAAGAGCAAAGGGAAAGAAAGGCAACAGGAAGGGAGAAAAGGCAGCCTGCGTGGAGGTAAGAGAGGAGCCTCGTGGAGGAAGCTCTTGGCTGTCAAATTATCCTCTGCTGAGCTCTGAGCCTTTGTTTAAAACTCGGTGTGCGGAGCCATTTACCCACCTTGGGCTCTTTCCACAGCCCCATATCTGTCGTTATTTTGGAGCTCATGGAGCCATCTATGGTGCTCTTGGGCCCATTCTCCGTGATATTAAAGCACTTTTTAATTGCCACATTTTCTGCAGCAGAGAAAGCCTAATCTGAAGGCAGCTTTAAAACCAACAGCAATCAGCAGAGATCCATCAATTAGCATTCGGTATTAAGCAAGGTGGAACATTTGCCAAGGCGCCAAGGGCTTTTCCACACCTGAACATTCTACCAGGTTCATTCTCTCCTTTTTGAATATTTGGAGCTCTTGACTCAGAGTCATGACTGACAGGTTTTCTTGGCTGCCGAAAGAATAACCAATTTTCTCCCATAACTCTTTTCTAACTCAAAAGGTACAGCTCCAACAAAGTTCTTAACTCTGGTACATACATTTTTTTTTTTTAAGGGAAAAGTATCTGCTTCAAACCACTAATTATAATTTATTATAACAACACTTCCCTGGAAGCAGGGTTCTTGCTATAATTAACTGCTGAGGAGTAGGATGGAGCAACTGTTTACTGAGTTTCAATCGACTTGTTCAGAATTTGTCACCCCCTTGAAACTTAGCTCACAATCAGATTTAAATTCAAAATGTTAAGGAAGCACTGTCAACTTCACACTTTGTCAAGCACTAAGAGAATATTTCTTAGTACTATTCTTTTTCTTGACTTTTCTTTAGATTATGCCATTTTTCTCTATTTGAGATAGAAACAATTTTATCCTAAAATATTGATATACTTCTGTCCTTTCTGTGATGGTGAAACATGACAGTTGGACATAAGAGGTAGTTTCCAAATGCTTGGTAGTTTCCAAATGGCCACTCTTGCTGGGTTGTGAGAATTTCAAAATGTGTGGCTTTACTGGCATTTCTTCAATGAATATCATAACAAAAAGAACTCTTTTATTTTTGTCCCATTGTCCCTGTCCTGAGACTTGTACAGAGGCTCAGTTTCCTTCCCTATAAAGTGGGGATGAGTAGCATGTAGTCTACAAAGTTGTTGTGAAGGTTGAACATAAGCTAAGTGTTTGGCACAGAATTTTGCCTCCAGTAAGCATCTCTTCTATTCTTTGCTAGCCAGGAAAACACAGCAATGACTAAAAAGGATGAGAGAGTATTTTTGCTCATGACCAATCTGGGTCCATGATCAAAATGGTCTGCAAATGAAGTCTCTCAGTGAGCCAGGCTTCTGAAATCCTTGATCCTTAAATTCACAACACAGTCACCAGAACTAAATGGTTCTAAATTATGAGTTTCCAGCAGCTAGGAAGACAAACACTTCTTTCAGTCACCTTCCTATGTAGCTGTTTGTGATTTCTCAAGCATTTGGCACCATTGACTTAGGTTTTCTTCTAAATGAAGTAAGAGAGTTGGTTCCTAGTCTTCTCTGGTATAAATTCATGAAACTATTTGTAAAGTTTAGATCATTCTTGGCAAGGAAAGTTATTCATAATGATATGTTTCATCTATAGTTATTGAGATGTCACTTTGGGCAGCTCAAAAGGTTGTTACAGATGAGTTTGAATTTGTGACATCAAACAATATTAGAAGGCCAGCAACAAACATTTCTGATGCATTTCCTTTTCTGCAGAATGGAATTAATTACTTTGTGAAGATAAAAGCAATGAGTGGTTATTGCAAAACACTGAAAATGAGATAAGTATCATGCAATAATGAGTTAACTCAGCAGGGGACTTTCCTGGTGATCCAACTGCTAAGACTCTGAGATCCCAATGCAGGGGGCCCAAGTTCAATCCCTGGGCAAAGAACTAGATTCCACATGCCACAACTGAGTCCACATGCTGCAACTAAAGATTCCAGCACAGCCAAATCAATTAATTAATTATCTTTTAAAAGGAGTTAGCAGACTTGGGCTGCTCAAACCCACAGTCTCAAGCTCTTCAGGACTTGCCTTTGGCCCAGTTCTTAGAGTTGGTCTGTTGAGCCTCTGGAGTAGCCTGCCTGATAAGAGTGTCTTTATATGGCTAAAGCCATGGGCCATACCAGATCATTTATGCTAACAATGTGATTATGGGATGTGGGGTCTGCATACCTATGTGTCCCAGGACCTTGGTGTCCCATGACACCAAGACTCAGTGATCTTACCCAGTTATGAGCTTCCCCGGTTGGTAACATGGCACATGCTTTGTCACATCTTGTTTCTGGGAGAATTAAGCACTTTCTGTGTGACTTCACTGGGTGAGAATTGGAAGCTTGCCCTGGTTTTTCCTGGACTCCATCCTGTGTGCTTTTTCCCTTGGCTGATTTTAATATGCATCCTTTTGCTGTAATAAACTGTAACCATGAGTATAACTGCCTTTCAGAGCTCTGTGAATCCTATTAATGAATCATTAAACAATGTATGGTCTTGGGGCTCCTCAATGAAAATATTTAAAAATTAAAGTTAAAAATTTTAAATAGAGCCAGACATCCTGGAGTGTGAAGTCAAGTGGACCTTAGGAAGCATTACTACAACAAAGCTAGTGGAGGTCATGGAATTCTGGCTGAGCTATTTCAAATCCTAAAAGATGATTCTGTAAATGTGCTGCACTCAATATGCCAGAAAATTTGGAAAACTCAGCTATGGCCACAGGACTGGAAAAGGTCAGTTTTCATTCCAATCCCCAAAAAAACGCAATGCCAAAGAATGTTCAAACTATTGTACAGTTGCACTCATCTCACATGCTAGCAAAGTAATGCTCAAAATCCTTCAAGCTAAGCTTCAGCAGTACGTGAAATGAGAACTTATATATGTACCAGCTGGATTTAGAAAAGGTAGAGGAATCAGAGACCAAATTGCCCACATCCATTGAATCATCGGAAAGGCAGTTCCAGAAAAACATCTACTTTTGCTTCACTGACTACACTAAAGCCTTTGGTCATGTGGATCACAACAAACTGTGGAAAATTCTCAAAGAAATTGGAATACCAGATCACCTTTCCTGTCTCTTGAGAAACCTGTATGCAGGTCAAGAAGCAACAGTTAGAATGAGACATGGAATAACCGGCTGGTTCAAAATTGGGAAAGGAGTACATCAAGGCTGTATATTGTCACTCTGCTTATTTAACTTCTATGCAGAGTACATCATGCAAAATGCCAGGCTAGATGAAGCACAAGATGGAATCAAGATTGCTGGAAGAAATACCAATAACCTCAGATATACAGATGATACCATTCTAATGGCAAAAAGCAAAGAGGAATTAAAAGACTCTTGATGACGGTGAAAGAGAACTGTGAAAAAGCTGGCTTAAAACTTAACATTCAAAAACTAAGACCATGGCATCTGATTACATCACTTCATGGCAAATAGATGGGGAAACAATGGAAACAGTGACAGTCTTTATTTTCTTCAGCTCTAAAATCACTGCAGATGGTGACTGCAGCCACGAAATTAAAAGATGCTTGCTCCTTGGAAGGAAAGCTATGACAAACCTAGACAGCATATTAAAAAGTGGAAACATCATTTTGCCAACAAAGCTCCATATAGTTAAAGCTATAGTTTTTCCAGGAGTCATGTACCGATGTGAAATTTGGACCATAAAGAGGGCTGAGTGACAAAGAATTGATGCTTTCGAATTGTGGTGCAGGAGAAGACTCCTGAGAGTTCCTTGGACAGAAAGGGGATCAAACCAGTCAATCCTAAAGGAAATCAGTCCTGAATATTCACTGGAAGGACTGATGCTGAAGTTGAAGCTCCAATACTTTGACCACCTGTTACAAAGAGCTGACTCATTTGAAAAGACCCTAATGCTGTGAAAGATTGAGGGCAGGAGAAGGGGGAAACAGAGGATGAGATGGCTGGATGGCATCATCAGTTCAACAGACCTGAGTCTGAGCAAACTGTGGGAGATAGTGAAGGACAGGAAAGCCTCACATGCTGTAGACCATAGGGTGACAAAGGTTAGACACAACTTAGTGACTGAATGACAACAACAAAGGTAAAATAATTCATTGTCTTACTTCTTAAGATAATGTTTTCTTAAAAATATGTGTATATACTGTTAGTGGGAATGCAAATTGGTACAGGCATTATGGAGAACAGCATGGAGATTCCTTAAAAAACTGGAAATAGAACTGCCATACCACCCAGCAATCCCACTGCTGGGGAAATATACACTGAGGAAACCAGAACTGAAAGAGACACACGTACCCCAATGTTCACTGCAGCACTGTTTACAATAGCCAGGACGTGGAAGCAACCTAGATGTCCATCGATAGACAAATGAATAAGGACGTTGTGCTACATATACACAATGGAATGTTACTCAACTATAAAAGAGAACACATTTGAGTCAGTTCTAATGAGGTAGATGAAATTGCAGCCTATTCTACAGAGTGAAGTAAGTCAGAAAGAGAAAGACCAATAGTGTATTAACGCATATATATGTAATTTAGAAAAATGGTAATGACAATCCTATATGCAACGCAGCAAAAGAGACACAGATGTAAAGAACAGACTTTTGGACTTTGTGGGAGAAGGCGAGGGTGGGATGATTTGAGAGAATGGCGTTGAAACATGTATACTACCATATGTAAATCAGATGATCAGTGCAAGTTCGATGCATGAAGCAGGGCACTCAAAGCTGGTGCTCTGGGACAACCCAGAGGGATGGGGTGGGGAGGGTGGTGGGAGGGGTGTTCAGGATGGGGGGACACATGTGCACCCATGGCTGATTCATATCGATATATGACAAAACATCACAATATTGTAATTATCCTCCAATTAAAATAAGTTAACTTAAAAAATAAAATTAAAAATTAAAAAAAAACTATATATATGCATAAACTGTATATATGCATATGTTTTTCTATACATTCCAATATTTTGTTAATGGACAATGGATCATATTACATACTCTGTTTAGTAAACTTTTCTCATGTAATATAGAATGGACACATTTTCTTTGCCCTTAAATCTAGATATATTATTTGTACAGCATTCTGTTGTACAGAATTTACGGTTAAATTATTTAATTGATCATGTCTGACAGCCATTTGGGTTATTTTCCCTTTTATTGGTATTATAAACAATGGTGCAACAAACATCTTTGTGGATAACTTATTTTCAAGCTTTTCTCATTTGTAATATGAGATAGCTTTGTAATACAAGCTTGTAATACAAGCTTTTCTTATTTGTAATAAGGACCTATGATACAAAGATGTAAGAATTATGGTGAGAATCACTTGAAGTGACTAATGAGATGTGTTTCAGAACAGGTCAAGATTTCAGACCTCTAACCAAAGTACTGATATCTAACATGACTGGAATTAGACTAGAATCTGAAGAGATTCTCTTTCGATAAATTCACGGAAACCTGTGTCTACATCATTTTTCAACTACATCCATATGAGCTCCTAGACCCTAAAATAGGCATTCTTTCTTGGTCCTGAGGAATTACTCTACTCTTTCCCAAAATAAGAATAGATATATATTTTCCTTACACCAAGCAGCTACAAGATCACAGATATCTGACTCTGCAAGTAATTTAACTGCTTAACAGAATAAAACTTAACAATCTTTAGGTAAAGACAATATAGCCCCGAGTCTTTACAACGGCTCATTTACAACATTCAGCATTCAGAAAAAATTACCAGAAAATGTGATCCATAATCAAGAGGGAAAACAATAAGCAGGCAAATGAGTGACTCAGATACTCATGTTACCAAATAAGGATCTTAAAAATAACTACTATAAATATGTTAGCAAGTTAAGAGAAAAATATATAAGATAGGTGAACAGATAGCAAATTCCAAAAGAGAAACTCTTAACAAGAACCAAATAATTCTTTATAGAATTTGAAAATGCAATATCTTAATAAAGAATTCATTGGAGAGTTTAGCTGAAGACTGGACACAGAAGAAAAAAACTGATCGGTGAAACCAAAGATAGGTCAAAACAAAGGATCCAAAATGAACTACATAAAGACAATAATAATTATAAGAAGTAAGAATACCTGGGGACACTCTCAGTCCAATATGTATGAATGGAGGTCCAGAAGAAGACAGAATGGGGAGGAAATATATTTAGAGATAGTAAATGAAAATTTTCAAAAACTAATGAAATATGTTAATCTACATATGAGAATCTAAATGAATCCCAAACAGGATGAGGCACATTATAGTCAAACTTCAGAAAACCAAAGAGAAAGAGAAACATCTTAAAACAGTCAGTGTGGGGAGGGGGGCATATTACATTCAGGGGAACAATGTCAATAATGACTAACTTCTCATCAGAAGCTATGGAAACCACTAGACAGTAGAACATTTTCAAAGTGCTAAAAGAAAATATTAGTTGATTTAGAACACTATACCCAGTTAAAATATCCTTCAAAAATGAAAAGAAATCAGAGACACTTGTGTGTGTGTGTGCGTGCTCAGTCACTAAGTCATGTCCAACTCCTTGTAACCCCATGAACTGTATCCCAGCAGGCTCCTCTGTCCATGGGACTTTCTAGGCAAGAATTCTGGAGTGGGTTAGCATTTCCTCCTCCAGAGGATCTACCCAACTCAGGGACTGAACTTGCATCTCCTGCATTACCAGGCAGATTCTTTACCACTGAGCCACCTGGGAAACCCACAGACATTTTTAGACAAAACTAAAATTTATCCCAGCAGAACTACACTGTAAAAAAAAAAAAAAATGCTAAAAGGAAGTGATCCTATAAGGACCTAGACCTGTAAGAAGTAGTCTTGGAAATGGTAAAGATACAGGTAAACATAAAAGACTATATTAAGTGTTTCTCTTTTAAAAACAAAGGAAGACAAACTTATTCTAAAATGTATATGGAAAAGGAAAGGGCCTAGAAGAACCAGAACAGTTTTGACAAGAAGAATACAGTGGGAGGAATTTTTAAACTTACTATATAGCTACAGTAACCAAGACAGTGTGGTATTGCTGGAGGAATGAACACAAAGACTGATGACACAGAATAAAGAGCCCAGAAATACACTTGTGCAAACATGCCCAACATTTTCTGACAGAAGCCAAAATGCAATTCAATGGAGGAAGGATAGTCTAGTCAGCAAATGGTGCTGGAGCAAATGGCAAAACAAAACAAAAAATCTTGATCAAAACCTCACACCTAATTATTCATAATGAGCCATAGGCTTAAATGTAAAACTGTAAGATTTTTGGAAGAAAACATAGGCGAAACTCTTTGGAACCTAGTGCTAAATTTAGCATCACTAGTGACTAGTGAAGGCAATGGCGACCGACTCCAGTACTCTTGCCTGGAAAATCCCATGGACGGAGGAGCCTGGTGGGCTGCAGTCCATGGAGTCGCAAAGAGTCGGACACGACTGAGCGACTTCATTTCACTTCACTTCACTTCAGTGACCAGTCATGACATCAAAACTATAATTCCTAAAAGAACATATTAATACATTAAACTTCATAAAAATTAAAAACTTTTTTGCTGTATGAAAGACCATGAAAAGTGAAAGTTGCTCAGTTGTGTCTGAGTGACTCCTTGCAACCCCATGAACTATACAGTTCATGGAATTCTCTAGGTTGGTATACTGGAGTGGGTAATCTTCCCTTCTCCAGAGGATCTTCCCAATCCAGGGATCAAACCCAGGTCTCCCACATTGCAGGTGGATTCTTTACAAGCTGAGCCACAAGGGAAACCCAAGAACACTAGAGTGAATAGCCTATCCCTTCTCCAGGAGATCTTCCTGACCCAGGAACTGAACCAGGGTCTTTTGCATTGCAGGTGAATTCTTTACCAACTGAGCTACAAGAGGATAAGAAGGCAAGCCCCAGACTGGAAGGAAATATTTGCAAACTATGTAAGGACTTGTATCTAGAACATACAAAAAATTCACAAACCCAACAGTAATAAAGTAAACAATTCAATGAGAAAAGTGAGCAAGAGACATTAACAAAAATTTCACTGAAAAGATTTATGGATGGAAAACAAACATTAAAAAGTTGTTTAACATCATTAGCCATTAGAGCAATGCAAATTAAAATCACAATGCAACATCATGACAAGGATGAGTAAAATAAAAATAATAAGTGCTGTGAGGTTGTGAAGAAACTGAATCTCTCATACATGGCTATTGGGAACGTGAAATGGGACAACCAATCTGGAAAACAGTTTGGCAATTTTTTTTATAAAACTGAATATATTCTTATTATTTGACCCAGTACTCACACACTTGGACATTTACTTCCAAGAAATGAAAATTTATGCCCACACAAAAACCTGTATATGAATGCTCATAACAGTTTTATTCAAAATAGCTAAAATATGGAAACAGCCCAAAAGTCCTTCAGTGGGTATATAGAGAAACAAACTATGGTGAAATGAAATACTACTCAGCAATAAAAAGGAGTAGACTACTGATATATGATGCATATTGTATGGCTCTCAGAGGCATTCTTCCGAGTGGAAAAAGCCAATCTAAAAAGATTACATACTGTATGACCCCACTTATACAACACTCTTAAAATGTCAGTACTACAGAAATGGAGAACAAATTAATGGTTGCCAGACAGCAGAGAATGGAGAGAGGGAGTGTAAAAGGGGTAGCACAAGGGAGTTCCTTGGCATTGATGGAGCAGCTTTATATCTTGAGTATATAGTAACACAAACCTGTATGTGTGGTAAAACAGCATAGAAACATACATACACGTACATACAGACTCATTATTGAAAACTGGTAAAATCTGAACTAGGCAAAGTTAACCGTATGGTACCAATATCAATTTCCTGGTTTCTATATTGTGTATAGGTAATGTGTTGCCACTGAAGGAACTTGGGTCAAGGATACACAGGATTCTACTACTTCTGCAACTTCCTGTGAGTCTGTAACTATTTCAAAAGTGAAAGACTTTGGGAAACTATGGACTATTTAAAGTAAAAGCAGTAACAATGTATGGAGGGGTTTATAACAACTATATAAGTAAAATATACAACAAAAACAGCACTAAATAAGAAATAAAGTTAAACACAATTGTAAGATTCTTATATTGTTTGTGTAGCGGTATGACTGAATTCAAGATCAATTGTCATAACTTAAGGCTTCATACTATAACCCCTTGAACAGGCACTAAATTAACTATCTGCCAAGAAGTGTAGCTAAAAAAGCAAATAAAAGAGACAAAATGGAACACCAGAATGAGCTCGATTAATTCAGGAGAAAGCATGAAACAAGAAACAAAGAACAGATGGGACAAATAGAAAATAGGAACAAAATGGTTAAACCAACCATATGAGTAATTATAGTAACTGTAAATGAACTAGACACTCCAATAGAAGATCATTTGTATTTTTTAATAAAAGAGTCAAATATATTTTATGAGTTACACATTAAATATAAGTAGACACAGGTTGAAAGATATATGCTATACAAATGCTAATCAGAATAAAGTAGGTACAGCTATGTTAATAACAAAGTAGTCTTCAAGACAAGGATAATCACCAGTGAAAGAGGAATATTTCATAATGATAAAAGGATCAGTTTTACAGGACATGACAAGCCTAAATATATGCACCCAACAACAAGTTTTCACATACAAATAGCTAAAACAAAAAATGACAGAACCAAACAAATCCTTCATCTTACTTGGGTATTCAACACTTCTCTCAGTAGTCTTTAGGATAAGCAGACAGAAATATTAATAAGCATACAAAAAAAAAGAAAAACACCATCCACAAAGATTTCTTAATTGACACTTATAGAACACCCCACCTAACAACAGCAGAAAACATATTTTTTTCAAGTGCACATGGAATATTCACCAATACAGACTATTTATCGGGCCATTAAACAAGTCAATAAATTTCAAGCATTGTAATCATACCAAATATGTTCTCTGACCACAATGGAATTAAACTGGAAATCAATTTAAGAAAAAAAATAAGTCTTCACCTCCACATCAGCAGAGTCTTCCTGTCTCAAATAATCTAGATAAGATTGTCTCAGACCCTCATTCTGATATCCTCTCCTGTGTTAGTCAGGGTCTTCAGAGAAAGAAAACCAGTAGGATGTGTATACATACATAAATATATATAGAGATTTTTTTTTTAATTGGCTCATGTAATAGTAGAGGCATAATAAATTTCAAATCTGCAGGGTAGGCTAGCAAACTGAATACTTGGGGAAGAGCTGTCATTCAACTCCAAACACAGTCTCCCGGGAGAATTCCTTCTAGCTCAAAGGAAGTCAGTCTTTGTTCTAGTAAGGCTTCAAGGAATGGATGAGGCTGACTCACCCTAGGAAGGTTTACTGGTTTGAAGTCCACGCATTTAAATGTTAATCTCATCCAACAAAGACTCTTTCACAGAAACATCTAGAATAACGTTTGACCAAATACCTGGTCACCGCTGCTCAGCCAAGTTGAAACATAAAGCTAACCACCCTGCCTCCCCACCAAGACTTCTTAAATTTCTTGAATGATGAGCATGCCTCTCCAAATTAACATCTGTCCTAAATTAGTTCAGTTTACAAATCACCAGGCCACCTCACATGTGCCATGAATGTGAAACCCAGCCCCTTCCGCCAAGTTCCAACACAAACAAGACACTAACAGAATCCCATTCAGACGAGGCCTTTGTGGGTGTAACAGACGTTAGTGAACACCGGGGGATACAGGCTGGGTTCTTCTTCAGATTGCACAATAAAACCCCTGCCATGGGACCTATTCTCTTTGCTTCTCCTTCCTTTCCTGTTCTTCCCACCTCCAAAGAATTGTTCATTTTTAATACAAGGCAATCTAGATGTTTCTACTGATTCCTTGATGTCTGCCCAAACCACTTTCCATCCCAAGGTATTTTCCTAAATAAACGCATTGCCTGGGAAGAATTCCAGGACCAGCTGAAAACCACCATTTCATCTCAACCTTCTCAGCCACCTGGTTTACCCTTCAGTTCATTTAAATATAGTCTCTCACTTTATTCCACCGCCCTCCAAATCAGTCAAGGAAAAATGCTGAACCTATTACATTTAAAACCTAGTAAGTTCCTTCTAAAATAGGCAGCTTTATGAGCACCATGAGGCCAGCAAAAAAAGTGAAGGAATGAACGGATGATTTGTACTGAGGACTGGGCGGCTGTGGAAGAAACACACCCAGTTGTGGGTGGGGGATTGATTCAGATCTGGCTAAAAGCCACTACTTGCGGGGTGGGGGCAGATGCACTGCAGAAATGTGACCCACAGACCCCAGCTTACAGCTCTCTGGACCCCGTGTCCACAGCTCCAGCCTGTGCTGAAATGGTGAAGGCGCTTGCCTTTGATGCCTCCCACCTCCAGTTGGAGGGTCCTCTGTTGGAGCTTTTTCCCTATGGAAATTCACCATCAGATTCCATTTCTGTCTCAAGTCCCTGCCATGTCGGAGAGGAATGTAACCAATGAAACCCAGCTGATGCCTGCAATGGTTTAACCTATCATCTTGCAGAAAAATACATTTAAGAAACAACTAAAAAAGCAATGTCTGTTATCCACCAGCAGGAATGCAGGTTTAATTGTGGGCTTTCCCACCAGTGCAAGAGACGTTCGGGGAGAAACTTTCTTGAGGCCCTTCAAGCCTCACTGTGGTCACCTGAGCTGGGAGGGGGACACTGCCTGTGAGGAGCAGAGAGCGGCCTCAAAGCCCAGCTCGAAGCAAGCTGCGCACCCCAGGCAACCGGCACGAGGGACCCAACGCGGACTAGGGGTGAACGAAGCCCTGCACGGAGACTGATCGCGGACCGAGAAGGGGTCCGAGCGGGGGCTGCCCCCAGGCCACCCTGTAGAGCGCACACCCACCTTCCTTCCCGCTGCCGAGTCCCGCGCGGGCGGGGAGCAGGCTCTGCTGCGGACCTGCGTCCCTCCGGCTGCAACACAAGACACGAGGGGTCGGAGCAGCGCCCGGGTCCCGTGTTGTAGCCCGAGGTCTCACACCGTGTCGTGGGGAGCCCGGCCGGCGGGCACCTGCCCCGCTTCCTCTTCCAGGTGGGCAGCCAAGAGTGCCTCTCGCTGGGTGTCTGGACGAGCACGCTGTAAAACAACAGAGGCTGCATCGAGATGGAGCGCTGGGACGGGGCCGTCCTCAGGGGAAGTAGTGGAAAAACCAGTGGTCTCCGTGAAAGGCAGCCTGGAGCTGAGGAGTCCGGCTGCGTCCTGCAGGAGCCCCGCGCTCCAGGTGCGCGTCCAGCTGATGGAAAAGCTCCAGCGAGCAGACCGGCTCACAAATATTTAGCTGTCCACATGCCTTTTCCTTCCAAAAATGAATTACGGCTGTTTACAACCCACTAATTACAGTTTATTACAACAATACTTCCTAGAAAATGGGTTCTTACTCTAATACTATGATGAGAATTTTATAAATGCCAGACAAGTACAATGAATTGCCCTGAATTATAATAAATATCTGTGCTTTGGGAGTGAGGCAGTAAACACAACATTATTGCTATCCATTTTCAATGGGCCTATCGAGGATTTATTACTTATTTATGGCTTATTTTTATTCAAAAACTCCTACATATCATTTTTATGTGGATTCTTTCAGTGAGTCATTTCTAGGTTTTCTTACAAAATAAAATGAGGTCTGTCCAGAATTTTTTAAAAAGGGCCCAAGTTCAATTTCCCCAAAGGTGACCTATTGAATTTCTCCTCCAGACCCCCTATCAGCTAAACTCTTCACGGAAATCATGGACTGACATGAGAATAAACTGAGGCTTTGCTCATTTTACTTCTGCTCCAATAATGCAGACCATCAGCCTTGTTCAAGAAGACAACGGGCTTTGAACACAGTTTAGACGCTAAGTAAAACTGCAGAAATTCGGTAAGACATGGTTTTCTCGCAATGAAGGACAAGAATCCCACAGATTCACCAATTAGGAGGAAGAGAAATAACAATATTATGTCCACATTTTACACAGAAACTTAAAACTGAATTGTTTAGTCACTAAGTCATGTCCGACTCTGCAACCCCATGGTCTGTAGCCCGCCAGGCTCCTCTGTCCATGGGACTTCCCAAACAAGAATACTGGAGTAGATTGCCATTTCCTCCCCCTGGGGATCTTCCTGACCCAGGGATTGAACCTGTGTCTCCCACATTGGCAAGCGGATTCTTGACCACTGAGCTACCTGGGAAGCCCTAAAACTGAATAGTTTTGAAGGGAAAAAAAAAATCCCTTTTTCTGCCTAAAAGACCTAAAAAATTCACAAGGGCTCTTTCCAGTGACCTGAATTCTCACCATTGTCTTTAAGTGTGTGTGCACACAGGACCTCGAAGGCACACATTCCCCAGATAAGTTTTTTCCCCAGACTCCTTTCACTTTTCTGTCCTATATCTCCTGGAATCGTTCACCTTTTAAGACTTTGCTATGTTCTCGGGGCCCAGGACAGGACCTCTGAGAAAAGAGACCTTTCGGGGGGCCCAGGCCTTGCCTGCTACCGGCTAGAGTCCAGACACCCCATGTCAGCCGTGTCCCCCAGCAGCCAGTCTCAAACTAAACTCAGAAGAAATGGAAATTCTGTACATGACGATCTGTCTTTTGAAAAACAGCAGAAGTGCGTTTGCATTAGAGTTCTGTTTTAAGAAAGTGAAGGTTTCCCAGTGCTTGTCAGCATATCTGACTGTGCGCATGTGTGGCACCCTACAGTGTATTTTGAGAAACCAAGGGACATGGAGGCAGGCCGAGCCCTGGAGTGAAAGCCCTGTGGCGAGGCAATGGTGTGGGGAGGTCAAACCCCAGCCCTGCCGGACAGTGGCTGGGGATGAGGCCACTCTGTGCAACTCTGAGAAACAGACCTGGAGGCTGCAGCCACGCCCTGCCTGTTTGCAGGATGCTAGAACTGGTCCCCACTAACCAGCCTGCAAAAGTGTGGGCCAAACAGAGGCAGAGCCTCAGTCCACAGGAGCCCCTGCACCTGCCCCATGGCACATCCTCCAGGTGCCCTGAGCCAGGCCTTCCACCCCCAGTCAGAAGCCTATCTCACATGGGGGCGTAGCTGGAACAGGGCGTAGCTGGAACAGCAGAGGGGCAGGGCCCCCACCCTGGTCAGGGGAGAGTGGGTACTACCACAGGAGATGGGCCTGTGGGAAGCTCTGGGCCCTGCCAGGCTGGAAGGCGAGTTCAGGCAGGGGGAGGCAGGGAGGCCTGAAAGTGGAGAGGGGCGATGTTGCAGGAAGATGAAGACAACACCAGCCTCCTATCTCCTCACTGTCTGGGCCCTTCTGCCCCACCCTACCCCTCACGGCCCTGGAGGGAACCATTGTCTCCTCCATGCCCATGCTGAGATGGGGCTGCCTGGCTTGTCTGCATCAACAAGAGGTCAGAATGAAGACAGAACAGGAGTCAAAAAAGCTGAGAGCAAAACTCAAACCCCCCAGAGCCCACCTGCAGGACGAGAGACCCTGAAACCAGCAGGCTGGGAGGGCAGCAGACAGAGAATAAAGGAGAAAAGATGCTTTAGTTTGATCAAAGAGCGGCTGTAGCAGATGGACACTGTTGTGAAAGAGTTAGTCGCTCAGTCATGTCTGACTCTTTGCGACCTCATGGACTGTAGCCCACCAGACTCTTCTGTCCGTGGAATTTTCCAAGCAGGAACACTGGAGTGGGTCGCCATTCCCTTCTCCAGGGGTTTTCCCAACCCAGGGATCAAACCTGGGTCTCCCACACTGCAGGTGGGTTCTTTACCGTCTGAGCCACCAGGGACAGGGAGACTGTTGTAGGTGGAAGGTTAGTGGCCTCCTGAGGACAGTGAAGTCTGGAATGAAGCTGGACTCGGGGAAACTTGAGCAGAGTTTACGTCCTGCGAGGTCTTGGTGAAGTGCAGCTGGAGTTCAGGGCTGACATGCCTGCTCACAGCGTCCTGGCAGCTTCCCTCCAGGGCTGGGCTGGGATGGGTCAAGCAGGGCAGACTAAGGCCTGCAACAAGAGGGTGATGGGCAGAACCCCACCCTGGCTATGCCTCTGGGGTGCAGGTCCCTGTGTATCCCCCGGCAGAGGAAGAGTTCAAAACAACCTGCCCAGGGGTGAGGGAGGGGAAGTAGAAGGGGCTAGGGTGGCAACCAGAGACCCGGGTGTGTGAAGTGAGGATCTGTAACCTCCTGGCTTCCTGGGACACGGCTCCTGCCCACAGAGCGCCCCCAGCTGGTCACACAGATGTCAGGGCATCATGGACTCAGAGGCACACAAGTTCCCATCCCCAAGCCTGGCCCAGGGTCTGACTTCAGGAAGAACCTTAAGGGAGGTGGTGAAGTAAGGGAAGGAAAGGGAGGCCAAACGCACTCCTGGAGTTCTAGAAATCTCTTGAGGACTGGCAAATAAGTAAGAGACGGTGGAGCTACTTGAAAAATGATGGAGTCGGAAATGTTAAAAATGGCCATCATTACGCAGGGAGGTGGGCTGCGGCAGGAGCGCCGCAAAACAAGGCCCATCCGCCTTCCATTATCTGCAGGTTCTACTTGCACTCTATTTTCTTCTGTTTATTTTTATACCCCTTTAAAATAAAGCCTCTACATTAAATAGTCACCTTTCATCCATCTGTAATTCTCTCCCTCTGGGGCACCATAAATTTTTTTTATATTATTATCATATTAGAGAACCTAATACATTTTCTCCCCTTGCCTCCAGAGCACAACTCACAGATGCTTCCAGAGCAGGACGAAGACCACACGAGTCTGCTTTATGGCATTTTATAGGATGGGCCCACTGGCGCCTGTTTTGGAAAGAATGCTAATGAGGAAAGAAAGACTCTGCACTTTGGCTTCTACCTCATTACTAGAGGAAGAAGCACAGCCGTGGAGAAGAGGTATTGAGCTAAAGTAAAAAAAAAAAAGGCTTTTGAATTCTACATCGTGATGCCCTTACTCTGGGACTTCAGACAAGTCACTTAAACTTCCTAAGCCTCAGTTTCCTTCTCTGCAAAATGGGGCTATTAAACCTGTCCTGGCCTTTGCACGGGGTCATTTTTACAGGCAGAGTAGGATAGGATCATGTTTGCTACCCCTGAAATCTGAGTGAGCACTAACAATAAAACATTATATTGATGCAGGCTAGTAGTAGAATGATTATTTAAGGAAATTATGCATTCTTATATATTCATTTTACAAACACTTCATGAACTTTTAAGGAAATGGCTACCTACTCCAGCATTCTTGCCTGGAGAGCTCCATTGACAGAGAAGCCTGGTGGGCTGCAGTCCATAGGGTCACAAAGATCTAGACATGACTGAGGGACTAACACCCTCACTAGTGTGTCTGACCCTGTGCTAAGCCCCGGAAGTAAGGTGGTGAACCGTGTACCCATTCAGGCCACGGTGATCACGTTGTTATCTGTCTTTAGGGAACAGTAAAGAGGTTAAGAGTGTGGGCTGGGCCAGGGCCTGAGCTTTGGAGCCTGAATGTTCTGGGTTCAAATCCAGCATACAACCTGTGTAACCTGGGCAATATTACACAGTCCTTGTAAAAACGAGTTTCTCCATCTTTAAAATCAGGATGATAGTGCCACATTCACTGGAAGGTCATGACAGGCATGAGGTGTAACGGTAAAGAACTTGCGCCTGGCACAGACAGAGACCAGGCTTCCCCAGGCCTCCCCACGCTCCCCTCTCCCCTCTTCCCGATGCAGTACGTGCTGTTGCTGTCATATGCACCAGTGATGCTGTTCCATGCCTGGTGACACATTTAGACTTCCTGGCTTACTCCCCACAAAGGTGGCCCTCAACCTTCTCCTTGCTGGTGGTCAGTCCAGATCCCACCCAGCAGGGGAACCTCTACTCCCTCCTACCTCTGGAGGGAAGAACTTGCTGGTGAGGAAGACAGAGGACAGCAAGAGGAGTTCGGAGAAGGGGAAGAGCGCGGAGGCGGACAGCCACAGACATGGCCTGGCTCCTGCACATAGTAGGGCTCGGCATACGCGGCCAAGTGAATGAACCAACAAAGGAAGGTCTGATCTGAGCTTGGTCTTTCATAGGAACCACGGTTATAAACATCTGCATTTGCTGTGCTCCTGCTGGGCACTAGGCACAATCCTAGGGTCCTGACCAACTCTGGCAATAGGTTTGAGACTCACCGACAGGTGTGGGTTACCTTCTGGGGAGATTCAAGGCACATCTCATGAAACTACATAGGATCAGTTCAAAACTGTGAAATGTCAACCTGCAGATAAGATAAATTTAGTACATTAGTTCCAAAAGGTAATAGGGAAGAGACTTTTATATTCTGTTATAAATTACTAAAGGGAAGCTTAAATTATACATAAGAGCCCATCTCTGGGACACTTGCCACCCCAGGTAATGAGCATTAAGCTAAAATACCTTTGCTTAGCTCACAGTAAACAACCTGACCAGACCCACCTGTGAATGACTGCAAGAAGGAGGAAATTACCACATCTCTGGTGGCTGATGGGAGCCAGGAAATATTTGACTTTCTTCCCTCCCCTTTTAGTATAAACGAAGCCTGAATTCTAACTCAGGCAAGAGGGTTTCTTGGGGACACAAGTCTATCATCTCCTTGGTTTGCTTGCTTTTCAAATAAAGTCTCTATTCCTTGCCCCAGCAACTTGTTTTTCCCTTTATTGGCCTGTCATGCGGGCAAGCAGTGCAAGGTTGGACTCAGTAACAAAAACACTGAAGTTGGGCAAGCCCTTTGGGGCAGGAATGCCTTGGAAGCTGGGTTCTGTCCCGATGAAACCTGTACAGTCTTATCAAACATCTGCTTTCCCTATCTGCTGCCCATGACCAAAAATGAGGCTCGCCTCCCTCCAGACTGACCTGACATGGTTGTGCCAGACTCCCTGAAACTAAAGTTTCACTTCCCCTCTTCAGGCCTTCTACCTGGGCTCCTGCGGTGGCCTTCTAGTGGATTGTTCTCATCCATTCTAATTGTCCCCACTAATACTACCGCTACTGGTCACTCTACTTCCCAAAGAATAAAGCTTAACTGCTTAGCCCAGCATTTTAAAAGTGCTTTACAATCTGGTCTCTGCCCATCTCCAGCTGCCCCTCCATCAGGATTTCATTGTCCAGAGAAACTCACTGCTTCCTTACCACCAACCCCCACAACTTTGCCCACACCACGCCCTCCATGGAGCATGCCCTTGCCCATTCCTGCCCTACTGCACTGCTCATCCTTCTGGGGCAGCTCGGGGGTGCCTTGTCATTACACATCCCCACTTCTTGCCTCCTTGGTCACTAAGATTGAACTCCATGTTTGCATAGCTAATTCTTTTTTTAATAGTTAATTCTTTTTTATTTTATTTATGTGTTTATTTTGGGGTCTTCATTGCTGCCCATGGACATTTCTCTTGTTGCGGCAAGCAGTGGGTACTCTCTGTTGGGCTGTGCAGGTTCTTCTCTCATTGCAGAGCATGGGCTGCAGAGCGTGGGCTCAGTATTTGTGGCACACAAGCCAGCTCAGCTGCCCCTCGGCATGTAGGATCTTCCAGGACCAGGGGTCGAACCTGTGTCCCCTGCATTAGCAGGCAGAGTGTAACCACTGGACCACCAGAGAAGTCACCGAACTACATTTTTGACACTTCTTTATATGGTAGGACTTTGGAACAATAAATCTTATTTTAAACTCCCAGGTTGTAAACTCCATTAGATCAGGAACTGAATCATGTATGGCTTTGTGCACCCTGTGGTCCCTAATAAGGCATCTTGAACACTGAAGGCATGTAATAAATATTTGTTGGATAAATTAATATTTAATCACTCCATAAAAGTTCCCCTATTTGTCATGGAAATGGCCTTCTTTCTTCCACAGTCACAAAACAATTCAGTATCTCAGAAGCTTCTGCTGGTACCGCTTTCTCAAGCACAGTTATTAATAATTTGTCTTAAAATGTTGGTGCAAGTGCCTAACGTGAAGAGAAGAGGTCTGCTTTCCTGTTGGTGTTCATCCTCAGCTGTAATTATCTGTCATAAGAGGCATGAAGAGGTGTGAAGATGAAAGCTTGAAAGGTCGGATGTGCCACCTTGAAATCCTGAAAAGGGGAGCAATTATCAGCAGCCCTGAGAGCCCAGGAAGTGGGGGGGCACAATTAATCACGTGCGAGGCCATTTGTTCTGCATGTCATAGAATTCCATCTCCCTCCCCCGTCCCAGCCCAACACATAAGCTCAAGCGCAGGTGCCCACAGCGTCTGCCTTCTCTCTGCTGAGAAAGAGTCGCCCATGGATGCTCAGGACTGTGGAAGACAGAAGTGTGCTTGTTCAAGGACCAGAACTCCAAACCACATGAGTGTCCAGGTGGGACCACCCAATCTTCCCAAGCGTGAGCCTCTCAACTCGACCTTCCATTCATCACTATAAGCATTATCATGAACATTATTCAGTGTGCTGGGCAGTCGGACCGTGATTTTCTCAGAAGTTCTGTGCCTTTTCCTCACAATCACTAAAATATTTCGTTTCTGTATCTGCTTTTTGTAATTTTCCAGTCTCCCCATGATCGTCACATTCTCTGTGGTCATTTCACGAGGGGATAGCCTGCAGAAATAATCCTCGTATTTGCTAAGGCCAGGAAACAAGCTAACCAAGCTGGTCAAGGATATGTCTGAGCACGAAAGTGTGCTGTTAAGAAGATTTAAGAACTAATGGTCCTTGTTATATTTATCCCAGAGGATCTGAGGCCTTTTCTGACGTGCGCCCTGGCTCCCTAGGAAGTTCAAGTTGTAAGCAAAGTAGCCCCAATTCTGAAAAAAAAAATGGTAGGCAAGCCCTCTAGCAGTGTGTGTATAATCGCCACTTTGTAATCAACCAGTTAGTTTCAACACAGCAGCATCATTCATTGCAGTAAATTAATGGCACTAATTTGAATTTTATTGGTTTTGTAGTTTTTATTATATTCAGTTAGAAATCTGTATATGAGCTTGCATGTTTAACTGGCATTACAATAATACAGTCAACCCTAGGGAGCCAATAAGAATGTTTTTCAGTTCTGCCTTGCAGAATCTTTCTCTGACACTTGGCCTGCTCACCAGGGAGGCTTGTCATTGATTCTGTTCTTGCCAAGATGTTGTTGCTTGTGCAAAGTGACTGGCAATAAACATTCATTCCAAAGAAAGCACTGATGATCCACTGGGGAACTAGCTTATAAGGCTATAAAGGGGTCACTCGGATCATCCAGAACGTACAGATACTTGTCTTTTTATTACCATCGAAATATTCACATAATTTTTAATTAAACTTGTTCTGAGATAATTGCAGAGTCACATGAAGTTATAAGAAATAATACCAAGGGCTTCCCGGTGACTCTGTGGTAAAGAATCCACCTGCCGATGCAGGTGACATGCGCTCGATCCCTGGTCCAGGAAGATTCCACGAAGCAGCTAAGCCTGTGCACGACAACAATTGAGCCTGTGCTCTAGAGCCTGGGATCCACAACAACCAAGCTACAATTACTAACGCCCGAGTGCCCTAGAGTCCACGTTCCACAACAAGAGAAGCCACGACAATGAGAAGCCCTCAGGGCAATGAAGACCCAGCACAGCCAAAAATAAATAAATACAATTATTAAAAAAGAAGAAGAATAGAAATAATACCTAGAGATCTCACACATCCCTCAACCAGTTTCCCCAGTGGTAACAACATCTCACAAAACTATAATAAGATTACAGCCAGGGCCTTGACGTTGACGATGACTATGACAAAGTACCAATCTGAATCCGATTTCCCCAGTTTAACATGAACTTACTTATTTGCACTTACTTTTGCGTATGTTTAGTTCCCTGCAAGTTTATCCCATGAGCAGCTTCTGCCACCACAGTCAAGACAAGGCCCAGTCCCATCACCACAAGGATCCCTGGAGCTACCCTTTTATAATCACACACATCTCCCCTCTATGCTGTACCCACGCCACCCCCAAGCGCCTGGCAACCACAGATCTCTTCTCCATCTCTATAGTTCGGTCATTTTGAGAGTCTTAGGTAAATGGAACCATACAGTATGCAGCCTTTTAGGACTGGCTTTTGCACTCAGTATATTCCCTTAAGCTTCATCCAAAGCATAGTGTGTATCAAGAATTTTTTTCTTTATTGCTGGGTAGGATTCCGTGGAAAATCCCATGGATGGAGGAGCCTGGTAGGCTGCAGTCCATCAGGTCGCTAAGAGTCAGACACGACTGAGCGACTTCACTTTCTCTTTTCACTTTCATGCATTGGAGAAGGAAATGGCAACCCACTCCAGTGTTCTTGCCTGGAGGATCCCAGGGACAGGAGAGCCTGGTGGGCTGTCCCGTCTATGGGGTCACATAGGGTTGGACACAACTGAAGTGACTTAGCAGCAGCAGCAGCAGCAGGATTCCGTGGTATGGATACAACACAGTTTGTTTAACCATTCACCTGCTGAAGGACATCTGGTTTGTTTCAAGTTTGGGGGATATTATAAATAAAACTGCCATGAGCATTCATATACAAGTTTTCATGTGAACATAAATTTTCATTTCTTTGGGATGAAGGAAGTGAGAGAGAGAGTGCCTGCAAGTGAGAGTGCCGTATCGTATGGTAAATGCATGTTTAGTTTTATAAGAAACCACCAAACTTTCCCAGAATTTTTTACCATTTCACCCAACAAAGCATTTTAAAATTCTCCTCAAGGACTTATAGATTTCAGTTTGCAAAACACTCATTTAGTGACTGACCTCAGATAACTAAAATATCAGCAAGGTGTCCTTAAGGATATAAAAAGGGAAATGGCTAGTTCTGGATGAAAAAAAATTAACTCTTAATGAATCATTGCTGTTCAGTCACTAACTCATGTCTGACTCTTTGAGACCCCATGGACTACAGCACACCAGGCTTCTCTGTCCACTATCTCCCGGAGTTTGCTCAAACTCATGTTCACTGAGTCAGTGATGCCTTCCAACCATCTCATCCTCTGTCACCCTCTTCTCCTCCTGCCCTCAATCTTTTCTAGCATCAGGGTCTTTTCCAATGAGTCGACTCTGCATCAAGTGGCCAAAGTATTGGAGCTTCAGCTTCAGCATCAGTCCTTCAGTAAATAGGGTTGATTTCCTTTAGGGTTGATTGGTTTGATCTCCTTGCTGTCCAAGGGACTCTAGATACTGGAAAAAACTTTAAACTTTCAAGTATAATAGTTTTCTGGCTACCAAACAGTAGAGGCTTAAGTTTTGAGGCAGTGTCCCTTGTTATAGGAAAAACATTCTAAATAGTCTATTGGCTATTCAAATATAAAACAAGTCCCCCTGGCTCGGGTCTGGAGGACTATGTGCACAGCACAGGGGCAGTGCCTTCAGCCAACGACACCTCTGAAGCTCCAGCTTCAGGGCTGTTCTCTCGCCAGGTCGCATCGCAGACCCTGGAAACACAGTCATATGTTTCTGTAAACATTTTGAACCAAGATATTCTACCATCATTGCATAAGACCACTGCCTACATCCACTCCAAAGTCCCCTATGTCATACTCTCCTAGAGGCCAGGTGACAGTGGAACGGCCATGGCATTTGGGGGATCCAGCATGGGAAATGAGGTTGGGGGGCATTTAGTTTAGCTGGGGGTCTGCAGCCACTTCCATGTGTAGCTAAGTTACCGCCCTGGCACAAGAATATTCCCCAGGAAGGGTCTTGCCATCCTCTGGGCAGGCTCCTCGGGCCTGGCCATGAAGGTTGAGGACCCAGCACCATGTTATAACAAGAATATGTCTCAGGCAGCCAGCAACAGAACACTGTGGGGAGGAGGATAAACAAGGTTTAAAATGTACCCAGCCAGGAGCTGGTCTCCGGAAAATTCTTTGCCTCACCAGATGTGTAGAATTGCAAGTAGAAGATTCAGCTCTCATCAACAGCAATCAGAAGGGCCATTCTCTCCTGTCACAGTCTCCAGACTGAAGTGTAGACAATTATAAATATATCATGTTCTTTTCTCTCTTTTCTGATAAACTTTTATCAGAGCCTCTGTGTTTACAGGACACAAACCTATAAATACTCTCAACACTGAGCACGTACATCTCCATGGAAGTCACACGTTTTCTTTATCCTAACATATCAGATCCCATTGGAAGTATCGGACACATCTTGCCCTGCTCAAATCTGTCATTCCAGATGCAGTGAATTTTGATCAATCAGGCTCAAGGAAATTATGCTAATGTGAAATTATGCCAAACAGAACGTGTTTATCTTTTGATTCTCTCCAGAGAATATGACAAGTGATCAAAGAGCATGCAGCCAGAAAAAAAAAAAAAAAATAGGGAAAAACATAGATATATGTCAGGCTGTCAACGAAAATATTAGGTCATTTTCCTGGATTTGGTGCTCTTGAAGGCATTTTTTGGCATTTTAAAATTAGAAGTTTGCTGTCCTTTTTTTCTCATCCTCTATAAATATTCATTTTTTGAGACTAATTTGTAACCAGAAGAAAGAGCTCCTCCCTGAAGCCTTTCTCTGGGAGACACATGGCCACTGTCTGGATGGACTCAAGCTGTGAATCGTTGCCTGTTATCATCTGAGCTATCGGGGTGGTTGTTTCCTGGCTTCCCTGGATTCTAAGTCGCTTCAGTCGTGTCCAACTCTTTGTGACCCTGTGAACTGTAGCCCATCAGACTCCTCTGTCCATGGACTTCTCCAGGCAAGAATACTGGAATGGGTTGCCAATTCCTTCTCCAGGGGATCTTTTCAACCCAGGGATTGAATCCACATCTCATTATATTTTCTGTACTGATAGGCGGATTCTTTAACCCTGGGTGATCTGGGACGCCCAAACAAGCAGTCATATGGTGAAGAAAACAGTCCTGAATCCTGCCCTCTGCTTACCGTTGGAGACTATCCTACAGTCTACTCAGACTCTTGAGGCCCATCTACCTGGAAGGGCAGACGTTGAACATTTGTTGGATGTCTCTGGAGGCCACCAGGGGACTGTGGGTGTGGACGGTCTTCCCTCCAGAGAATGTACCTTCCTTCCTGCCGTCCTAGGGCTGAAGGTGGGGCTTGGGTCAGACCTTAGAGCTGGCTGACATATCTGGGGTCTGCTCTGTGAGTGCTGGTGATATCCAGAGCATGGCTAGGCAGGGGACAGGCTGGTTCCTCTGGCAGGGGAGTGAGTGGCCCTGGGACAGTCCCCAAGGACAGGCCTGGCCCCATGGGCTCTGCAAGCCACCTCATCCTGGTTGCTTCCAATCCACTGTCCTGGGGCCTCGGGAAGGCCTGGGTGCCCTGCCCCACTTCACAAGAGGGCCAGTCTTACGCTTGGAGCCATAGCTTTAGGGAGAGCACCATTTCCTGAGGCCAGGGTTCCAGAGCAGGAGGCAGGGACCCAGCGGCATGGTCAGGAGGCTGTGCTGGAAACTGTGGGGGCCCTGCCCCAAGCCCTAGAGGAACCTGGGACACAGCTGGGGGATCCTTAGAGAGATCAGCTTACAGGTGATAAGCTCACAGGGCTACCCTAGCAGGGCCCTCAAGTGCTTCTCCAAACCCCAGTGTCCAGGCTGCCTCTGGACAAGTCAAGTCAGGGGTAGGACCCCTGTGGGGTCGCCCACAGGCCCTTGCCCAAAGCTCCCCAGGTTATTCCAATATTTAGGCAAGACTGGGGCCACTGAGCTATTGGAATTTGGGCATTTAAAAGGAAATGTGATCTTATTTTATAGCCATAGCAGAACTTTGCATTAGCTGTATATTGTTGTGACTATTAAATTCGTCTATGAGGGTGGTGGGAAAGGTCAGCCTCAAGCCATTCTTTATGAAACACAAAATGACACAGGCTCAGAGAGCTGGACGCTTTGGGTAGGATCACACAGGAAGTTGGGGGTTGTGGTAGGCAGAATAATGGCTCTGTCTCATTCCACTGCCCCTGTCTTGCTCAACTTCCAGAAGCTGCCTTCACTGACATCCCTTCCCTCCATCCCTCCTAGCCCCACCTCAGTTCTTAAAGCAGTCCCAGCTGGAAAGGGAAGGGATCAGTCATCCAACCTCCCTACCTAGCCCTAGGCTGAGTGGCCCGCACTGACCACTTCATCCCCAAGTCTCATTCGCTGCCTTTAACACCAGTGACCTTCACCGGCACTCACACATCCTTGCAGATCTGGCCCTCCCACCAGACACCCCATTCGTTCCGGCCCTGGCTCCAACCTAGGAGCCTTGTCCAGTGCTGAAGCCCCACTCCCCCACTCCAGGAGGCCTCTGGACACAAAGTCCACATAGGCACAGGACCCTTAGTGGCCTCCACAACTCTCAACCATTGACCACCCCGGACTCTAGGTCTCAAAACTCTTGTAGCTGTCCTTGTCTGAACCACACCAGAACTGGCCACACCCTTTGGAAAGATGCTTCTCCACCCAGTAGACCCTCCGTCACCTGCCAGGCCTCTGTCACAGCACAGGACTCAAGCCAGGGTCCTATGGGGCTTTCCACCTGCTTGAGGAATCACCCTGCTTCATCACCAGCTCAGAACCCTGGCAGGAAGCCCAGGGGAACAGGGCTTAGGAGGTGGGTGCTTTAATGGGGCTTTACTACTGGATTCATTTCCTATGTTGCTTTAAGAAGAGACTGCCCAACTGAATGACTTAAAACAGCACAGATTTACTATCTTTCAGTTCTGGAAGTCAGAAGTTTGATATGAGTCTTGTGGGGCTAAAATCATGGTGTTGGCAGAGCTACAATTCCTCTGGTGATGGAGAGAATTTGTTTCCTTGCCTTTTGCAGTTTCTAGACATCACCTGCATTCCTTGGCTCATGGGCGCATCACTCTGACCTCCGCTTGCATGATCACATCTCTCTCTTTGACGCTGGCCCCATACCTCCTGCTTACAAGGACCCCTGTGATGAGACCTGGGTACTCCAGGATTCTCTCCGCATCTCAACATCCTTAACTTAATCATGTCTGAAAAGTCCTGCTTGCCCTGAAAGGGAGCATCATCTCAGGTTCTGGGGATGAGGATGTGGACATCCTCAGAGCCATTTTTCTGCTTACCACAATTCCCAACCTGCTGTGTGATCCTAACCAAACCCTCCACCTCTCTGAGCATGCCATATCTTGTGCATCATAAACCAACTCATACCTTTTAGCTCTAAAACTATGATTCTATGATCTGGGACTGAGCAGCTTCCTTTAATGAGATGGGAGCTCAGGTCAGGAGCAGGGTCTCTGCTTAATGGGCAGAATATGCCCGTGGAAACCAGAGCACGGTGACGAGACCAAGGTCTACATCTTCTCAACATGTTTCTGAGCACAAATTCACCTGTGTGTGTGCTGAGTCGCTCAGTCGTGTCTGACTCTTTGCGACCCCATGGACTGCAGCCTGCCAGGCTCCTCTGTCTATGGGGATTCTCCAGGCAAGAATACTGAAGTGGGTTACCCTGCCTTTCTCCAGGGGATCTTCCAAACCCAGGGATCAAACCCGGGTCTCCTGCATTGCAGGAGGATTCTCTACATCTGAACCACCAAATTTGCCTAGTGATTTAAATTTTGTCCTGAAGAAAGCTGGAACAACATCTGAAATCTTTTTAGGAAATTAAGTTTTTGGCTTTTTTATCTCCCTTTATCTTAAGTAAAGCTATCTCATGAAGCAAAGATGATTCTCTGCTGTTGTACATGGATTTAGATCTGCAAGCTCAGTCTTCAAACATTGTTTCTTTTCCCTTAGGAGTTTACTGAGCTCACATAACAGGCTGTTATCTCATGTAGTCACTGCTGTCAGCCACGCTTGGTGGAATGGCTCTTTTCCCTCTCTCAGTGATATTCTGGTAGGTCTCAGGCCTTGCCCTCACCTTAGTCCACTTCACAGCTTCCAGCACGACCCCCTCCTCCCCTGTCTGGCCAGGCTCACTCAAGACTCCAGGGATGGGGAAGCATCTGCTTGGAGCACCTGTTCCCCTCGCTCCATGTACTGGGTCTCCACTGGGCAGACAGGGTGTAGAACAGTGGGCTGGACAGAGCTGGACAAGTGGCCTCCCACGTCTGAGGGCTCAAGGTCAACCCTGCTAGCTGCTGATGCCCTCTGAGGGGTCACCCAAGCCTGGGTGTCTTGAGGGCTGAGACAGGCTTCCTCAGAGGCCTGCAGGGCGCCCTCAGCATTCCTTCACCTGAGCCCTTAGCAGACTTGCCCCATTCAGACTCTTCCAACCCCACCCCAGCTCTGGCCTCCAGGAGATCCCTCACCCCACATGCCCATTTACATACATTACATACATATATATATGGATCACTTTGCTATACACCAGAAAGTAACTCAACATTGTAAATCAATCATACTTCAGTAAAATAAAGTTTTTTAAAAAGGAAGGTGACATCTGAGCAAAGTCTTGAGCGAGGTGAGGAAGTAGGTCCTGTGAGTCTCTTGGGAAAGAACATGCCCAGTAGGGGGACTGATGCCAAGACCCTGAGGCAGGGGCCTCTGCTGGATGTTCGAAGAAGAGGGAGGAGGCCAGGATGGCAGGAGCAGAATGAACAAGGGAGAGTCGTGGGAGGTGAGGTGGGAGATGTGAGTGGGCAGTACAAGTGATAAAGGACCATGTGAGCTACCATGAGGTCTTTGGAATTTTCTCTGAATTCAAACGAAAGACACTGGAGGGGGCTGGGGAAAAGAGTGACATGATCTGACTTTACCAGGATCCCTGCAGCTGCTCTGTGGATACTAGACTATTGGGAACCACAAGGTCAGAAGCAGGAAGACCAGTTAGGAGGCTGCTGAAGTGACCCAGGCAAGGGATGACAGTGGCTTGTACCAGCATGGTAGTAGTGCAGATGATGAGAAATGGTTGGATTCATGATGCATTTTGAAGTAGAAGCAATAGAATTTGTTGACCTATTTGATGACAGAAGTCCATATTTTTGATGGAAGCAACAGGAAAGATGGAGTTGCCATGGAGATGGGAGGAGGAACAGACTGGATGGTGGGGAAGGAGATCATATTATGTGTGGACGTGGCCAATCTGAGATGCCTGTTAGGCATTCAAGTGGATATACAAGAAGGCAGTGAATATATATGTCTGGACTCCAGGGGGGAAGTCTAGGTTAGACATATACATTGAAGAGCCTCAGCAGTGATATTTAAAGTTATGAAACATGGAAGAGAATACAGAGTTCAGAAGCAGGCCCACACCAAGTATAGTCAACTGATCTTTGACCAAGCAGCAAAGTCAATTAAGTGGAGAAAGGATAGTCTTTTCAATAAAAATAATTGCTGGAACAATTGAATTTCAAAATATAAAAAATAAACTTAGATACAGACTTCCTTACACTTTTCACAAAAATTAACTCAAAATGGATTACAGGCCAAAATGTAAACTGCAAAACCTCAAAACTTCTAGAAGAAGACATAGGAGAAAATCTACAGTGACTTTGGGTTTAGTGATGAGTTTTTACATGCAACCCTAAATGCATGATCCATGCAGAAAAACTCAGCTGGACTTCGTTAGAATAAATCTATAAGACTGGATAACACCACCAAGTGAGGGACTACAAAGAAGAGAAGAGGTCCAAGAACATGGTCCACTGAGCCCTCTCACATTTCTAGCATCTCCATGAACAATTCTCTTGAACTCGCATAGTTTTAGGATGGGAGGGTTAGAGATACAAGTTTGGAAGTCAAGAGCAATAGTTTAAAGTACCCACCATCCTGGACGAGATCACATCAAGAGGGTTCCAGGCCAAGGAGAGAAAAGGAGAAGAAGCAAGCCACGGGACTCCCCAACACAGATATACTGGAGATGTGAGGAGCAGCAGCCAACACAGCAGGCTGCTCAGGAAGGACCGGCAGGGCACGTGAAAAGCCAAGTGACAGAGGTGTTCCAGGGTCTAGAAGAAGGGAGAGCTTCAGGAAAGTGGGGATCAAGGTGTCAAGGCAACTGACAAGCTGCACTGAGAGGCGGAGGGTCAGTTATGGGATTAGCCACATAGGGTCACTGGCAACAACACCATGGGCCAGTTTGGTGGAGTGTCACATGCAAAGAAGGATTGCTCAGTTGTGCCCGACTCTTTGTGACCCCGTGGACTATGATCCATGGAATTCTCCAGGCCAGAATACTGGAGTGGGTCGCCTTTCCCTTCTCCAGGGGATCTTCCTAACCCAAGGATCAACAGGTCTCGTGCATTGCAGGTGGATTCTTTACCAGCTGAGCCACAAGGGAAACCCAAGAACATTGGAGTGGGCAGCCTATCCCTTCTCCAGCAGATCTTCCCAACCCAGGAATTGGACTGGAGTCTCCTGCACTGCAGGTGGATTCTTTACCAACTGAGCTATCAGGGAAGCCCACAGTCAGGTGCAAAGCCCTGCCCAGAATGAGTTTAAGAGGGAATGAAGAAGAGGGATAGCTATTGTAGACAATTCCATTCAAGGATTCTCTGGAAAGGAAATCAGATGATGGGCAGTACCTGAAGAGGAAGCCAGGTCAAAGGTAGGGGTTTTGTAAATGGAAAGAATTATGGCAGGTGTGCATCCTGATGCAAATGGTGAGGGAAAACCCGACAGCACAGGAGAGAGAGGAGAAAGCTGCAGGAGGAAAGAAAGGGTCTATCAGAGAAAGGAGAGGGAGGGTCCACACACAGCCACCCGATCCTACTGGACACACGGCAAGATTCAAAGGTGGCTGTGATGTTCCAGCTTCCCGATTCTGAAGGGTTCAAACCCTGGGCCAACTTCCTCATGAAATCTGCCTTGTAATAGCAGTTCCTACTCTGAGAAGCCCCCCAGAATACAAGTTAAATGGATGATATGAATTTCAGAGAAAAAATGGTAACAAACAAATCTAGGCACGCACCCTACAGTCTCCAGGGCAGCTCTATGATCATCCAGCAACATGAAAGTTTGAACCTTCAAGTCAGCCAGCAAATCACAGCTGATCTTTCACAGAATATCTTCAAAGACAAAAAGCAGTAGGTGATTGCATCTTTTAACACATTAAATTATCATACCTCAAAGTTACTGAATTTTTTAATTTTTCTGAGACTATGAAAAATAGTCAACTGGTCTGTGTTTTGCTTCATCCCAAGTGCAGGGCAGATACTGTGTTTGCAAAACATCCCCTGTTTCATCCACATATAAAACTGTTCAGACAGAAAGCAGATCAGTGGTTGCCTGGGCCTGGGGGTAAGAATTGGGTACGAACACAAATGCGCAGGAGGCTTCTTTCTGGGGGGGTGATGATGGATATGTTCTAAAATTAGATTACAGGTTATACACAACTCTTTAAATGTACTAAATACCATTGAATTGTACACTTGAAACAGATATTTTTGTGGCATATAAATGATACCTTGCTAGATTTCTAATTTAAAAAAAAAGATATGCAACAAGCAACAAAAGTTTACTGTATATTACAGGGAACTGCAGTCAATATCGTATAATAACCTGTAATGGAAAATAATCTGAAAAATAATATGTGTATATTTATATGTATATTTAATTTATGTATGTATTGATAACTGAATCACCTTGCTGTGCACTTGAAACATTGTAAGTCAATTATACTTCAATGAAATATATATATATATAAAGAAAAAATTGTTTTTTAAAGACAGAGAAAACTGTTGGTGAGGACTTGGTCCTGTGGGAGGAGGGTGGGAGAGGATGCCTCCTTCCTCCCTGCAGCTCCCTTCTTGGCAGCCAGAACTTGCCTTCGGTGCTGTTGGATCTGGAAACAACAAAGACATCGAGCGAAAGTCAGGGTTCTGTCCAATGTGCAGCCAAGAGCTCCTCAACCAAAGTCTAGCCTCAGTGCGTTTGTGTGGTGGTTTAATCTGTAACTATTTGACCAGCAAGCCACAGATTCTTATCAGCTGGTAAAGAGTACAGTGTCTACTGGCCTTTGGTAAGAAATAATGGTTCTCAACACCAAAAGACAGAGTTCATGTAAACCAATTTTTGGCAGTCACTCTGTTCCAATGACATAAAGGTTCCCATTTGCTCCCTTAAGGGTAAGATCAGTGTTTCTATAGGTTTGTTCCTATCTTAGGATCTTTGAATCCTTGTCCCAATCCCCTGCTCAAGAACGTCCTCTATGTGATGAGAATCCCCCTCTTGGATCACAGGTCATTACTTCAGACGTGCAGCTCAGCATGCATGCTCCCCTCTACAAAGGGCTCTAAACCAAAATAACCCCTCAATTCCTACATCCATGGCTGCCTTTAACAGTATATAGACTCAGCAACAGTCTGACAAATGGTGCTATTTGGCCAGTAGAGAGCGGATCTGTCTAGGTTTTCTATGTGGGTTCCATCTCCTCCTGATTCAAGGCTCTAGGTCTCCTGAGCTGGGAACTAGGCCCAGTCTTGTCTCCATCCTTCAGTCTGCCACTGGTCTCTCTCTTTTACCTTTCCTACACGCTCCATCTTCACTAAGCTGCTCCCTGTGCCCTGATCACCACATTTCAGACCATCACTATTCACGCAAATCTTTCTTTCTGTTTGATCTGAGCAGTTGAAAGCAGACACTCAAATCCTGGCTCCTTCTCGTGGTCACCGAGCACCTTGGGCAAGTGACTTCAGCCACCTATGCACCAGTTTCTTTGTCTGTTGTAAGAATGGGCTATACAAGCAAGTGTTTACCAGCAAGGTCCTGTACCTGGCAGTCAGCGTGCAAACATCGTTAGCTCTACTGTGGTCAATGAATGGTCCTGCTGCAATGCTTTTGGGAGAGCTTCAGCTTTGGGGATGTTTTCCAGTGGTATTGTTTGTGGCCCAGGAATTGCCATCTTATTGTCAGAGAACTTATCTTTCATGCTGTCACTGAGGTTTGCAATTGCTGGGCTGCCAACTCTGCATAACAAACATGCTTTCTGCAGCTATTTGCACTTACTCCGATGCAAGCTGAGACCAGAGGAGCGTGGGACCTGCCAGGAGTGATGCAGCTGTCCCCACTCCTTGATCCCTGCTCTGTCCCCACTCCTTGGCTCTCTGTTCCTGGACTGATCAAGCGGCCAACGTTTGTCACTGCAAAACCCTTGTCCTCTGTAGGGAGTCATTTTCCCTTCCCAGCCCTAATTCTTTGCCCTTTTAAACTAGAGCTATTATTACTTCTAATTTGCATTGAATGGTCTCTTAGCAACCATTGCACATTGAATGGGATATCAACTTGCTTCTAATGCTGCTAGATTTACCAAAACTTTAGCTCTACCAGAGTACAACTCAAAATGTGACAAACAGAAATGTAAACAGCTGTCACCACATCCACGTACATAAATATCCTCCTTTATAGAACAGCTGCACCACAGGCAAGTTGACTAGAAGGCACGTTTTGGATGAATCCCATTTTTCCCTCACCATCAATAAAAAACAACCTCATAAATTTATTTACCCTAGAAACATTTTTGGACCCAAAACAGTGCCACTGTTCTTAAGATTTAAAATTATAAGCAATATTTTTAAAAATTTATTTAGTTTTTGGCTGTGCTGTGTAGCATGAGAAATCTTAGTTCTGCCACCAGGGATCAAACCCATGCCCCCAGTTGTGGATGCACAGATAAAGTCTTAACCACTAGACCACCAGGGAATTCCCAACATATGCAATATTTAAATATGATAGATAATTTCATAGTACTTTTTAAAAACACATTAAATGTTTTAATAGAAAAATAGTTGATTACAGGTTGTATTAGTTTCTGGTGCATGGCAAAATGATTCAGTTATATGTACATATTCTTTTTCAGATTCTTTTCCATTATAGTTTATTACAAGATATTGAATTTAGTTCCCAGTGCTATACAGTAGAACCCTGTTGTTTATCTTTTTTATTTACAGTAGCATATAAAATATACTTGCTATATATTTTATTATATATTGCTAATCCCCAACCCATAATTTATCCCTCCCCTCCTTTCCCCTTTGCTAACCATAAATTTGTTTTCTGGATCTGTGAATCTGTTTCTGTTCTGTAAATAAGTTCATTTGTTACATTTTTTCAGATGCCACGCATAAGCAATATCATACAATATTTGTCTTCGTCTGACACTCCACTTAGTATGACCATCTCTAGGTCCTAAAACACACATTTATTAAGATTCCACCATTTCTAAATAAGATATAAACAGTAGTATGCTGGTAAACTAGTTCCCTGGAGGCAAAGAAAGGCCTATTTGTAGTGTCTGCCTATATCCATGGTGTAAATATTCCCACTATGGCTAATTTCAAGCTATCAGCTGTGGCTCATAAAATGCCCAAATATTTAACAACCGCAAAGGTTCTGGCATATCACTGGAAGGCAATGTAAAATTGTACATAAAATGCATCAAAGAAACATAAGCAAAAGTAGGTGAAAAAGAAGTAATGAAACAAGGATAAAGGAGTATAACGGAGCCAGGAATTAGTAAACATGAAAATGTCTACTACAGAGCCCTAGACACAGGCGGAATGCTCACATTTAGCTTTAAGAAACTTCCCACACTGCAAGAAGCTTACCTGATTCACAGTGTCCTTAAGACAAAAATAAGTCTCATGCTGAGAAGTGCCAGTTCCCTGTTCTTCAAGTAGGTCACATTTCTCCCGAGGGTGCCTGTAAAGCAAGGGCTGTGAATGCCCTCATCAACATCAGGGTGATAGCCCGACCTTGAGACTACAGTCAAGTGAAAGCAACGCTGTAGGAAGCTGGGCCAGTCTGGGTCTGAGGACCAGCATTCCCACATTCCCAGTTTAATCCCTGGCAGGTGGAGCTGTGGGTGTACTCCACAGCCCTTGAGTAATCTTCCAGGCTTTTGCTAAAGACCAGACTGTGCTAAGTTTAAAACTCCTCTCCCGGGCAGCTCTCCCTACCCGAAGGTCTTTCTAGAAATTCTAGTAGTCACAATATGCTAATGATGAAGCTTCTGCCTCAGGGCCCTGATCAACAAGGCCCTGGGGACTTCTCTGGTGGTCCAGTGGCTAAGACTCTGCACTCCCAATGCAGGGGGCCCGGGTTCGATCCCTGGTCAGGGAGGTTGATCCCATATGCCGCAGTTAAAGAGTTTGCATGCCACAACTACAGACCCACATCCTGCAATGAAGACCAAAGTTTCTGCGAGCCACAAGTAAGACCCGATGCAGCCGAATAAATAAATAATTAAAATAACTATTAAAGAAACCAGACAAACCATGCCCTGATTTGGGGCTGGGTTTCAAGAACCGGAGCTTCAACCAAGACTCAGGTCATGCTCCAGCCCAGTCAATCCAGAGCTCCGCACAATACTTGGCACCTTGTCATATGAATGGTTGACTACTCCCTTTGAGAGTGAGGCCTCTATGTGTCTGGCCCCCCAGCCCCAGCCTGCCCTTCCTAGTCCTCCCCTTGTCTTCCTTGGCACCACCCTTGGGAAACTCAGGTAATTGCCTGTGCACAGCTCCACCAACTGGCTCCATCTGAATGGAGGTTTGCCTTTATCGTTGACACGGGCCTGCACCAGCACTTCTCAAGGCAAGAAACAGTCCCGTTCCCTCGTGCTATCACCGGAAACACACTCGATTCAACAAATGGCCTTTTCAAGTTTCTCATTTCTGCTTTTTGAGGTAGAAGTGAAGACAGGTAGGAAGAGGTGTTAAGCAGTTGACAGTAATTACTGAAGGGATGGCAGCAACACCTAGAACACACACACCGATCCCGTTATAGAGAGAACCTCGGGCCACCTTGGCCTGGTTTTCCTTGCTGAGGACAAAGCCACCAAGATTTGTACTTCCCTCCAAGCCCCTGGCCTCACCCAGCAGTGAATCTGGGCATCTGGGTAAAGAAATGGCACAGCTTGTTCCATCCTCCCCCAGCCAATCTGCCCATCGCTCTACCCTCAAGTCATTTTACTCTCAAACCTAAAATCACACGCGCGTATGCTGCAGCATATGGCCAAGGGAACTTGAAAGTCACAGCGCTTCTCCAGGAAAAGACCTTTAACAGAGGCCATTGTCTCACTCCAGCACTCTTGCCTGGAAAATCCCATGGACGGAGGAGCCTGGTAGGCTGCAGTCCATGGGGTCACGAAGAGTCACGACTGAGTGACTTCACTTTCACTTTTCACTTTCATGCATTGGAGAAGGAAATGGCAACCCACTCCAGTGTTCTTGCCTGGAGAATCCCAGGGACGGGGGAGCCTGATGGGCTGCCGTCTCTGGGGTCGCACAGAGTCGGACACGACTGAAGCGACTTAGCAGCAGCAGCAGCAGCAGCAGAATTGTCTTACCCATAGTCCAGCAATGAAAAAGATGTTTGATGTAAAGGAAAGTCACCTGTGGGTCAGGGTGTGTGTGTACTTGTGTGTGCACTCACAGCGTTTCTTCTTTTCCGTAAATTCTGATGGTCCTCTATGAATTGCTTACTTCAGACATAAATTATAACCAGATACAAGAAAATATAGGAACTGGGAGAGAAAATGGTTATGTCCAAAAAGAAGTGGAATATTCCTTGCTTGATTAATTAAAAGGAAAAGTATCCAGAACCCTTCTGAGCCCTCTTTGCAGAAATATATTAATTCCTCTAAGAATCTTTCTCCTGTAAAGCAATTGGTGGACACATTGAGCCAAGCACCAGTCAGTTCCCAGGGTACATGGAACCCACCTCTCTTTCTCTAATGCACTAAACTTACATCTCAAACCCACTATCAACCGGTTGATGGATCCTACAAAACGTCAAATGTCTGGTAGAGAAATGATATATGTAAGAAATATACTTGCAGGAAGTTTTCCACGTGCCCCATTCTAAAGGTATCTCAAGACAAGTTTTTCCTGGAGGCCAACAAATGTGAGAGAGTTTTGATAGAACTTACAAGATCTGTCAAGGTACGATCTGGCATTGTTCATCCCAGATAAACACATGTGTGCACAGTTTTATTGTAGCTCTCCTCACAGTAGTAAATGTCCCTCCCCTGTTCTCTTTTCATTGGCTGTCAGATGGAATAAACAATAAAGCTCCCTCTCTGTCTTCCACTCCACCCTACCATGCAGCTCCTGCGGACTTTATGGGAGGTCACAGCTACATGCAGGGTCTGACTAGTCCAGCCCACTTAGAATATCCTTGTTCTCTGGTTTAGGAACAGGCTCCCTCAGGGTGTGGCCCAAGCAGAGTAAAGCACAGGGCCTGATCAGAGGCAACCAGCAGCCCCTACCCCTGCTGAAGGAAGCCAGCCTCGAGAAAAAGCCAACACAGAGGTGTACAAGCTAGCAGAAAATAGAGCCAGCAGCAGAACTCTGATCAAATCATACCAGAAACTCAACAGGCACCTGAGTCATAAGACTCAGTGAATCTCCTCTTAATGCTTGAGCCTGTGCATTAGATGGGATAACCTGCAAAAAATGTCATGTGTCTTCTGAATTATTAAACAATTGATAGAATGGAAACTACCACATCTTGTGTAACAGACTTTAGAAATTCTGGTTTTGAAAGGTCTATATGCAGGAAGACCAAACAACCAATAGTGACTGTATATTTTAATGGGGACAATTCTAACAATTCATGCACCACTTTCTACTTACACACTGCTTCTAACAGGATTTGAGTCAGCTTATAATACAAAGACCTATAAGAACAATTAAAACAAGAATTAAATATCCAGGGGAAAATACGGCTATATCAGAAAACAGCAATGAAGTATAATTGTTACATTGGAACAAACAATTAAACTCAGAGCATCCTGGCAAACAAAGTAAAAATAAAATAGCTTAATTTTACATAACTCTTACCATCTGAAAAAACTTTACCGTTTGCCAGAAGATAGGACATTTTTTCCTATCAGTAAGTAAACTCTAGAGTGGTGGAGTCAATCTGGAAAGTTTAGGCCCCTGAAAGCTGACATTAGATGAACCGCTTCAGCTTATCTGTCTTTAGAAGGTCAACAAAAGTGTTGACACTAATCTAAGTTCTGGCAGTATTAGAATGTTACCAGATTCTGGCAGAGAAAGGTTTATATCAGCACTTGCAAGAAAGTACAAGGAGTTGCAGGGAATTTTTGAAGAAATTATAATGTGACATCAGCCCCACAGGGGTGCAGCCAACAGCAGCAGGCGGGCACGTGGAGGGCTTAAGCTCAGAGGCCCATCTGTATCCAGACAAAGGAACATGGCAGTAAGGTGGAGAAGCAGAGGGATGGGAAAGCTTCAGAAGGGAGGTCACATGGGAGTCTCTGGAGACACAGTTAAGCTGCAAGACCCTGAGGTAAGTGGCATGAAACAGAAGGTGTGCTTCGTCAGTTTGTGCTGACACAGGGCTCCACAGTTCCCAAGAAAAATATGGAAGCACAGAGAGGCTGTGCTCACTTTCAAGGTGAGAAAAGAGAAAAGGGAACTCTGGACACGATTTAGACTAGGAGACTGTTTTTGGGTAACTATAGCTAATCTTTAGAGCACAACATTCCATGAGGTAAAGCATTGTAACAGGGAAGAACAAATCTCACTCCATATTAGATCAGCTTATTCTACTTTAACTTTATATTCTTATTGCCTTTGCTTGGATTTAAGAATAGTGTCTATAACCTGTAATATACAGGTGAGCCCATTCTCAAGGCTCTGACCTTTAAGGTCATAAAGGTCATTCAGAGACCTTTCCCATTCATATAGATAAACAGTTGCAAAATATTTGTCTTGTTAGAAGTTTACAGGAACATCTGGACCTTAGCTATGGGGACAGCTGCAAGAACCAAGGATTCCAACACCAAGAAGGTTGCAATCACCAACCACGACCCTCTCTCATTTTGCCGTTAAAATGCTTTGCTGAAGCCCTTCTAGGAGATTGGGGTTTTCTGGGGGCACGAGTCACCATTCTCCTTGCATGGCCTTACAATAAACCTTTCTATGCTCCAAGCTCCTGTTTCAGTTTTGCTGGCCTCACTGTGTGTTGGGCATGTGAACTTGCATTCAGTAACAATACTATTATTATCTCCAAGGGGACAAGAACATCTGATGATGAAAGTGATGTTCGGCTTTTTGACCAAAATCCCACAGCTAATAAGGGATGGAGTTGGGAATCTGATCTGAGGAGTTCTGGCTGCAAAGACAGCTGCTCACCTCTGGTGAGCATGTCCATTGCATCCAGTCCCTCTAACTGGAGCTGCAGCTGCAGGGGACAGCTTCAAGTAAGCTGTGACAAGCCCTCTGGCTTATGCCACACCTTTCCACTTCCTCACACCATTCCACTCTACCTGCAACCCAGAGATGCAAGACAGAGAAGAGGCCAGGGAGCCTTCAACCACTGGGCAACAAGAGCCAGTGGAGAAATGTTCTGGGATCTGAGACAGAACTGAGCCCTCTACCCAGAGAGAGAACCCCTCCTCCTCTCTGACTCACTCTCTCCTCTCCCAGAATCACCTCCCAAATCGACTGTCTGCAGCGAAGTCTTTGTCTCAGACTCTGCCAGACAGCAAACTTAAGCAAGAGAAGAAGGTGTCAAAGATTGGAAAGGACAGTGCATCAGATTCTTCACAGGTCCAGCCTCTCATGGTGAGAGCCACAGACCACTGCCCTGCTCGGGAGGAGAGAGGTTTTCAGGGATGGATCAGCTCAGTGCACAGCCAAAGGCAAAGATTTCAATGGACGAGTATGTCTGACTACACTATATATTTTCTGAAGATTGACTTGTCTATTTCAAAGTGAGTCGTGACAGGAATCATCAGACCATGGAGTCAGTGGACAACGTGAGGTGTTCTCAGATAAATGCATTTCAAAGCACTCTTTCTCGTGGGCTGTTGTACAAGGATGATAAAACCGATCTGTGTAGTGTCACTTGCCAGTTTCCTCATAAGTGGAGTGTATGCCCCTGATCTGAAGCAGAAAAGAATGGACACATTGACTCTTTTTTGCATATTTTAATGCTACGGGCATTCATTTTAAAAAAAGAAGAAAGAAAAATGTTGGTGCCTGGGAAGAAATCTAACCTTCTCCAGGTTCTCAAAAGTGTCACATTTTGCAAAGCCTGAACCAATGCACTGAGAAAGAGACTTTTCATGACTGCATTCAATTTATGCCATTGCATCCAATGGTCACTGCAGAACCAGGAGTCTGTCTGAAGATAGCAAAGGAGTCAACTGCTAGAAGAGACATGGGTCTCCCCCTGAGCAAGAACAGGGTCTAAGCTTTTATTCCCCCTATCCATTACTCTTTCTTGCAGCTCAGCTGGTAAAAAATCTGCCTGCAATGTGGGAGACCTGGTTTCGATCCCTGGGTTGGGAAGATCCCCTGGGAAAGACTACCCACTCCAGTATTCTGGCCTGGAGAATTCCATGAACTGTATAATCGATGGGGTTGCAAAGAGTCGGACATGACTGACCAACTTTCACTAATCCATCACTCTTACCTCAGTGAAAATCATGGTCCAAACCATTATTCAAAAAATAAAGTGCTATTAAAGAATAAGTTCTCCAGAAAGGGAAGACTAGTTTCCTCAGACAGAAGAGGGCAAGTTGCTTCCACTGATACTGATGTTTCTGAGCTGCTCAGAGAAGAATAAGATCCAGAGCTGGGACCCAAAACTCTGGAAAGGAATCTCTGATCAGTTGGTGCTGGAGGCTCTGTGCTTGGATGGAGGCCCAGTGTCCCTGGAACTCAGATTTCTGGAGGAGACGCTGGTGCTGGAATCTCGCCAAGGGGAATGATGAGTATGTCTTTGCAAGTGTTGGAAAAACTACAAACAGGATCAAACAGGATCCTCATTGGAAGGAACTGTAACTGCCAGGGTGACCAACTATTGCTGGAGTGAGGTTCACAGGAACCACAAAGAGAGAGAAAAGGGGCTGGAGCCCCTTCCTCCTGCAGCCTTGCCCTTTCCATCTAGCGCCCCCTATTGGCAGAGCCTAACTCCAAGCCAGGCTTCAACAGTACCTGAACCCGGAACTTCTAGATGTTCAAGCTGGGTTTAGAAAAGGAAGAGGAACCAGAGATCAAATTGCCAACATCCACTGGATCATCGAAAAAGCAAGAGTTCTAGAAAAACATCTACTTCCGCCTTATGACTACACCAAAGCCTATAACTGTGTGGATCACAACAAAATATGGAAAATTCTTAAAGAGGTGGGAATACCAGACCACCTTACCTGCCTCCTGAGAAATCCATATGCAGGTCAAGAAGCAACAGTTAGAACTGGACATGGAACAACAGACTGGTTCCAAATCGGGAAAGGACTACATCACGGCTGTATATTGTCACCCTGCTTATTTAACTTCCATGCAGAATACATCATGCAAAATGCTGGGCTGGATGAAGCACAAGCCGGAATCAAGATTGCCAGGAGAAATATCAGTAACCTCAGATATGCAGATGACACCACCCTTTACAGAGAAAGCGAAGAAGAACTAAAGAGCCTCTTGATGAAAGTGAAAGAGGAGAATGAAAAAGCTGGCTTAAAACTCAACATTCAAAAAACTAAGATCATGGACACGATTGAGCGACTTCAGTTTCACTTTTCACTTTCCTGCATTGGAGAAGGAAATGGCAACCCACTCCAGTGTTCTCGCCTGGAGAATCCCAGGGACGGGGGAGCCTGGTGGGCTGCCTTCTATGGGGTCACACAGAGTCGGACACGACTGAAGTGATGCAGCAGCAGCATGACATCTGGTCCCATCACTTCCTGGCAAATAGATGGGGAAACAATGGAAACAGTGACAGACTTTATTTTGGGGGGCTCCAAAATTACTTTAGATGGTGACTGCAGCCATGAAATTAAAAGACGCTTGCTCCTTGGAAGAAAAGCTATGACCAATCCAGAGAGCATATTAAAAAGCAGAGGCACTACTTTGTGGACAAAGGTCCATCTAGTCCAAACTATGGTTTTTCCAGTAGTTATGAATGGATGTGAGAGTTGGACTACAAAGAAAGCTGAGCACCAAAGAATTGATGCTTTTGAACTGTGGTGTTGGAGAAGACTCTTGAGTCCTTTGGACTTCAAGGAGATCCAATCAGTCCATCCTAAAGGAAATCAGTCCTGAATATTCATTGGAAGGACTGATGTTATGCTGAAATTCCAATACTCTGGCCAACTGATGTGAAGAACTGACTCATTGGAAAAGACCTTGATGCTGGGAAAGATTGAAGGCAGGAGGAGAAGGGGATAACAGAGGATGAGATGGTTGGATGGCATCACCTACTCGATGGACATGAGTTTGAGCAAGCTCCAGGAGTTGGTGATGGACAGGGAATCCTGGCGTGCTTCAATTCATGGGGTCACAAAGAGTCGGACATGACTGAGCAACTGAACTGAACTGAGCTGAACTGGGTGTCTGTAGGAAAAGCTAGAATGCAGTTTTCAGGGTCCCTGCCCCAGCATCCAGTGCAGCATGGGTTTGCAGCTGAGAGACCACAACTTAATGACTGACACAGTACTCCATGAGACTTTCAGCCTCAGAATGCTAAAGCCCCAATTTCTAATATTTCCTGTGCTTGGAATCCAGTGGGGGTGGGGGGGGGGAAATATGGAGGAAGCTGTGGAAGACCTGTAGTCTTGTGTATGTTGGCAAAAGTGCACTCAGCTCAGAAGGTGAGCTTTGGATAAAATCTTAAGACTGTGAGGGATGCCTATCCTGCATATGTTAGCCACTTCAGTAGGAGTGAGGTGGGCTGAAGAGGTGCACTGTGATAGAGGCATAAACAAGAGACAGGGATACCAGTGGGAAATCTAAGGTCATAGATAATGGCAGAAAAAAAGGAAAAGGTGGGGTTTTCTGGTATTGAAGAAAGTGCTCTTGGGAATTCCCTGGTGGTCCAGTGGTTAGGACTCTGTGCTCTCACTGCCAGGGCCTGGGGTTCAAACCCTGGTTGGGGAACTAAAAACAAAAAAGTGTTGTTCATTGCAGGGAAGGACTACTTTTGCATTTTTGAAGAGAGGAGGCACATCACTTTTTGAAGAGAGCAGGCACATTAAATTGCCTCCAGGTGTGCAGCCCCACACCTGCGTTTGCTCTTCCATGAGGAGGCAACGTGGCAAGGAGGCCACTTCTTGGAACTCTTCTAAGCCCACCTGAGCTCCTTCCCAGGGAATCAACAGACAGCAGTTGCCGAGGTCACTCTCCATCCCATTGAAACAAGACAATCCATTCAGTTGAGTAAGGAGAGAACATGTGTTGCATTTCTGGAATAAATTCTGTTCAAAGGCACAGAATCCATGGATGTAAAGGATTGATTTTGTTAATCTAGGAAACTCATGTTGGGAGACCCTGGATATCCAAGGTGTTACTGACAGTTGAGAAAAGAAAAACAAATCCTCGGGAAATGACCTCTGTGAGAAGAGTCGCTCTCACAGTCAAGGCCTGCGAGTGGGAGGACTTTTTGAAAACCTCAGGATGGAAACTAAGGCCCCTCCATGGAGGGGAAGACCCTACCCCAACCTCCCAGCCTCCTTTCCTGGCCTCGTGGTTGTACCAGCCTCAGGCTCACTGCCTTCACAAGAGGGGTTCCTGGCCTCTGGGGACAGGGGCCCTGCAAAGTCTTCTCCTATCAAATGACGATAAAGAGGATCTTGAGGCTCAGGACAGGAAGATATGACAAAAGCATGGAATAAATGTACAAGAACGCCCTGAGGGTAAACGGGTCATTCACCTCATGCGAAGCCCCCGCAGCTCGAAACACCTACGATTATAGTTCTGAATTCTGTCTGTTTCCGTCAGGTTTGACTCTGGCCACTTATTTCTGTGCAGGGTGGATGTTTTTCAAGTTCAAAGTGAAAACTCTGCCTTTTATCTTTCTTATAAGGTTTTTCTAATCTTCACCTGGCATTCATATGCTTCTGGCAACAGACACTTCTATCCCCTGCCTCCTTACGGTTCCATTGTGACTCATCTCAGTAAATTTCAATGCTTTGAGGGAGCTTTAATTAGCTTTGGGGGAATAAAAGTAATTATACTGTGGTAATAGTCCTTTAAGAAGTTAGATACCTCTAGGATAACTTTCCTCCTTTGTGACCAGAGGCAAAGAACCAAGGAACTTAGAGGTCTCTAGCAATTGATGAAGCCACCTCACCCCCAGCAAATTGTATGTAAGCCTTTTGTGTATACAGGGGGTGCTTTCAAGAGAGAAGTCAATAGTTTTCACCCAATTCCAAGAGAATTTCCTGACCTCCAAAAGATTGAGAATCCTGAATGTGTTTAAAATCTGTTGCGTGAATTAATGGGAGAAAATTAACAAGTGAATTAAATGGCTTTTGTTGTCCATTCAACTTCTAATCCCCACCCCCACCCACTCACCTTGCACTTCTCCCACCAACCTATACACACTTAGCTCCTTTTCCCGTAATAGCTTATCTTGATTGTTCTGAACTCGGTCTTTGGGGTTCAGCCAGTTCCCTTCAAACCACGCATAAGTCAATGGCTGGTCTGCACACCCACAGTCTCTGGGAGAAATACTCTGGAGAATAATTGGCTTCCTGTAACGCAATCCTTGACCTTGTGTACAAAAAGCCCTCGAGCTGTGGGTGGGAAGGTATTCTCAGGAAAGGAGAGTGACTCCTACAGAAAGTCAGAAAGAGAGAGAACAGAGGGGGTCTTAGGGGCCACTGTCTTAGATGGGGGCTTCCCTGGTAGCTCAGATGGTAAAGAATCTGCCTACAATGTGGGAGACCAGATTCGATCCCTGAATTGGGAAGATTCCCTGGAGAAGGGACTGGCAACCCACTCCAGTATTCTTGCCTGAAGAATTCCAAAGAATTGGACACAACTGGGTGACTAACCACACATACATCTTAGAAGTGAGTAAAATAGCAGGAGCGAGGGGGAGGAGAGTCCTCTGGCCTGTGGAGTGCTCCTCCCCCATGTCCAGGCTGAGCTTCCGAGCAGCAATCCCTACCCAAAGGCCGGCCCTCATGCCTGATGTTCATGTACAGACGCACACTCACAAGCCATCACCTTCGCCTAGCACTTTCTGGGGCCTGTCAGCTCTTGCAGACACTTTTATTCATTCCATCAGCTGACACTTTCAATTAGGCCCCATTATGTACCAGGCAGTATACTAGGCTTTGAGGATCAAAGTTTTGTAAGCATGGAGTCTGAAAAGATGGCAAACCAACCATCACACAGAGGTCATGGTGCACCTGAGTGCTGGCAATGCACAGCTCAGGGGCACAATCCTGGGAGCCTGGGGGACTCTTACTCCCCCCTGTACTCCATTCACCAGGTGAACGTAGCCCCTGGAGCTGTGCCACCCAGAAGCCCTAGAGGTGACCCAGGGACACACAGGTAGGTGGCGGTTGTTGTTGTTATTGTTGTTCAGTCACTCTGTTGTGTCCAACTCTTTGCAACCCTGTGGACTGCAGCACACCAGGCTTTCCTGTCCTTCACTATCTCCCAGAGTTTGCTCAAATTCATGTCCGTTGAATCAGTGATGCTATCTAACCATCCCATCTTCTGTCGCCCCCTTCTCCTCCGGTCCTCAATCTTTTCCAGAATCAGGATCTTTTACAGTGAGTCAGCTCTTCACATCAGGTGGCCAAAGTATTGGAGCTTCAGCTTGAGCATCAGTCCTTCCAATGAATATTCAGGGTTGATTTCCTTTAGGATTGATTGGTTTAATCTGCCTGTAAACCAAGGAACTCTCAAGAGTCTTCTCCAGCACCATAATTCAAAGGCATCAATTCTTCAGTGCTCAAGGTTTTTTATGATCCAACTCTCACATCCATACATGACTATTAGAAAAACCACAGCTTTGACTAGACGGACCTTTTGGAGGAGGTGCTGACGGTGGGCGTCACCATCCTACTATGATAATGGCAGCTGCCCAGAGGATGTGGTTCTGCCCTTTGACACCACAGATCTGGTGTCTGTGCTCTCTGCTCTGTTCTACTCTGTCCTACTCCAGCCTTTTAAGGGCCACTTTTCTTGGGCTCCAAAATCACTATGGACAGTGACTGCAGCCATGAAATTAAAATACACTTGCTCCTTAGAAGAGAAGCTATTTCAAACCTAAACAATATATTAAAAAGCAGAGATTACTTTGCCAACAAAGGTCCATATAGTCAAAGCTATGGTTTTTTTCAGTAGTCATGTGTGGATGTGAGAGTTGGACCATAAAGAAGGCTGAGCGTGGAAGAATTGATGCTTTTGAACTATGGTGTTGGAGAAGACTCTTAAGAGTCCCTTGGACTGTAAGGAGATCCAACCAGTCAATCCTAAAGGAAATCAATCCTGAATATTCATGGGAAGGACTGATACTGAAGCTACAATCCTTTGGCTACCTGATGCAAAGTGCTGACTCTTTAGAAAAGACCTTGATGCTGGGAAAGATTGAAGGCAGGAGGAGAAGGGGACGACCAAGGATGAGATGGTTGGATGGCATCACCGACTCAATGGACATGAGTTTGAGAAAGTTCCAGGAGATCCTGAAGGACAGAGAAGCCTGGCGTGCTGCAGTCCATGGGGTCACAAAGAGTGGAATACGACAGAGCAGCTGAACAACAGCAACAACATTAAAGCCTATTAACCACATGGTCAAAGGATGTGAACAACCCACTCCCACACCTGCCCTGAGCTACCCAAGGCCACTAATTATAAAAATAATGTAAATTAAAGCAATACCAACAAATGGGTAAATTTTTAAAGACTGCTAACATCCAGCACCGAGGACATGGGGGAATGCACTTCTTACACATTGTTGGTGAGGGCATAGATCCTTACAATCATTTGGAAAGTTCTCTGGCAATATCCAATAAAATTAGAAATACAAATCACCTTTGACCCAGGAGACCCACTTTGGGGAATTTATCCTACAAGAATAAAAGTGACAACATTGTTTATAATGGAAAAAAAAAAACTGTAAACATCCTCAATATCCACACTAGAGGAATGGCTGACTACATTATTATATCTGTACCAATGAATATTGCACAGTCGTGAAAAAGAATGTTAAATTTATACATATTTGCCAAGAAATATACCAGTGGTAAATTGTTTAGCAGGAAGGGATAAAAGAAAATTATGGAGAAATGTATAGAGAAGAGGCTTATTCTTGAACAAAAATATAGGGGAAACCCACATACATTTTCATAAACACACACACATGAACATATTTGAGCAAAGAGAAAGGTGCAGAAAGTTACAAATCAAACTGTTCCGATTAGTCACTGCCAATGGTACAATTAGAGACAGGGATGATTATTGAGTTTTTCTGAATATATCTCTGCTTTGTAACACTTGGTACAATGGACATAATTTTTTCAGTAGTTAAAAAAATGCTAGTCAAGAAAATGAGAAGACAAGTCACAGACAGGGAGAAAATATTTGCCAAAGATATTATCTGGTATAAAACTATTAAAGAGAACACTCAACAATAAAAGAATAAATGACCTGATTAAAAAATAAGCAAAAGATATGGCCAGATAATTCACCAAGGAAGTTATTGAGATGGAAATTAAGCATATGAAATGATGCTCAATGTCATATGTTGTTAGGGAATTGCAAATGGAAACGAGATACCACGACATACTCATGTTGGCGGCGGTATTGTTTAGTTGCTAGGTTGTGTCTGACTCCTTTGCGACCCCATGGACTGTAGCCCGCCAGGCTCCTCTGTCTATGGGATTTCCCAGGCAAGAATACTGGAGTGGGTTTCCACGCCCTTCTCTGGGGGATCCTCATGACCCAGGCATCAAACCTGAGTTTCCTGCATTGGCAGGCAGATTCTTTACCACTGAGCCGCCAGGGAAGCCCACGTGCTCATTAGGAGGCCAAAATCCAAAACACTGACAATAAGAAATTTTAGCAAGGGTGTGGAGCAATAGGAACTTTCATTCATTGCTGTGGGAATGCAAAGTGGTAGAGACACTTTGGAAGATAGTTTGGCAGTTATTTTACAAAATCAAACATACCCTTACCAAATGACCTAGCACTCCTTGTTATTTTACCCAAATGAGGTGAAGTTTTAAATTATATGCTGTTTTGAGTAGCGTGATGAAACCTTATGTCTTCCTGCTCTGTCCTCCCGGGACGAGAATCACCCTTGGACTAGGGTACCCACACTGCATGCCGGACCAGTCCATCATTGCAGGAGGAAGCTTAGTATAGGCTGATATTCTTTGAGGTTTCAGGTATGCACTGGGCGGGGGCGGGGGGTGGGTGGGTTGGGGGAGGGGGTCTTGCAATGTATCTCCCTCTGATAAGGAAGACTGTTGTATATGACATTGTGGAAAAGGAAAAACGATAAAGACAGTAAAAAGATCAGTAGTGGTCAGGAACAGAAGGGTAGGGGAAATGACTAGGCAGAGGACAGGATTCTAGGGGCAGGGAAACTATTCTGAATGACAGTACAGTGGTGGGTACGTATCATTATGTATTTGTAAAAACCCGCATCACATACAAAAGCAAAAATGAACCTTAATGTAAACTACAAACTTCGGGAGATAAGGATGTTTCAATGCAGGTTCATCAATTGCAATAAACGTGCCACTCTGGTGAGGGCTGTTGATAATGGGGGCTATTAGTGGGAGGAGGGAAGGACAGAGTTATAAGAGAAATTTCTGCACTTTCAGCTCAATTTTGCTGTGACTCGAAGACTGCTGTAAAAAACAAAGTCTAGTAAAAATTGTTTTAACAACATTCTAAAAAGTCTAGTTTAGTATTTAGTTTTAGATTCAGCCTCTTTGGAAATGCCTGCCATATAGGATTGATCAGTCCTGGTCCTGACATTCAAGGGGAGGCTAGGGAGCAGTTACAAAGAATGAAATGGAGCTGTGTATGCTGCAGTAAAGACACATTTCAGGCCTAGAGATAAGAAAAAGATGACAAAACAATACATACAGCATGACACCATTTGTGTTAAAATAGAAATAAATCATGTGTGTGTATGCTTGTTAATACACAGAAAATAGCTAATTGGGGAATGAGACTCTTAGTGGATGCCTATTTCTGATGGGCGGTGGGGGGCAGTATTAGGGGGAGGTCTTATACCCTCCTGAGCTGTCTGAACCTTACATGAGTAGATTAGCTTATAAATAAGTTAGAAACTGTTTTAGGAAAAGCAACTGCTTTCCTTGCCTCACACCAATATACTGCACTAAGGTGTGAATGGATACCCTGCCTAGAGGTTGTAGAGCCCACATTAGCCTCAAGTTCACAAAATTACTCATTAGTTTCTACGTGTGGTACCACCTGACCCTCAGGTGTTATAAAAAGAAATGTTATAACCAAGTAAAGGTGTGTCTAACTTAAAGAATTATAGTGATACTTACATTTATATAGTGTTTTACAATCTAGGAAGGGCAAAAAGTCCTCTGTGAGGAATTCGTCTTTATGGAAGTAATATATAATGCAAGCAGTAATTTTAAAGGTCCATCAGAAGCAGAATGGCAAGGGTGTCCTCACTATAAATGGCTACCAAAAATATCAAAACATGCATCAACAACCTGCAGCATCCCTGCCCATAGCTATTACATAAGCAATTATGAGAAAATCCACTCTACAATATTTTTAAGACCCTCCCCACATGAAAGATCACAACTAACCTTTGGTTAAGGCACAGCTTAAAACAAATTCAAAGTGTGTTTTCAAGAGCACCCAGATGTCACTGTTTTTTTCCCTCAAGCTGCCTTTGTCCCAGGGGGGCACGTGTCACAGAGCACAGAGGAACAAACACCCCACGCTCCAACCTCTCCACCTACCCCCAGCAGAGCAAAACCAGGCACAGACAACACGTTACGGGGAGAGTTGGGGCTAACTTTGGTATATAACTTGCCTGGAAAATCCCATGGACGGAGGAGCCTGGTGGGCTGCAGTCCATGGAATTGCTAAGAGTCGGACACGACTGAGCAACTTCACTTTCATTTTTCACTTTCATGCATTGGAGAAGGAAATAGCAACCCACTCCAGTGTTCTTGCCTGGAGAATCCCAGGGACGGGGGAGCCTGGTGGGCTGCCGTCTATGGGGTCGCACAGAATCAGACACTACTGAAGCGACTTAGCAGCAGCAGCCTCTCAATCCACGACTTTGAAAAAAGTTTTGAAAAGAAGTTTTTTAATGTAGTAACAGCATTAAAAATAAACTTTTCAGTGGAAAATGATTCTCATTTTATGACAGACATCTATGGGACGGTATCGTTTGATCAATAGCTAACTTTTTAAGATCATCGATTCCACACAGGGAGCACACAGTAGCTTATGTAAGTTAAGACAACAATAATGCCTGCCATTTACTGAGCATACATTAGTTTTCACATGCACTCTCTCTGATTTTCACAATAACCCTGTAAAGCAGGTGCCATTAACCCCATTTCATAGATGAGAAAACTGAGGTAGAGCAATAAAGCCTGCTCAGGATCATACAGCCAGAAAAGAGTGTAGCCAGGACTTGACCCAGTTCTTCCAGAACTCAAGGGCCATGGCCCTCTCCTGACAAGGCTGACTGGGTAAGGGAGAGAGGGGTTGGGGCAAGGGATGGGCAGCCAACTCAAGAGCATGGCAGGGACTGTGCAGCAGCCTCGCTGGATGGAGATCTGGCTCAGTCAGACCTTCTCTCTGAGAATAGGAGCCAGGCAGTCTGCCAGCAGAGGGGAACTGCCAGCTCACAATGTGCATAGAGCAGGGGCTGGGGCAGCCCGACACCATTCGGGACAGAAGCTTTAGAGCAGAGAAAGAGGGTCGAGGCCAAACACAGGGGCAGAGCTCACCTGGGTGGTTCAATCCCATTTATGCCAAAATCTCCAAGTAACGATCCCATAGGACCTTGCTCTTGAGATCCCATTGGTGGCTTTTCTGTCCCAACCTGCCACCAGGCAACTGGTGACTGTGGACAACTATTCTGCTAGCCATCCCCTTCCTCTATGATAACAGACTTCTACCATGTTCAGTACAGCCAAGGACCCAACTAAGGAACCTCACTTCTTGGCCATCCTGGCATTTGCAGATAGGAGGCCAGCTAATTGTGTTTCCACACAATTCAGCAGTGATTATTATTTCTCACAATTCTGTGGGTTGGCAGGGCTTAGCTGGGTGGTTCTTGTGTTCCATGTGGTATCTGCTAGAGCTAAGCTGGTGCTGGTACAACTAAGATGGCTTAATGCACATGATTGATACCTCAGCTGGGGTAGAGAGAACAACTGGGGACTGGCCGGGCCTCCTTTCAAGAGATTGCTCATCATTGAGTTGTGTAGTCCAAGTCTCTTTGCACAGCAGCTGGATCCCAAGAAACAGCAAGGCCTAGTAAGGCCTTTCAATGCATTCTGTTGGTCAAAGCAAGTCCAGGGCCAACCCTTACACAAGGAGAAAGGAAACAGACTCCACTCCTTGATGGGCAAAGTGACATGGAACTGAAACTGTTAGTCACTCGCTTGCGTCCGACTCTTTGGGACCCCAGGCACTGTATGTAGCCTGCCAGGCCCCTCAGTCCATGGAATTTCTCAGTCAAGAGTACTGGAGTGGGTTGCCCATTTCCTTCTCCAGGGGATCTTCCTGACCCTGGGGTCGGATCTGAGCCTCCTGCATTGCAGGCAGATTCTTTGCCGTCTGGACCACCAGGGAAGCCTGGTGACATGAGCATACCAGAATTACTGGCAGCCGTCTTTGTGGACAAGATACCACAAAATATAGACAGGCAAGATACTTGTCACTGAATAGTGGAAGTTGTTGAATCTTAGCTGCCAGGTACCATGTGCCCTTCTCCCTTTCCTCTTTGCTCCTTCCTAGAAGGCGGATGTGACAACAGGAACTTTAGCAGTCATCTTGCAACCATGAGGCAACCTGGTAAATGCAAGCTAAACACTGAGGATAACAGAAAGAAAGAAGGACATTAAGTCCCTGGTGAGACAGCAGAGCTGCTACAACCAAACACTGCCGACTTCCAGAATATTTACACATTAAAAAATAGACCTCTATCTTACCTAAGCAATGATTATTTGGCTTTTTCAGTGACACAGGCTCAGTGGGAACAACCAACAGAAGAAATCACAGAGTCCAAAATAATATTTCTTATTTTTTTTAATATAACTAATAGCACATAATCTAATTAATCACTAAATTCCATTATTGTGGTTTAGTCGCTAAGTCGTGTCCGACTCTTGCAACCCCATGGGCTTTAGCCCACCAGGCTCCTCTGTTCATGCGACTCTCCAGGTGAGAATACTGGAGTGGGTTGCCATTTCCTTCTCCAGGGGATCTTCCTGACCCAGAGATCGAACCCAGGTCTCCTGTGCTGCAGGCAGATTCTTTACCGACTGAGCTACTAGGGAAGCCCAAATTCCATTATAGTCATATAAAATATACTCAGGCAAGATTCAAGGTAAATGTTTGGTGACAAACACTTTGTGCCTCAAAGGAACTAGACATCACTCACTGGGGTTTATGAGAAAGTGCTAAGAGATTCTTTGATATCAATACTTCCATGTAAACCATTCCCGAGGAAAAGACTTTATTGCTTTTCAGCCAGAACGATGCTTGAGTGCCTATCCTGAATTCCTCAGCATTTAGGAAGAAATAGTATGTAAAGTTCGAACAGGGTCACCACATCCTCCTCCAAGCCTGCAATTTCGGTCAAACAATCCCTTCGCCAATAATTGAGGTTGATTCACGAGCCTTTCCTCCCTGTTCCAAATTTTCTTAAATACCAAGCAAACAGGCAAGTTTTAAAACACAGGATTGGTTTGGTTTGGTTTGGTTTGGTTTTTAACAGCTGTGCATAGGAGGACCCTAGGACTAGACTAGTAAATTGAGAAGTGGGAAGGACAGACAGGTATCTCAGGCCTGACTGGGGCACACTGATCAAATCTGCAGTAACAAATACAACCCTCAACCCTCAAATACAAGGACAGGGGAAATGGCTGCATTGTAGCACAATACATCTCTTCTGAAAAGTAGCTAACTTGGCTATGTTATGATTTCACTCATTTTCTTGTAGAGCTTGGCAAATGTTTTGTTTGACTTTTTGCATATATTAAGGATTGGAATATTTTAGAATCCTGTCTATTTTAAACTTGTAATTAGCTATCTTAAAAAGAACACATTCTTGAAATATTTTAAAATATAATTAGAGTACTACTGCTGCTACATGCAATATTATTAAGACAGTAATAAAAAAATTCTTATGTTGTTCTGCAACACTTTAATCTTGAATTCTAATTATTATTTACATGAAAAGCATTTCCAGAGAATCCTCTTTGAATGTTCATCCGGGTGTAGAAACACACAGCACCTGGCAGCTTATCTCCTAATCCAATTAATTCTGTACATTTGATTATCTGTCAGAAGAAAACTTGCAGCTGACAAGGTGCACAGGTTTTCATTCCTACCACGATAACCAGCGATAACCAGTGAGTTCTTATCCAAAGACCTCCTTCCTCTGACTCCAATCCTCTGTCCAGGGTCAGGCTCTCGACAGACATGTCAATCCTGACACACCCCTGCGGCTAACCCGCGCGCCTCACCGAGCTGGGGGGTCCACCCGGCTGTTTCCACGCGGTTCCTTTTCTTGCCTGCCCACATCTTTGCTCATCTTTCTGTTGGCTCATCTTTGCTTTCCGTCTCCAATCTCTCTCGCTGCTTCAGCACCCTCTGACTTTCAATCTTAAAGACCCCTAAAGTGAAGCTGTTTCCTTTTGGCCGCAGCTCATCACCTGCCCACGCGGTTATTTTGGAGCACAGACCCAGGCTCTACAACTGGTCACCAAACACACACTTTAGCCAAGGTCCTGGAGGGCAGGACATGCTTAACGTGCAGCGCTAATAAAATGACCACTCTCAGGTCCCTTTGACACACATCCTCTCAGGTGGCAGAAGACTGTCCTTTCCGACCCCCTGACCCCCGCCCTGCAAGATACAACTTTACCCAGGCAGGTATCTGGAATCACCAGCCGGCTTCGCTCTCCGTTTCAACCCATTTTGCCTACTGGTTGCTTGAGTCCTACGACCCGACTCTGACCGAGACCCCAGAGTCCCTGGACGTGGGCTCACCTGGTCACCGGCGGACCCGGGCGGACGCTCACCTGGCTCCCTCTCGGACTCGGGGGCGGGCTCACCTGTCCCCCCGCGGAGGGCGCGCGGCCCCACCTGGGTACCCCTCCTGCCCGCGCCGCTGCGGCCGCTCTGGAACAGGCTTTGCGCCGCTGCAGCCCTGCACGCCCGGCTGAGCGGTCACGGGGAGTTCCAGCCAACTTACTCCGCGTGCCTGGAAAGACAGAGCTGCTGGGAATATGCATACTCGGTTTCGCGGGTCCTCGCCTTTCGAGTGACTGCTCTAGGCCAGTCCCCTCCGAGCACTGACCGAGCTCTACCCGGCGCTCTTCCCTTCTTTCCCGTTGGTTAAGGAATTAGCCTCGAGGAGCCCGGATCCATCGGAAAAAGGAAACTACTTTTTCCCCCTGCTGGTGACTGTGGGGAACTGCATGTGGTAGATTAAACCCATAAACAAGGTTTTCTTCCCTCCTTGTTCAGTCGTCTCCGACTCTGCGACTCCATGGACTGCCGCACTCCAGGCTCCCCTGTCCTTCACTATCTCCCAGAGCTTGCTGAAACTCATGCCCATGAAGTCTGTGATGCCGTCCAACCATCACATCCTCTGTCGTCCTCCTTCTGCCCTCAATCTTTCCCAGCATCAGGGTCTTTTCCAGTGAGTTGGCTCTTCGCATCAGGTGGCCAAAGCATTGAAGCTTCAGCTTCAGTCCTTCCAGTGAATATTCAGGACTGATTTCCTTTAGGATTGACTGGTTTGATCTCCTTGCTGTCCAAGGGACTCTGAAGAGTCTTCTCCAACATCACAGTTCAAAAGCATCAATTCTTACACTCTTCCGTGATTAGTCATCTGCTTTATGGTCCAACTCTCACATCCATACATGACTACATGGCTTTGACTATATGGACCTTTATCAACAAAGTAATGTCTCTGCTTTTTAATATGTTTTCTAGGTTGTCATAACTTTTCTTCCAAGGAGCAAGCATTTTTAAATTTCATGGCTGCAGTCACCGTCCTTTGTGATTCTGGAGCTCAAGAAAATCTGTCAGTGTTTCCACTCTTTCCCCATCTATTTGCCAATGAAGTGATGGGACCAGATGCTATCATCTTAGTTTTTTGAATGCTGAATTTTAAGCCAGCTTTTTCACTCTCCTTCTTCACCCTCATCAAGAGGCTCTTTAGTTCCTCTTTGCTTTCTGCCATTAGAGTGGTATCCTTTGCATATCTGTGGTTGTTGATATTTCTCCCGGCAATCATGATTCCAGTTTGTGATTCATCCAGCCCAACATTTTGCATGATGTACTCTGCATAGAAGTTAAATAAACAAGGTGACAATATACAGCCTTGTTGTACTCCTTTCCCAATTTGGAACCAGTTCGTTGTTCTGTGTCTGGTTCTGTTACTTCTTGACCTGCATACAGGTTTCTCAGAGGCAGGTAAGGTGCTCTGGTATTTCCATCTCTTTAAGAATTTTCCACAGCTTGTTGTGATCCACACAGTCAAAGGCTTTATTTAGCATGGTCAATGAAGCAGAAGTAGATATTTTACTGGAATTCTCTTGCTTTTTCTATGAGCCAATGGATGTTGGCAATTTGATCTCTGGTTCCTCTGCCTTTTGTGAATCCAGCTTGTGCATCTGGAAGTTCTAGGTTCATGTACTGTGTAAGCCTTGCTTGGAGAATTTTGGGCATTACTTTGCTGGCATGTGAAATGAGGGCAATTGTGCAGTAGTTTTGCATTTTCTTCTATGAGATAGGAATGAAGATCACTGTTCTTCCCCAGCTCCCACCCCTGCCATATAAAAACTTTTGAAAACTTTCCTTTTTATTAATTTTATTGTATTTTAAGTGCCATTTTAAGGGGAGGCAAATAACTTTTGGCCTTAGAATTAATGCAAATAAGAAAAATTAAGATATTCCATGCAATCCTTTTGTGTCCTTTTTTTCTAATAATAGAAAATTGTAAACTTAAAAAGATGCAGAAGAGCACAATGCGGTTCTGGCATTAGGTAATGGTGGACTAATCTTCCTGAAGATAAAATTTCTAAAATCTGAGCGAAAGATTTTTAAAAATTATTTGAAGGCCTTAGGGATTGACCAAAAGAAAGCAGAAGCTGGAGGGGAGAGTACCACTTGAATGGAAGTTGTTGAAATTTGTGAGGATGTGAATTTTTAACCTGAGGGCAAAACCCGCAATCCATGAGCAACTCCACCTAAAGAATGCTGCCGCTTGACTGGCTTGAAGGAGACACAAAATAGAGTTTGAGGCCAGTAGAAGAATTGGAAGGTTACGGGGGGAATGCAGAAAGGAATCTTGGAGAGGATGGACTCTAAAATATGTGTCGTATTAGTTTCCTATTGCTGCCACAACAAATTACCACAAGCTTAGTGACTTAAAAACAACATAGATTTATTATCTTCCAGTTCTGGAGGTCAGATGTCCTGTGCAGGTCTCACTGGACCAAAACCGATGTACTGACAGGCCGCATTCCTTCCTAGAGGATGTGGGGGAGTGTCTACTTCCACATCATTCAGGTTTTTGACAGAATTAAGTTCCTTGCAGTTGTAGCACTGAGGCTCCCACATTGCCACTGGCTGTAAGCTGAGAGTCATTCCCAGTTCCATGCCACGTTCATTTGCCTGCAGCTTCCTTCTTCCCTCTTCAAAGCCTGCGGCTCCAAGTTCAATCCCCTTCACACTCTTCACAGTGTAGCTGGATTGCGCACACCCAGATTATCCAGGATAATTTTCCCATTGTAAGCTTAATCCCATCGGTGAAATCCCTCTTGCCATAAGTAACATATGGACATGTTCTGGAGATTGGAGCATGGACATCTTCAAGGGGCCATTATGCTGCCTAGGACAGTCTGCCCTCTAATCCTTCAAAGATGGCTCTTCTTAATATCAATAATCACATTAAATACACTAGGCATGCCAGTTAAATGACAGAGATTGTCAGATTGGATTAAAAACTAAAGAAAATAAGACCAAATTGTGTACTCAGACAGTAAAGAGTCTGCCTGCAATTCAGGAGACCCAAGTTTGATCCCTGGGTCAAGAAGATTCCTTGGAAAAGGAAATGGTTACTGACTTCAGTGTGCTTGCCTGAGAAATCCCATGGACAGAGGAACCTGGCAGGCTACAGTCCATGGAGTTGCAAAGAGTCAGACTTGACTGAGTGATTATTACTTTCACTACCAAATAAAAAAGAACTTTACAAAGAAATAGTTTCAAAGTAAAAGGATGGGGCTTCCCTGGTGGCTCAGTGGTCAAGAATTCGCCTACTGATGCCAGAAATATGGGTTTAATCCCTGGTCCAGGAGGATTCCCCCATGCCTCGGAGCAACAAAGCTCATGCACCGCAACTACTAAGCCTGTGCTCTAGACCCCAGGAGCCACACTACTGAGCCCTGCTGCTGCAATTACTGAAGCCAGGCACTCTAGACCCCATGCTCCACAACAAGAGAAACCACTGCAGTGAGAAGCCTGCGCACCGTAACGAAGAGTAGCCCTTGCTTGCCGCAACTAGAGAAAGCCCATGCAGGGAAAATAAAAAAGACCCAATACAGCCAAAAATAAATAAATAATTAAAAAGTAAAAGGATGGAAAGATACACTATGCAAACAGAAAGAATAAGAAATCTGAAGTGGCCAACAAGCATGTGAAAAGATGCTCAATATCCCTAATCATAAGACATATGAAAGTCAAAATCACAGTGAGGTATCATCTCACATCCAGTAGGATGGTCATTATTAAAAAGCAAACAAACACACAATAACAGACAAAGACAAGTGTTGGTGAACACGTGGAGAAATTTGAACCTTTGTGCACTGTTGTTGGAAGTATAAAATGGTGCGATTATATTGGAAAACAGTATGGAGGTGCCTCAAAACACTAAAACTAGAATTATGATATGATTCAGCAATCCCACTTCTCAGTGTATATCCAGAAGATTTCAGAGCAAGATCTCAGAGGGATTTGCATACCCATGTCCAGTGCAGGATTATTTAAAATAGTCAAGAGGTGAAAGCAACCCAAATGTCCATCAACAGACAAATAGATAAAGAAAACCTGATGTGGTTTACATGTGGAATATTATGCAGCATTTGAATCAGTTCTAATGAGGTAGATGAAACTGGAGCCTATTATACACAGTGAAGTAAGTCAGAAAGAAAAACACCAACACAGTATATTAACACATATATATGGAATTTAGAAAGATGGTAACGATGACCCTGTATGTGAGACAGCAAAAGAGATACAGATGTAAGGAGCAGACTTTTGGACTCTGGGAGAAGGCAAGGGTGTGATGATTTGAGAGAATAGCACTGAAACATGTGTATTATCATATGTGAAATAGATCACCAGTCCAGGTTTGATGCATTAGACAGGGTGCTCAGGGCTGTTGCACTGGGATGACCCTGAGGGATGGGGTGGGGAGGGAGGTGGGAGGGGGGTTCAGGATGGAGGACACATGTACGCTCATGGTTGATTCATGTCAGTGTATGGCAAAAACCACCACAATATTGTAAAATAATTAGCCTCCAATTAAAATGAATAAATTAATAATAATAAAAAAGAAAACCTGGTGTGGTTTACATGGTGGAATATTATGCAGCCTTTAAAAAGGAAATCCTGTAACATACCATCATATGGATGAACCTTAAGGACATTAGGCTAACTGAAATAAGCCAGTAACAAGAGGGCAAAATACTGTATACTTGAAATCATTAAAATATCTAAAGTAGTCAAAAATCATAGAAACAGAGAGTAGAAAGTTAGTTTCCAACGGCAAAGGAGAAGGGGAGGGGAAACTAGTGTTTAATGTGTGTAGAGTTTCAATTTTGCAAGATGAAACAATCCTACAGCTCTGTAGCACAATGTGAATATACTTCAGTTCAGTTCAGTTGCTCAGTCGTGTCTGACTCTTTGTGACCCCATGAATCACAGCACGCCAGACCTCCCTGTGCATCACCAACTTCCAGAGTTCACTCAGACTCACGTCCATCGAGTCAGTGATGCCATCCAGCCATCTCATCCTCCTGCCCCCAATTCCTCCCAGCATCAGAGTCTTTTCCAATGAGTCAACTCTTCGCATGAGGTGGCCAAAGTACTGGAGTTTCAGCTTTAGCATCATTCCCTCCAAAGAAATCCCAGGGCTGATCTCCTTCAGAATGGACTGGTTGGATCTCCTTGCAGTCCGAGGGACTCTCAAGAGTCTTCTCCAACACCACAGTTCAAAAACGCATCAATTCTTTGGCGCTCAGCCTTCTTCACAGTCCAACTCTCACATCCATACATGACTATTGGAAAAACCATAGCCTTGACTAGACGGACCTTAGTTGGCAAAGTAATATCTCTGCTTTAACACTATTGAATTTAAAAGCTGTTAAGATAATAAATTCAATGTTATGGGTTTTTTAACCCACGCTTCCAAAAAAAGAAATCATAAGTATCTATATTAATATTTGACAAAATAGACTTTAAGACAGAATATTATTAGAGATAAAGAGGGAAATTTCATAATAATAGAAAGGTCAGTCCAGACAGAGGAAGATAGAAGACAAATACTGTATGATATCACTTATATGTGGAACCTAAAAAATATAGCAAACTTGTGAATGTAACGGAAAAAGAAAACAGATTCACAGATATAGAGAACTAGTGGTAATAATCAGGGAGAGAGAAAGGGGAAGGGTAATACAGGGGTATAAGGGGCTTCCCTCATAGCTCAGTTGGTAAAGAATCCGCCTGCAATGCAGGAGACCCCAGTTTGATTCCTGGGTTGGGAAGATCTGCTGGAGAAGGGATAGGCTACCCACTCCAGAATTCTTGGGCTTCCCTTGTGGCTCAGATGGTAAAGAACTCTCCTGCAATGTGGGAGACCTGGGTTCAATCCCTGGGTTGGGAAGATCCCCTGGAGAAGGGAAAGGCTACCCACTCCAGTTTTCTGGTCTGGAGAATTCCATCGATTGTATAGTCCATGGGGTTGCAAAGAGCTGGACATGACTGAGTGACATTCACTTTCATTTTCAAGGGGTACAAACTATTATGTATAAAATAAGCAAAAAAGAAATATTGTACAACACAGGGAATATAGCCAATATAACGATAAATGGAGTGTAACCTTTAAAAATTGCAAATCACTATATTGTATCCCTGTAACTTATATAATGTTGTACCTCAACTATATTTCCATTTTAAAAAGTGGTCAATGCACCAGAACAATATAACAACTGTAAGTTTATTTTCCCAAGCCAAACTGTATCCAGCTTAAAGATACTTTCCATTAACAATCACAGTCTTTCAAACAGGATATAGGCAGACAATTGCTAACAGTATATAACAACTTTCAAACTCCCTTTTGCAGTGGACTACCAAAATCAGAGAGCCACTATAAAACCCAATGAAGTCTTCATCTGATGCTCTGAACAGGGAGAGTTTAGAGTGAGGGTTGACATTTTACATCGAGCATGTTGTTTCACAGCTTTTCACAAGCCGACCCTGACTTTCAGGAAATGGGAATGAAAATGGCTAACGTATCAATCTGAGGATCCATAATCTAAAAAAGGAACCACTGCCCTTTCAAGTGATGCCATCTCAGTGGTGCCACTGGAAAGTCCAGACTGCCTGGCATACTGTTAACAAGTTTGGGGAGGGGTCGGGTTCCAATAGGTCTCTGGGTTTAGGGGAGTAAAGTCTATGCTATACGTGGAGAGGGAGAAGAGGACATAAAAACTAATTTAAATTTTCCACACCACAAAGCCTTCGTACCAAGGTGGCAAATGTGTGTCAACATCAAGGAATCACTCCTTCCTGGGAACCAAGAGGAAGTCTCCCAAAATTAGATGGAAAGCTTTCTTTTTTGTCCATGTCAATCCAGCTTCTGTTAGTGACATGTGCAATTCCCCCAAAAAAACCAATGGAGTGTCCTGTGTGCTAACAACCTAGTTTTTAAAAAAAGTAAAATAAAATTCTGCATTTTTATAAAACTTGATTTAAAAAATAGTATTTCAAGCTGTATAGTCAGCAGAAGTACACGGTTATCAGAAACGCACACACTTCCCCAGGCATCTCCAGCACCATCAGCTTTCCATGCCTGGTCTATTTGGGCATCTCCATTGTCTGCAGGCTTATTCCCATCCTAGAATACGGGCAGGATGGTGGAGTAGAAGGACATGTGCTCATCTTCTCCTGTGAGAACTCCAAGATTACAATTGCTGCTGAACAACCATCGACAAGAAAATGTTGGATCCCACCAAAGAAGATGCCGTACATCCAAGGGCAAAGGAGAAGCCCCAGCAACATGGTAGGAGGGGAGAAATAGCACTTAGAATCAAACCCCATACCTGCCAGAGACGCTCAGAGGGCTCAAACAAAACCTTGTGCACACCAGGACCCAGAGACCCCACAGAGACTAGGCCAGAACTCTGTCTGAGTCTCCTGCGGAGATCCAGGACTGCAGTGTCCTGCTGCAGGGGCAGGGGATCTGGGGGAAGAGCTCTGGGTCACACAGCCCTTGGCGTAAGCATGCTTGGAGGAGGTTACCATTAACCCCACCATAGAGTCGTGGAGCAAACAACCCACAAACTGCAGAACAATTATACCAAAGAAATTATCACACTGTTAAGAAAGTTCTAAGACCCACAACAGATTTCCCAACCTGGGGATCTGGCAGAGGGACTGAGAACCCCCAGGAAATTTGACTTTGGAGGCCAGTGGGATTTGATTATAGAACTTCTACAGGACTGGGGAAACAGACTCTTGGAGGGCACAAACAAAACCTTGTGTTCACCAGAACCCAGGAGAAAGGAGCAGTGACCCCACAAAAGACTGACCCAGACTTGCCTGTGAGCATCCAGGAGTCTCCAGTGGAGGCATGGGTCGGCAGTGGCCTGCTGCAGGGTCGGGGGCACTGAGTGTGGCAGTGCATCCACAAGACCTTTTAAAGGAGTAAGCCAGAAAGAAAAACACCAATACAGTATACTAACACATATATATGGAATTTAGAAAGATGGCAATGATGACCCTGTATGCAGGACAGCAAAAAAGACACAGATGTGTATAACGGACTTTTGGACTCAGTGGGAGAGGGAGAGGGTGAGATGATTTGGGAGAATGGCATTGAAACATGTATAATATCATGTAAGAATCTAATTGCCAGTCTATGTCCGATGCAGGATATGACACGCTTGGGGCTGGTAC
>NW_024070206.1:40486093-40598326 GCF_014754425.2 Oryx dammah
GCATGTACACCCGTAGTGGATTCATGTCAATGTATGGCAAAACCAATACAGAATTGTAAAGTAAAATAAAAAATAAATTAAAAAAAATAAAAATAAAAACTTAATCTAATATCAATGAAATTAATTTCAATATAGGAATGCAAATTAAAAGGTATATCAAATATTCTTGCACACTTTAATTTTGAATAACCTCACATTCTGTTGGAAATAAATTAACTTTCTAATAATGCAAATGTTGATCTGTGGAAAATAGTGCATGCTGTATTCAAAAATGCATAGTAATTACCATATTAAAGATTGAACAATTTAAAAGTTAAAAAAAAAAAAAAAGGAGGTTGGCATTTTCTTCACTACCTCCACCATACTTTGGTCTCAGGCCAAACAACAGGAACGGAACAGAGCCCTGCCCATCAACAGAAAATTGGATTAAAGATTTATTGAGCATGGCCCCACCCACCAGAACAAAACCCAGTTTCCCCCAGTCAGTCTCTCCCTTCCGGAAGCATCCATAAGCCTCTTATCCTTATCCTTCAGAGGGCAGACAGAATGAAAACCACAATCACAGAAAACTAATCAAACTGATCACATGGACCACAGCCTTGTCTAACTCAATGAAACTATGAGCCATGCCATGCAGGGCCACCCAAGATGGATGGGTCATGGTGAGGAGTTCTGACAAAACGTGGTCCACTGGAGAAGGGAATGGCAAACCACTTCAGTATTCTTGCCTTGAGAACCCCATGAGCAGTACAAAAAGGCAAAAAGATATGACACTGCAGCTGGCATGCTGCAGTCCACGGGGTCACAAAGAGTCGGACACGGCTGAGTGACTGAACTGAACTGAACTAAACTGATTCCCATCCTTTGCAGCTTTCTGCTTTTTCACTTTAGGTCCCTTCCTTGCAGGGTCCTTTTAAGGCTTGGGCTCTGGCTTTGGAGGAGCAGGTTTAGCGAATAACCTTGCAGATCTTCTCGTGGGTCATCCTTCACCTTGGCCTTATCTTCTCTAGCATCCCCTTCAGCCTTTCTCTTGGGCATAGTGGCGACGGCGGCGAGATGTAGGTATTGGACACCAGGCACAGGCTTCGTCTTACCTGTTCTCCTAATTACAAGTTTTTATGCACCTAATATCAGAGCTTCAAAATAACCTTAAGCAAAACTAATAGAACTGAAGGGAGAAATAAGCAAACCTGCAATCACAGTGAAAGATTTTAAGACTCTGCTCTCGATAATTGATTGAACTAGACACAAAAACTCAGTAACTATATAGAATATCTTTAAAATTCTCTAGTCCAGGGATTGGTGAACTATGGTCTATGACCAAATCCCATGAATAAAGTTTTATTGGAAAATAGCTACATCCATTTGTTTATGTACAGTTTATAGTTTTCTATGGCTGTTTTCCTAGAACTGAGTAGATGGAACAAATCCAAATGGCTTGAAAAACCTAAAAATACTTACTACAGCCTTTCACAGGAAATTTTGCTAACTTCTTACTTTTCTAGAGTGTTCATGATTGCTTCTTGGAACATTTGTACGATAGGTGCTTTAAAATTGTTTTCAGATCATTCCAACATCTATGGAAATCTCAGTTTTGAAGTCTGTTGATCTTTTTTGCCTTGTGAGTTGAGATTTTCCTGGTTTTTTAATGTATCAAGTAATTTGTTATTGTTTCCTGGAATATTTTGATATTATGTAATGAGACTCTAGATCTTATTCAAATTCTATGGAGAATAGACATATTTTTGTCTTAGGCAAAAGACTTGCTTAGGTTTGGGTTTCAAGTTCACTCTGCCTTCCATGGGTTGTCGTTCAAATGTAAATTCAGTTTCCAAAGCCCTTGCAGTCCCATTTGGATAGATCCTGATTATTTACCATGCAGAGGTCATCTGGACCCTGTTAGATTGTATATTAGTTCAGTTCTCAAAGTCACAGATATACTGAACAGACCCATGAACACACAGCCCAGTGGTGAACCCAGAATTTCATATACAACTTTATGGGATTTTCCTATAAAATTAAGAAAGAGTGCCTCCTCTCTCCACAATCTCCACCGTATTTTCCAGTTTCCTAGGGTTTCCCCTTTTATTTTATGGCCGGAAAGTGACCTCACTCTGTGTACTTCTGTGCCTGCTTCCATCTTTGGTCAAGTGGCAGAAGACAAGCAATAGGGATTGGTCAGACTGGGGAGGGATGTTCCCCTTCCCCAGAGTTTCAGCTCCTGCTGGGCTCTTGCCCTGGCCTTTGCTGTTGTCGCCACAGGAAGGCTTCAGGGCTGGGGCTCAAGGAAATGAGAAGAAGAAATAAAACATAGAGAATTCCACATTCTGTCTCTCTCTGGGTGTTGGGGATTTCCTGATAATCAGCCAGAACTAAAGTGCTTCCCTGGAGCTGTCTCTACGTGCATCCCGGACTACATGCCAGGCATACATTCAGGCTAATAAATAACAAAGGAACACAGACGGTAAACTCACATCTAGTGCACTGGCGCTTCAGGTCGTCTTCTCCATTTAGCTGCTACTAGTCTATGGGGTTGCCAAGAGTTGGACATGACTTAGTGATTGAGCACGCACGCACATTCCCTTTCAGTCTTCCTATAGGTGCTCTATGCATTCTGTCTAGGTTTATAGTAACATTCAGCGGAGGGACAGAATGGAGTGTGCTTGCTCGATCCTTACCCAAAACAAGAGCCACAATAGCAAAGATTAAAGAGAGGATACCACCACAGATTTTACAGACATGAAATTAGACATACTACTTTAAATAATTTATGCCATTAAATTTGGCAACTTAGATGAAATAGACAAATTAAGAGAAAACTTACCAAAAGTAACACAACAAGAAATGGAATCTCTGAATAGCTTTATATTTTTTTTCTTGAAGTATAATTTACTTTCAACATTATATTAGCTTCAAGTGGTCCATCTAGTCAAGGCTATGGTTTTTCCCGTGGTCATGTATGGATGTGAGAGTTGGACTGTGAAGAAGGCTGAGCACCAAAGAATTGATGCTTTTGAACTGTGGTGTTGGAGAAGACTCTTGAGAGTCCCCTGGACTGCAAGGAGATCCAACCAGTCCATTCTGAAGGAGATCAACCCTGGGATTTCTTTGGAAGGAATGATGCTAAAGCTGAAACTCCAGTACTTTGGCCACCTCATGCAAAGAGTTGACTCGTTGGAAAAGACTCTGAGGCTGGGAGGGATTGGGGGCAGGAGGAGAAGGGGACGACCAAGGATGAGATGGCTGGATGGCATCACGGACTCGATGGACGTGAGTCTGAGTGAACTCCGGGAGATGGTGATGGACAGGGAGGCCTGGTGTGCTGTGATTCATGGGGTCGCAAAGAGTCTGACACGACTGAGCGACTGAACTGAACTGAACTGAACTGTACAGCATAGTGATTCCATAGTTTTATGCATTACAAAAAGATCACCACTATAAGTCTAATTACCATCTGTCACCAAAGTAGTCACAATATTATCAACTGTATTCCTTACACTGTACATCACATGCCCATGATTTATTTGTTTTACAACTGGAAGTTTGTATCTCTCTTAGAACCCTTTGCCCTATTTCACCCATCTCCCCACTCCTTCCCTCCTGCAACTACTAGTTTGTTCTCTGTGGCTTGTGAGTCTGTTCTGTTTTATATTTGTTCAATTTTTTAGTTTATAGATTCCATATAAGTGAGATCATACAGTATTGGCCTTTCTCTGTCTGACATTTCATTTACATAATACCCTCTATGTCCTTTCATGTTGTCACAAATGGCAAGATTTCATTCTTTTTATGGCTGAGTAATCTACAGTCCACGGGGCCACAAAGAGTTGGACACAACTGAGCAACTTTTGACTTCAGTGTCCCATTGTGTGTATGTGTGTGTCTGTCTGTGTGCACACCACATCTTCTTTATCCGTTGATCTATCGAGGGATGCTTAGTTTGCTTGCATATCTTGGCTATTGTAAATAATGCTACAATGAATTTTGGGGTGCATGTATTTTTTCCAATCAGTGTTTTTGTTTGCTTTGAATAAATATCCAGAAGTGGAATTGCTAGATCATATCGTAGTTCTCTTTTTAATTTTTTGAGTAAACTCCATGTTTTTCAACAGCAAATGTACCAAATCACATTACTACCAACAGTGTACAAGTGTTCCCTTTTCTCTACATTCTTGTTACTTATATTTTTCAGGGGTCATTCTGAGAGGTGTGAGGTGATATCTCATTGTGGTTTTTATTTGCATTTGCCCAGTGACTAGAGATTAGTCATTTTTTGAGCATCTTTTCATACGCTGTTAGCTATCTGTATGTCTCCTTTGGAAATATGTCTACTCAGAGCCTCTGCCCACTTTTAAATTAGGTTTTTATTGTTGTTGAGTTGTATGAGGTTATTTTCTTAATATATTTTGGATATTAACCCCTTATCAGACATATCATTTGGAAATATTTTTTTTCCCATTCAGTATGTTGCCATTTTGTTTTGTTGACAGTTTCCTTCATATACAAAAGCTTTTTGGTTTGATGTAATCCTATTTACTTAATTTTGCTTTTGTTGCCATCGCCTGAGGAGACATATCAAAAAATATTGCTAAGACTGATTTCAAAGAGCACACTACCTATATAATCTTCCAGAAATGTTATGGTTTCAGGTCTTATATTTAAGTCTTTAATCTATTTTGATTTTTTTTTTCCAGAAGAAGAACCAGCCATTCTGTTAGCACATGGCTCTCAAATACATTAAATTCAAAGTTGCTTCTATGTAAAATGAAGCTCTATGTCTCACTCTGTTTTGCTTTGTTGGGATATAGTTGCCTTACAGTGTTGTATTAGTTTCCGCTGTACAATGAAGCAAATCAGCCAAATGTACACGTATATCCCCTCCCACTTGAAATTCCCTCCCAACCCCACATCTCACCCATCTATCTGTAATCTAGAAGAATGGTACAGATGAACCTATTTGCAGGGCAGGAATACAGAGGCAGATGTAGAATTAATAGAGAAGCAGACTTAATTTTTTATACATGATGAAAGTGGTCTAGTTCCACTCTCCAACATGAAGTTGTCCTGTTTTCCCACACCATTTATTGAAGAGACTGTATTTTCTCCATTTTATATTCTTGTCCCCTGCATTGTAGCTTGCACGCATGCCTGCTAAGTCACATCAGTCGCGTCCAACTCTTTGCATTGGCTATATAAGCATGGGTTCATTTCTGGACTCTATTCTATTTCACTGATCTATGTGTCTGTTTTTGTGCCATCACATATTTTTTGATTGCTATAGCTTGGTAGTATAGTTTGAAATAAGGAAGTGTGATACTTGCAGCTTTATTCTTCTTTCTCAAGGTTGCTTTGGCTATTTTAGGGTCTGTTTGAGTTATATACAAATTTTAGGATTATTTCATCCAGATCTGTCAAAATATGCTTTTGGTATCTTGATAGGAATTGCATTGCATCCATGGATGTGTTGGGCAGTACGATCATTTTAATAATAGTGCTTCCAATGCATGAGTCTCTTATATCTTTCCATCTGTTGGTGTCATGTTCAATTTCTTTCATCAGTGTCTTACATAGCTTTCTGAGTACATGTGTTTACCAATCTGGGTAGGTATTTTGTTCTTTTTAATACAATTGTAAATGGAATTATTTTTTAAATTTCTCCTTCTCATAGTTCATTATTAGTATAAAAATGTAACAGATTTCTGTCTGTTAATTTTGTTTGCAGCAACTTCACTGAAGTAATTTATTATTTCTAATAGTTTTTGGTGGAGTCTTCAGGGTTTTCTACATATCTTCATCTGCAGACAGTGACAATTTTATTTCTTTTTTCCATTTTGGATGCCTTTTATGTCTTTTTCTTCTAGATTGCTGTGGCTAGCAGTTATTAGTTGAATAAAAGTGGCAAGAGTGGGCTTCCTTGACTTGATCCTGACCTTAGAGGAAATGCTTTCAGTTTTTTACCACTAAGTATGATTGTTCTATGGGTTTGTCATAAATAGCACCTATTGTGTTGAGATATGTTTCCTCTATACCACTGGATTGAGAGTTTATCATAAGTGGGTGTTGAATTTTGTCAAAAGACTTTTCTGCATCTATTGAAATAATCATATACTTTTTATCATTTTGTTAATTGGTGTATCATGTTGAGTGATTTGTGGATATTGGATCATCCTTGCATCATTGGACTAAATCCCACTTGATCATGGTGTATGATTGTCTTAATGTATTATTGAATTCAGCTTCCTAATCTTTTGTTAAGGATTTTTGCATCTATGTTCATTAGGAATGTTGCCCTGTAATTTTCTTTTCTTTCTTTCTTTCTTTCTTTTTTTTTTTTTTTTAGTGTCTTTGTCAGATTTTGGCAATGCTGGCCTTGTGGAATGAGTTCAGAAGCATTCCTTCCTTTTTAATTTTCTTGCAGTAATTTGAGAAAGATAGGTGTTGACTCTTCTTTAAATGTTTAGTAGAATCTACCCGTGAAGCCATCTGATCCTGGACTTCAGTTTGTTGGGAAATTCTTTAAATTGCTGATTCAATTTCATTACTAGTAATTGGTCTGTTCAGATTTTCAGTTTCTCCCTGATTCAGTCTTAGAAAGTTGTATGTTTCTAGGAATTTATCTTTCTTCTAGGTTGTCCAATTTGTTGACAGGTGTTCATAGTAGTGCCATGATTCTTTGGATTTCTGTGGTATCAGTTATAACTTCTCCTCTTTCTGTTCTGATTCTATTTATTTAAGTCCTCTGTCTCCCTCTCTCTCTCTCTGATAAGTGTGTCTAAAAGTTTATCTTTTTTAAAAAAATCTTTTTCAAAGAAACAGCTCTTGGTTTCACTGTTCTTTTCTATTACTTTTAAAATCTCTACTTCTGATCTTTATTATTTCCTTCATTCTACTAATTTGGGGGCTTTATTTATTCTTTCTTTTCTAGTTCCTTTAGGTGTAAAGTCTGATTGTTTACTAGAGATTTGTCTTGTTTCTTGACGTAGGTCTGTATCAGTAGGAACTTCCCTCTGAGAACTGTTTTTGCTGTGTCTCATAGAACTTAGAAAATTGTTTCCATTTTTGAAGTATTTTTAAATTTCCCGTTTGATTTCTTCATTGACTCACTGGTTGTTTAGTAGCATGTTATTTAGTCTCCACATATTTGTGGGTTTTCTTCTTTTAAATGATTTCCAATTTCATATCATTGTGGTCAGAAAAGATGCTTGATATGATTTTAATCTTCTTAAATTTGTTGAGACTTGTTTTGTGGCCCAACATGTGTTCAAGTGAACATTTCATGTACACTTGAAAAGAATGTGTATTCTGTAGTTTGGGGATGGAATATACTATATATTCTGTCTAGTATAATGTGTAATTTAAGGACAGTTTTCCTTATTGGATAAGTAGATGATCTCTCAATTGATGTAAGTGGGGTGTGAAAGTCCCCTACTATTATCAGATTATTGTCAATTTCTCCCTTTATGTTTGTTAACATCTGGTTTATATATTTAGGTGTTCCTATGTTAGGTGCACATATGTTTATGAATACTATATCCCCTTATATTTATCCCTTTATTATTATATAATGTCCTTCTTTGTCTTTTATTATAGACTTTAAAGTCTACTTTGTCTGAAATGAGTATTGCTATTACAACTTTCCATTCATTTCTAATTGCACGGAATATCTTTTTCCAGGTCCTCAGTTTCAGTCTCTGTGTGTCTTTAGATATGAAGACAGCCTCTTGCAGGCAGCATATAGGTGGGTCTTGTCTTTTTTATACATTCAGCCATCCTATGTCTTTTGATTGGAGCATTCAGTCCATTTACATTCACAGTGATTATTGTCAGGCATGTACTTATTGCCATCTTGTTAATTATTTTCTGGTAGTTTTGTAGCTCTTTTCTGTACTTTTCTTCTCTTGATCTCTTCCTTGGTGATTTGATGATTTCCTTTAGTGTTAGTTTTGGGTTCCTTTCTCTTTACTTTTGTGTATCTGTTAAAGGTTTTTGACTTGTGGTTACCATAAAGTTCCTAAATATTGATATATATATATAAGCTGATAGTCCTTAACTTTGAGTGCATTCTAAAAGCACCATAAATCTTTACCACCACATCTTATGTTTTTGATGTCTTATTTTACATCTTTAGCTTTGAGTACCCCTTAACTACTTATTGTAGTTATAGCTGACTTTATTGCTTTTGTCATTTAATCTTCATACTGGCTTTTTAAGTGGCTAGTCCACTCCCTTTACTATTTTTTTTACCTTTACCAGTGAGTTTTTTTTTTTTTTCATATATATATTTTTTTTTCTTTTTTCTACTATGGCCTTTTCTTTTTTACTTAAAAAAGGCCCTTTAACAAATTATAGTTTAAAATATAATTACCAAAATTAATACCAACTTACAAAAAGAAGTAGAGTATTGGAGTAGCTTTATATTTATTCATTAATTGAATTTATTATCAAAAACTCCTAGAGAAAACCTCAGCATAAGATGATTTCATTAGTAAATTCTATCAAACATTTAAGAAAGAAATAATATCAATCTTACACAAACTCTTTCAGAACACAAAGGCTAAAGGCACAGTTCCAACTTGTTTTATGAAATCAGCATAACCCTAAGGCCAAAGACCTTATATGAATATAAATAAAATTAAACTATACATAAATAAATCATGAAAAACTATGGTTTAATCCCAGTAATACAAAGTTTGTTAACAATTCAAAGACCAATCAGTATAACCCACCATATCCAGGTAGTAAAGGGAAAAAAAAGACTATCAACTGATGCAAAGTAAGCATCTGACAACATTCAATACCCATTCATTATGAAAAAAAAAAATGTTTGTAACCCTCAGCATATGAGGAACAAAGGAGAATTTGCTTATTGTATGTATCTATAAAAATTTTACAACTACTTAATTCTTAATAGTAAAATACTATACATATTTTCCCTAATATTGGAAAGAAAATACGTTTCTCTGCTCTTGCCACTTCTATTGTATTGGAGGTCTTTGTCAGTTCAATAAGGGAAGAAAAATAAACACAAGCCACATAAGTTGAAAAGGAAGAACGTATATATACCCTTATTCTCAGGTGGCATGATCATTTGTACAGAAGAACAAAGGAATGAACTACAAAAAACAACCTAGATCTAATTTATGAGTTTAACTCTGATTCTCAAAAACTAATGTGTGAGTTTAACTAAGTCATACTAACATACAGCAAATATTGGGAAAATGAATTTAAAAATAGTCTCATTTATAATACCATCAAAAGCATAAAATATTTGGAATAAATTTCATAAAAGACATGTAAGCCCTGTATAGTGAAAACAACTAAACACTGCCAAAATAAATTAAAGACCTAAATAAATGGAGATATAGACTACATTTATGGATTTAAATTCAATATTGCTAAGATATTAATTCTCCTCACAATGATCTTCCTACAACTCAATGTAAATAGGCTTCTTATAGAAATTGGCAGGACAATTCTAAAATGTATGTGGAAAAGACAAGGATTTGCAACAGACAAAGCTGGAAAAGTGGGACAAAGCTGGAGCGCTTACACTACCTAACTTCAGTTTATTACAGAATTATAGAAACTATGACAGTATGGTGGACTTCCCCAGTGGTACAGTGGATAAGAATCCGTCTGCCAATGCAGGGGACATGGGTTCAATCCCTGATCCAGGAAGATCCCACATGCTGCTGAGCAACTAAGCCTGTGTGCCACAACTACTGAGCCTGCCAGCTGCAACTACTGAAGTGTGCACTTAGAGCCTTTACTCTGCAACAAGAGACACCACTGCAATGAGAAGCCTGTGAACCACAACGAAGAGTAGCCCCAGCTCACGGCAATGAGAGAAAGCCCAGGTGCAGTAACAAAGACCCAGCACAGCCAAAAATTATTAAATAAATACATACATAAATAAAGATAAATAAATAAGCTATTTGTTCTATTAAATAAAAAGACAGTATGGTATCTCCATAAGAGTAGACAAATAGATCATACAACAGGCTAGAAAGTCTAGAAATATACCAACAGCTAATGATTAATTGGTTTTGACAAAGGTACTAGATAAAGTCAATGCAGGAAGGCAAGTCTTTACAACAAATGTTGCTGAAACTACTAACACCCCTCCCTCATACTACACAAAAATTAATTTGAGATGGCTCATTGACCTAAACATCAAAATGAAATTACCAACAATTTAGAAGAAAACATATGAGAATATCTTATGATTTAGGGCTAGATGAGCAATAACCATACAAAAAAACACAAAAATTAACAAATTAGGTTTCCTCCAAATTAAAACTTCTGTTCATTAAAAGACACCATTAAGAAAATACTTAGTTAAGATTTTTATTAAGAATATATAATAAACTCATACAATTTGATAACAAAAATGAAGACTATTTTTCAAGTGGGCAAGATGTGAAAAGATACTTCACAATGGTAGTCATGCCTATGGCCAGTAAGCACATGAAAAGTGTTCAATATCATTATTCACCACTCAAGTGAATCCTGAAGCCACAAAGAGATACTACTCTACGTCCATTACAATCGTTCAAAAGTTAAAAGACTGACAATACCAAATATTAGCAAAACTGTATAGAACTCTCATACACTCTTGATGAGAATTCAAAATGGTGCAAATACCTTGGAAAAACATTTGGGCCATTCTCACAAAGTTAAACATGCTGTTTGAAATTCTGCTCTTATTTATTGTAAGAAAAGTGAAAACACTGGCTACAAAAAGACTTGTATAAGAATGTTAATTACAGCTCTATTTTTGATAGACAAAAACTGGAAACAGTCCAATGTCTATCAATAGGTGAATGAATAAACAAAGTGCAGTATAACTATAAAATGGAATATAACCCAGCAAAAAAAGCAATAAAAGAAGTACATACTATTTCTTTCCATTCATGTGAAGTTTTAGAAAGTCATAACTAATCTATGTGAAAAGTGTTTATTATCGTATGAAAGTGTTTATTATTGTATGAAATTCTGGAAAGGTAAAATTAAAATATGGTAAGAAGAAGAAGGAGAGGGAGGGGAAGGGAAAAGGGAGGGAGAGGAAGGAAGGGCTTCCCTCATAGCTCAGTTGGTAAAGAATCTGCCTGGAATGCAGGAGATCCTGGTTCAGTTCCTGGGTTGGGAAGATCCCCTGGAGAAGGGAAAGGCTACCCACTCCAGTTTTCTGGCCTGGAGAATTCCATGGACTATAGTCCGTGGGGTCACAAAGAGCTGGACACGGCTGAGTGACTTTAACTTCACTTCAAGGAGAAGGAATGTGGTGGCCTCTTAGAGGGGCAACTGACAGGGAAAGATCACTTGGGGGACTAGGGGGACTCCGGGGATGCTGGGAATCTTGATAGTCTGTGGTTCATCTTCCAGGGAGCTGGCAACATTCTATAACTTGATAGGAGAATATTCATTTTAAGTTGTACATTTAAGATTTATACATTTCAACATGCCTTTAAGAATGTTTAAAATTACTATAATTGAAGGGGGTAGAGAGAGGCAGAGATGGCACAAGAATGCTGAGAGTTGCTGTGTGATGGAAGTATGAAGGTTCATTATATTACGGTGATTATTTTGTATATGTTTGAGATCTTTCATGATAAAAAATTTAAATCAATAAATAAACATAACAAACTCACTGCCAACAATTGTCAACTCGTGGCCAATTTTCAACCCCCTTCAACTTCGTTTTCTTCCAGTATGATTTTGCAGCAAATCCATACTGAGCCCCTGCTCTGTTGCTAGTGTCTACGCTGGGGTCTGCACAAACAGCAACAGAAAGGACAGACCAAGTCCTGCTGTCAAGGTATTCAGGAAGAGGCCAGGTAACCCATGAATGAATAAAGCAATTTCAGATAGTGAGGTTACTATGACAGTGAAAACTAGTAATGGCAGAGAGTGACTTGGTGGGTGGTCCAGAAGCAGCTCTCTATTGGGATGGTCAAAGAATGCCTTTCTGAGAGAGTGATGTCTGAGACAAGATTGAATGAGGAGGAAAAGTAGCTGTGGGAAGGATCCTCATTCAAAGCCAAGGGCCTGGGGTGGATCTGAGCAGGCCATGTTAAGTGATAGAGAGAAGGCTGGCATGGCGGAAGCAGTACTGAGTCCCTGGTAGCTCAGCTGGTAAAGAATCCACCAGAAATGCAGGAGACTCTGGTTTGATTCCTGGGTCAGGAAGATATACTGGAGAAGAGATAGGCTACCCACTCCAGTATTCAAGGGCTTCCCTGGTGGTTCAGATGGTAAAGAATCCGCCTGCAGTGTGGGAGACCTGGGTTCGATCCCTGGGTTGGGAAGATCCCTTGGAGGAGGGCATGGCAACCCACTCCAGTGTTCTGACCTGGAGAATCCCATGGTCAGAGGAACCTAGTGAGCTACAGTCCGTGGAGTCGCAGAGTTGGACACAACTGAGCACCTAAGCACAGCACAGGTGAGACGAGGTGAGGTCTGAGGTGGGGCACTGACCAGCCACGTGGGCCCTGGAGAGGATGCCAGTTCCAAGTGCAATGAGGAGCTTGCAGAGGACACTCCAGGTCCCCCCAAATGATTTACAGTTTAAGAAGCTCACTTTGCCCAGTGAAGAATGGACTGGGAGAAGGGAAGCAGGAAAAGAATGTTCGGGGCCAAAGTAGGGGTGCAAAGCAAAAGAAGAGAGGGTGGCCAAGGTGTGGGGAGAGGCGTGCAGTGTTGGGATTTGTGGAGCGTGGGGAGCCAGTACAGGGGTTGGGAAGAGGAAGCAGGTTCTTGGTGGGGCCGAGAAGGAAGGAGACTGGGCGGGAGGGCCGGTTGTGGGGGAAACCAAGGGTGCCTTCTGGGCCCCATGACGCCTGAGAAGACAAGCTGTGATGCAAGTAAAGGTCCTGCCTGAAGGATTGGGATACAGGAGTGCAGTGCTCAGGGCAGACAGAAGAGGAACAGCTGAAAGAAAGTGCGCTGCGGGCCAGAAGAATGCGTGTACATGCACATATAGCGCAGTTCTCCTCTTCTGCTTTACTGGCTAGTGAAAGAGATAAAAGGACACAGACCCAGCGGAGGGGTTGGATCACTGGGTCACGAAGATCCCCTAGAGAAGGGAATGGCAACCCACTCCAGTACTCTTGCCTGGAGAACCCTACAGACAGAGGAGCCTGAAGGGCTATAGTCCCTGGAGTCGCAAAGAGTCGGACACCACTGAGCGACCAAGCACGGAGCATTAAACAGATAAGAGAATCTAGAAGCAGCTGCAACTTTATTTTAAAAAACTCATACAGAAAAACAGTCATTTTACCTATGCCATGGAGTGGTGAGGATTACGAGTTCACATAAATAAGATGCTTTAAAAAGCCCCTGGCACATATTCAGTGTTCACTGCAAATTTTTTTAAGCTTCAATTCCAGAAGAAAAAGACAAGCTAGTAAGGAATCTTTGCATATCTGGGATCTTTGTCCACCTGGAAAAAAAATTCAGTTAGATGCTCTACCTCATACTTAAGTGAAAATATACTTCATATGGATTAAAGATGTACATGGAAGAAATCAAGCTAGACAAGTATGAGAAAAACATTTGGATGAATAGTCAGTTGTCTAGCTTCAGCATGATAAAGGAGGCCTATGGTTTTTCCAGTGGTCATGTATGGATATGAGAGTTGGACTGTGAAGAAAGCTGAGCACCGAAGAATTGATGCTTTGGAACTGTAGTGTTGGAGAAGGCTCTTGAGAGTCGCTTGGACTGCAAGGAGATCCAACCAGTCCATCCTAAAGGAGACCAGTCCTGGGTGTTCATTGGAAGGACTGCTGCTGAAGCTCCAGTACTTTGGCCACCTCAGGCGAAGAGTTGACTCATTGGAAAAGACCCTGATGCTTGGAAGGATTGGGGGCAGGAGAAGAAGGGGACGACAGAGGATGAGATGGCTGGATGGCATCACCGACTCGATGGACATGAGTTTGGGTGAACTCCGGGAGTTGGTGATGGACAGGGAAGCCTGGCATGCTGTGATTCATGGGGTCACAAAGAGTCGGACACGACTGAGCGACTGAACTGAACTGAACTGAATACATACTGTTGGAGAAAGAAATGGCAACCCACTCCACTATTCTTGCCTGGAGAATCCCATGGACAGAGGAACCTAGCAGGCTACAGTCCATGGGGTCGCAAAGAGTCGGACACGACTGAGCGACTTCACTTTCACTTTCACTTTAAAGCTATACAGAAAACCCAGACTGACTCATGAAGAGTCTAACCACATAAAAAATCTTGGGGGGCAAAATGCGATAAACCTTCCAAGGATAAAAGTTAAGTAAGGAGCTGGATCTTGCGCGTGCAGATGGCATCACCTGGAATTTGAGAAGCTGCACAAGGGTATCGGAGGCCTGACAATAGCCAAGAACAAACTAAGAGGGGAGAAGTCCAGGAATGTATTCCACATAGCCAGCCAAAAAAGCTTTAAGGTTAAAAATAAAGTAAAACCAGTTACCACTAACCTTAAGAAGATAAACATTGTGAATGATGAAAAAGTTAACAGAGTGAATAAAGCTTTTATAGATATACAAAAGGAACTGGCAAACTTCTCAAAAGGCCTTTCCCTTGAACCCCTGCAGAAACAACTGATATCTCAGCAGTGTCATGAAAACATACCAGTTAATGTTGATGAAGCTATGTGATTAATGGCTCACTTGTAATACACCGATGATGCATCAAATTCCCCAAAAATACCAATAAATTTAATCTTTTATACAAGAAAAAAAAAGTAAGGAAACATTGCATCATAAATGACAAGCAGAGGATGAATTTCACCAAAATACAAAGATTCCCAGAAACTGATAAACAACTCAATGAAGATTTCTCTTCACAAAAGAAAATGCAAACCATCAATAAATAAATGAAAAGAGGCTTTATTTCAGTGGTATTTAAGTAAGCTAATAACCTTCACCTTTTCACCTATCCAATTGGACCCAGCTTTCTCAGATATTGATGCTGGGAGTATGAATTGCTACAACCTTTCTTGGATGATCTAGGAAATTCAAATATGGATATCATTCCACTCAGTAATTTCTCTTTTAGGAATTCAGACAAAGGAAATAAAAAGCATTAGCATATACAAGATATTTGCTGCTGCACTATTAGAACTAGCAAAGCACTGAAAAAAACTGAATGTTCATCGATAGGAAAATGGTTAAATAAATTATGGTTCATTACATTTTGTCATATTCTCAGCTCTTAAAAGCACATGCGAGTATGTGTATATATATATATACATCTTCAGTATACTGGAGAGATGTGTATGACTTGTTAAGGAAAAAGGCAAGTAATGTGGTAAAGGACTAATATTCTACTTTTGGTTTTTGTTTTTTGTATATGTCTTGTTTTGTTGTTGCTGGGCATGTGGTAATGGTGTTTGGGGATATTTATATATTCATATGGGCATTCCAGGTGGCACTAGCTGTAAAGAACCCACCTGCCAATGCAGGGGACATAAAAGAAGCAGTTTTGACCCCTGAGTTAGGAAGACGCCCTGGGGGAGGGCATGACAACCCACTCCAGTACTCTTGCCTGGAGAATCCCATGGACAGAGGAGGCTGGTGGGCTGCAGTTGATAGGGTCACAAAGAGTCAGACATGACTGAAGTGACTTAGCATGCCTGCGTGTATTCATACATGTGCTTATGTGTGTAATGGCACAGGAGAAGAGACCCAACTGCCAGTGTTGATCATCTCACAGAAATAGGGTGGAAATGTGGGAAGAGCATATGTAACAACTTTTCTTCTGAAAAATTAAAATCTGGTGTTAAATAGATACTTTATCTTTACAAACTTTTGCATCATGTGACTTCTTTCTGAACTTAAAAACGAAGGATAAATAAGAGTCTAGTATCCAGAATATGGATACTAGTGGCTGGTCATGGCAGCCCACTGTAGTATTCTTGCCTGTAGAATCCCACAGACAGAAGAGCCTGGTGGGCTACAGTTCATATGTTTGCAAAGAGAGGGCATGATTGAAGCAACTTGGCACACACGCATGCATCCAGAACACATTTTTAAAAACTGCAACAACTCAAGAACAAAAAGCAAACAATCCAATTAAAAACTGGACAAAGAACTGGAACAGACATTTCTTCAAAGATATACAAATTGCCAACAACACATGAAATGATGCTTAACATCATTATGCAAATCAAACCCACAAAGAGATGTCACTTCACACTTACTAGGATGATTAGAATTAACAAAACAAAACCAGAAGATGAGTGTTGGTGAAGATGTGGAGACGCTGGAATCCTTGTTAAAAATGGAATTACAGTATGACCCAACAATTACACTGCTAGGTATAAATCCAAAAGAACAGAAACTAACACACCTTCAAGTTCACAGCAGCAGTATTCACAACAGCCAAAAAGCAGAAACAGCTCACATGTCCATCAATGACTGAAGAGATAAAATAGGTGCCAATCCTAAAGGAAATCAGCCCTGAATGTTCATTGCAAGGACTGATGCTGAAGTTGCAATATTTCGGCCACCTGATGTGAACAGCCAACTCACTGGAAAAGACCCTGATGTTGGGAAAGACTAAAGGCAGAAGGGGATGTGAGAGGATGAGATGGTTGGATGGTATCAATGAATCAATGGACATGAACTTGGGCAAACTCTGGGAGATGGTGAAGGACAGGGAGCCCTGGTGTGCTGCAGTCCATGGGGTCGCAAAGAGTCGGACACGACTTGGTGACAACATATATACACTTCAGTTCAGTTCAGTTCAGTCACTCAGTTGTGTCCGACTCTCTGTGACCCCATGAATCTCAGCACTCCAGGCCTCCCTGTCCATCACCATCTCCCGGAATTCACTCAAACTCACGTTTATCACTCATCAACCATGCATCTTCAGGCAAACAACTTACCCTTTCACTGCCTCAATTTCTTTATTCACTGAATGGTGTGGTATGGAATGGCATGCTCAGTCATGTCTGACTCTTTGCAATCCCATGGACTGTAGCCCTCCAGGCTCCTCTGAGTCGGTGATGCCATCCAGCCATCTCATCCTTGGTCGTCCCCTTCTCCTCCTGCCCCCAATCCCTCCCAGCATCAGTCTTTTCCAATGAGTCAGCTCTTCGCATGAGGTGGCCAAAACACTGGAGTTTCAGCTTTAGCATCTTTCCTTCCAAAGAACACCCAGGGCTGATCTCCTTTAGAATGGACTGGTTGGATCTCCTTGCAGTCCAAGGGACACTCACTACTCAGCTATAAAAAGGAATGAAGTCTGATATATAATACAAAGTATATGAACCTCAAAAACACTATACTAAATGGAAGAAGCCTCACCTGAAAGATCCCATGTATGATTCCATTTACTTGAGGTCGGTGGCTCAGTGATAAAGAATCTGCCTGCTAATGTAGGGGACATGGGTTCCATCCCTGGAGCGGAAAGATCCCACATGCTGTGGAGCAACCAAGCCCCAGCATCACAATTACTGAGCTCACCTGCCTCACCTACTGAAGCGGGCAGAACCTAGAGCCCACCCTTGGCAACAAGAGAAGTCACCGCAACGAGAAGCAAGAGCATGGGAACCAGAGAGTCGCACCCTCCACTTCCCCACTCCCTGCAACTAGAGAAAAGCGTATGCAGCAATGAGGACCCAGCACCGCGAAAAATAAAACAAATTTTAAAAAGCGTTATCAGCGGTTGCCAGGGGCCAGGAGGGAGGGGACAATGGGGAATAACCTAGCGTATGAGGTTTCCCCTACGCTGATACAACTGTTTCCAAACTAGTAACAGTGCAACAATGCAATTGTACTACACATCACTGAGCTGTGTAGTTAGCCTTAAAATGGCTAACGAGGTAGGTGAATTTCACTTCAATTAAAAACAGAAAATAATAATAATAAAGATAAGCTCGTTAGCGCCCCTGCCAAGAGCAGGCTGAACTGGAGACCCTAGCGGCCCCCTTGTTAGCCCCGCATACGCCCGCCGCGGCCCAGGTCAGGACCCGGGCTCCCAAGTCTAGAGACGACGGTGCTGGAAGCGGGCGCACCCTCGGCTCCCGACACTGCCAACCCAGCCCAGTCAAGTTACTCCGCTCAGGCTCCCATGTGATGTGATCCTCAGACTGAAAAATCTGCCTGCAATTCAGGAGACCCAGGTTCGATCCCTGTGTCGGGAACATCCCCTGGAGAAGGGAATGGCAACTCATTGCATGGACAGAGGAGCGTGGTGGGGTACCGTCCATAGTCTCTCAAAGAGTGGGACGCGACTGAGCGATTAACACTTTCACTTGACGCCCAGCCCGCCGGGACCAGGCGGAACCCAGGGGCGGGGCCAACGGCGGCGGAAGGGTCGGCCCCCGGACGCCCGCCCGTACGCGGAGGGACCGGAACCCTTCAGCCGAGGGTGCCTGGCTCCGGAGGACGGTCGGATCCGGACGTCAAAGTACGCCGCTTTAGGAAGCCGGCTTCCGGAGTTTTCTTTTTGCAACCGGGTCTCTGCGGCGTGGGATATCGGCGGGAATGAGGCAGAAGCATTACCTTGAGGCCGCGGCGTGGAAACTACGAGATAGCTGCCCGGGCCAGGCCCGCTACCTCCTGTAAGAGAGGAGGGAGGGGAAGCGGGAGGCGAGCGGCAGGCGGGTGTGTCCCGTCCCTTACGAGTGTCTGTCTCTTTTGCAGCTGGGCCTACAGCTCGTCACACGGTAAGGAGGACGCCCGTTGGTTGTGGGTCGGGCTCTAGTGGCCCCGCTCCCTCCCTTCCGCACAACGAACCAGATGATCCAGAGAAATCTGATCGACCCACAGCCATTATAAACCCCCCTCCAGAGGCTTCTTAGTTCCGTAAAAAAAAGGAATGCCTTAACATGCCTTACCTTGCCTGACCTTTTATTGGCATTGACACGATTCATCAATCTACTCGAAATAGTTTCTTCACTTGGCTTCCAGATCTTCACCGAGTTCAACTCCTGCCTCTTTAGCCAGTACTTCTTGATCTGCTTTATTGGCGCCTCCTTCCCCACCCTCCAAATGATGGAGTGTCCCAGGACTCAGCCCTTGGACATCTTTTCTACCTACGCCCAATTCCTTGATGACAGTTTTTCATGCAGTCTTACGGGTTTTAAATTCTTCATACTGAGGACTTCCAAACTTATATCCCAGTTCAGACTACTCCCCTGAATCCTAGACTTATCCAGATGCCTTGACAACTTTTTTTGAATGTCACATTAGGCGAAAACTCGAGCTTTATCTCCCAACAGGACAACCCCCCTTCCCCAGTTCTTCCCATTTTAGTAACCAAAGTGAAAGTGCAGAGTGAAAAAGTTGGCTTAAAGCTCAACATTCAGAAAACGAAAATCATGGCATCTGGTCCCATCACTTCATGGGAAATAGATGGGGAAACAGTGGAAACAGTGTCAGACTTTATTTTTGGGGGCTCCAAAATCACTGTAGATGGTGACTGCAGCCATGAAATTAGAAGACGCTTACTCCTTGGAAGAAAAGTTATGACCAACCTAGATAGCATATTCAAAAGCGGAGACATTACTTTGCCGACTAAGGTCCGTCTAGTCAAGGCTATGGTTTTTCCTGTGGTCATGTATGGATGTGAGAGTTGGACTGTGAAGAAGGCTGAGCGCCGAAGAATTGATGCTTTGGAACTGTGGTGTTGGAGAAGACTCTTGAGAGTCCCTTGAACTGCAAGGAGATCCAACCAGTCCATTCTGAAGGAGATCAGCCCTGGGATTTCTTTGGAAGGAATGATGCTAAAGATGAAACTCCAGTACTTTGGCCACCTCATGTGAAGAGTTGACTCACTGGAAAAGACTCTGATGCTGGGAGGGATTGGGGGCAGGAGGAGAAGGGGACAACAGAGGATGAGATGGCTGGATGGCATCACTGACTTGATGGATGTGAGTCTGAGTGAACTCCGGGAGTTGGTTATGGACAGGGAGGTCTGTCGTGCTGTGATTCGTGGGGTCTCAAAGAGTCGGACACGGCTGAGTGACTGAACTGAACTGAACCGCATCCTTAAGATTCATTCAGCCCAAAAGCCTAGGAGCCACTCTTGTCTCAGTAACAGCCTTCCTCCCCAGGACAATATGCCAGCAAATCCTGTTGGCTTTAAAATGTATCCAACATCTAGCCACCTCTTTCCACATCCCTCTTACCACCCTGTCCAAGCCATCAGTTTCTCTCCTGAATTATTGCCAACAGCTCCCGTGCATCTCTATAGTCCAGACTCAGTCCAGCAGTCAGTGTGAGCCTAACAGAAACCTAAGCTAGATTCATGTCAGTTCTCTGCTACAAACTCTGAAATGACTGTCCACCTCAGTAAAAGTGAAGATCTTTGTGAGTCCACAGGTGTACCTATGTCATAGGTCTGCATTACCTCTTTGAGCTGCTCTCCCTTTTTTTCACTGAACTTCAACCACTGCCAGGCCCCCATGTTGTGTCATGGCCTTCGCAACTGCCCTTCCAGTACCTGGAAGTCTTACCTCACCTAAGTCTTACCTTACCTACTTGGATTCCTTCCTCATTTCCTTCTGGTCTCTTGAAAATGTGACCCCACGAAGCCTTCCCTGGCTTCCCTATTTAAGATAATAGCAGCTATATCAGCAATCCACATTCTCCTTTCGTCTTTTTTCTCCCAAGCACTTAACATTTGGCATTGTGTTCATTGTCTCTCTCCATGAATTGTGCTCTGTTCACCATGGTATCTCCCACAACCAGTGCTTGGCACATAACAGTCTCTCAGTGTAAATGAATTTTACACTTTTCAGAGCTAAGTTACAAGCATGGTCCTTAGCTTTTCAATAGTGCTATTCCTAGCACTTAACACAGGACTTACCCTTAAATATTTAGGGTGTACCCACCTTCCTTTTCAGCAACATCACCTTCACACTTCACCTCTCCCTAAATAACCATGCTTGCTTTTTCACTGTACTTGTACTCAAAAGCCCTTTACGAATAATAGATGCCTTTTCCAAATACAGGTAAAAGTTTATACTCATTTACAATGACCTTTGTCAAGCCTCTTTGAAATGTTTCTAGCTAGTCTATATAGAGTTTAATAATTTTCAGGGCATTTTAATCATATTCTGTTACAGTTCTTACCAGTCTTACCTTCATTTCCCCAGGGCTCCCCAAGAACATGAATTCTATAAAGATAGCAACTTCTTTTCTTCCATATTTATGTCTCCAGCCTAGCATGGTAGATGGTCAGTGAATGCTTTCTTGATTGCATAAAGGGCCTGGGGCAAGTCTGTTGTCCTGTTACCTTGTACTGCAGACAAAGCCCAGCTCACAACCACAAAACTGTGCTGATTGTTTAAAAAAGAAAAGTCACAATATTGTTATTTCATGATAAATGTGTTTGTAAAATTTGTGAGACAGCCTTTTTTAACTTGGTAGCAATAATGAACAACATAGCAAAGAGTGGCTCAGTTCAGCCGCTCAGTTCTGTCTGACTCTGCAACCCCATGGACTGCAGCACACCAGGCTTCCCTGTCCAGCTACCACCTCCCAGAGCTTGCTCAAACTCATGTCCATCGAGTCAGTGATGCCATCCAATCATCTCATCCTCTGTTGTCCACTTCTTTCCCCTTCACATCTTACTGTTGAGCACAATTATTTTCACATCAGCATCAGGGTCTTTTCAAATGAGTCAGTTCTTTGCATCAGGTGGCCAAAGTTTTGGAGTTTCAGCTTCAGCATCAGTCTTTCCAGTGAATATTCATGATTCATTTCCTTAACGATTGACTGGTTTAATCTCCTTGCAGTCCAAGGGACTCTCAAGAGTTTTCTCCAACACCACAGTTCGAAAGTATCAATTCTTCGGCTCTCAGCTTTCTTTATAGTCCAACTCTCACATCCATACATGACTACTGGAAATACCAGATGGACCTCTTTTGGCAAAGTAATGTCTGCTTTTTAATATGCTGTCTAGGTTGGTCAGATTTTCTTCCAAGGAGCAAGCATCTTTTAATTTCATGGCTGCAGTCACCATTTGCAGTGATTTTGGAGCCTCAAAAAATAAAGTCTGTCACTGTTTCCCCATCTATTTGCCATGAAGTGATGGGACCAGATGCCATGATCTTAGTTTTCTGAATGTTGAGTTTTAAGCCACCTTTTTCACTTTCCTCTTTCATCAAGAGACTCTCTAGTTCTTGTTTGCTTTCTGCCATAAAGATGGTGTCATCTGCATAACTGAGGTTATTGATATTTCTCCTGGCAGTCTTGATATCCAGCTTGTGCTTTATCCAGCCTGGCATTTCGCATGATGTGAAAAAGGGTGGGGACTTAACCTATCTGTTGCTAAAAAGAGTGACTCGATAGAACTATAGTGTTTTGTAAAATAAATTATTGCCAATTTATCTTTGTAGATTCTTATATTTTGAGTTTTGCTTAAGGAAAATTTGTATTTGCTCATATTAAATAATATACTCTTTTGCATCTATAATATTGATAGTTTGTGGTAACAGAATACTCTGATTTGCTGACTTTGGGGTTTTACTTGTGTAATTTTAGATGATAAAAGCACTTTTGAAGGAACATGTCCATACTGTTTCCAGTTGCTTGTTCAGGATAAATCTCGAGTGCGCCTCAAACCCAAGCCCAAACTGACACCCAAAATACAGAAACTTCTGAATCGAGAAGCAAGAAATTATACACTCAGTTTTAAAGAAGCAAAAATTCTGAAAAAGTACAAAGACTCCAAAAGTGTGCTGGTAAGATTTCAATTCCATTCTGTATAAGTAAACTAGACTTTGCTTTCATTTACGATAAGGTTAAGAATTAGCCTGAATATAACTCAGAGGTTTGTAGTAGTATATTTAGATTGTCAAAATATATATATAAGATTTTTTTCTAGTGATTACTGTTTCATCAAGAGTACAGCTTAGTTTTGTTTTTCAGTGTTACCTAAAACCAAACATAATGAACTCTCAATGCCCAGATCTTACTGTTGAGCACAATTATTTTCACAAATTTGAGGATTTCTTGAGCTCACCAGTGTGACATCATCCGAACTGCAGTTACCACTAAATATTTTCAGCTAATGGTCCTTTTCTTCAGACACAGTAAACTGTATTAGGTATACATAAGGAAAGAGCGTAAAGTATTAGGTACCCGTGTCATTTCTTCAGTCACCCCCTCCATGTCAGAGTATGTATTTAAGTTTATGTCCAGCAGAGATAAGTGTGTCTTATGTTCATTCATCAAACATTTATTGAGAATCTTACATTATGCCAAACAGTGTTATATATTGGAGATGTAAAGTAGAATAAAACAACCAAATTAAATTACTTATGGTTTACTATGTAGCGACCAGTATTAGATACACTTATGTGCATGTTCTGTGTTAAACATTTATCAACTATTCCAGTGCCTGGTTACTACCAGGCACTGTGCTGGGCATGGTGGACACTATGACAGATTAGGTCTGGCCTAAGACCTAACAACTTGGACTGGAACTGCCATATTTAGGAGGTTACCATTGCTGGACAGGTAAGTGCATTTTCCTAAAGCAACTTAAACCTCTGTGAATGCATTTTTACCTGCTCATGAACATTAGAGTACTTCTCATAAACTAGTTGGTTAATTTTGTTGAGGCCTGGGTCGAATCTGGTGCCTTGTGAGTCAGATGTGTAGAAGAGCATTTAGCTATAAAATGGACCATGTCTTGAACAATGAACCCTGAAAAGAAAGTCAACCTCTATTCCTAATGAAGTGAAGAAGGATGAGAATGTGAGAATTCATGAGCCTGGTTTTATAAATTATTTTAGACTTGTATTTATATATAGATTCACTAAGGGTCTGAAGGAGTCAATTATTTTCAGTGATATTTTGCCATATTTTATTGGGAAAAGGCTTGGAATTTTTCTGCAAAAAAAAAGTTATAAAATGTTGTAAAGGTATAAATGCCCAGATATTAAAGGATGCCTTACATATAAAAATTTAATGAATATACAGTTTATTGGGTTAAATTATAAGGAGAAGTAAGACTCACTGTTTCTTCTTTTTGTGGCAGTTGATTACTTGTAAAACATGCAACAGGACAGTTAAACATCATGGGAAGAGCAGAAGCTTTCTGTCAGCAGTGAAGAACAATCCTACCACTCCTATGAGTAAACTCAGCCTGAAGACCCCAGAGAGAAAGACTCCAAGTTCTGCAAACCTAAATCATATGTCTGGTTCCAAAGGCAAGAGCCCAGCATTTATTTTCAGGTATGTTAATCCATTAAGCTATATAAATGGCCATTGCTAACCCCTGAGTTCTAATTTCTCTGTATAATAAACACTCCCTGAAACTGCCATGCAGTTGAGAAAGTCATCACTGCACTGACTTCCAGGTGTGTTCCTCTACATCCAACCTCTCCCTGGGCCCGTTCCCAACTGCCTCTTAAATATATCCACTTCCCACCCCTGCATGTCGCCAGAGGTAACCACTCAAACCTGCCCCTCCTCCTAAGTTTCCTTAATCTGTAAATGAACACGCCCTTCTAGACATTCTGACCTGAAATGGTCGGTGCAGTTGACAGTCCTGCTCCCTCGGTCCGGGCTCAGTCAGTCACCGGTTTCTATCCATCCTGCCCCCAAGGTGTTTGCACCTGTCCTCTCCTTTTCCTCCGTGCTGCTGCTGTCTGTTCAGGTCATTATTCATCCTTTGCCACAATTACTACAATAATTCCCTGAGTCTTCCTGCTTCTAGTTTCAAACGCTTCTAGTCCAATATTTATTTAAAAACACAGTTCTGATTAGAAAAACACAGTTCTGATTAGAAGCCTGCGGTACCTCACTCTGTGCATATGAAAGACAGTGGCATGGGTTTCCAGCCCCCACTACCTGGCACCAATCTGTCTGCCTATCACTTGCCTTAATTCATCCTTTGTGTCACCAAGACAACCAGTCAGGGTTGACTTTCCTGCTCTAAACCGTTATTTTTTGCAGTTTCCCCTGTCAGAAACTCAACAGAGTAGGGATTTGTGAAATGACATGAAGTTAACTATGTGACTGGGCACACGTTTTATTTTCAGTAATCCTCAATACTCTATTCATTATGCTGATTAACAAATTTAACTCTGTACTAACTGTGAAAGGAATTTTAAACATTTTTATTACAAAAGAGTCTGGTAGCTTCTTGAAATTAAATAACAAAATTCAGCAAGGACTAGATTATTTCTGCTTATTAAAATTGAGGTTTTTATATGAGGATTGACATTTAAAATTTCAAGTCAGTTTTCTCTGTATTCCTGATTATTTTGGTGTTTGATATGATAGGAATTCATCGTGAAAGTTTCTACTTACAGGATATATGCAGATAAAAGAAAACTTGGAATATTTAAAATAATTCACTCCACATTTAGACCAAACTGCTTATTAGGTATATGCAGGAAAGAGAAAGTTATCATGTTTATCATGGTTGGGGAGTCAGAAAAGGGATGAGATTGACAAACCCCAAATATTGTTTGGGGGTTGAACACACTTGGAGAGAATGAAGTGGAAGGAGGCATAAATACACACATACCAGATGGGGAATTGTTTATTCAGTGAAATTTATAGAGAGCACCCTGTGTGCTTGGTTCTGCTAAAAAGCACTGGAATATACAGTTAGCCATACAAAATATCTGCCCTCTAGAGCTCACCTTGTGTAAGGGTGAAAATACAACAGAATGGTACCTGTATGCATAGGTTGAGATTTTTCACTTTTGAGAAAGGAAGTGGTCTTGAGCTGTGAACTAAAAAATGTTTTTGCAGTCCTTGCTTAGAATTATGAATTTTGATGTCAGTCTTACAAGGAACTCAGTCCTAATGAGACTTTGCCTTTAGCTTCCTCTTTCAGGTATGAAAGAAGCTTCTAGACACACCCCTTATACCTCCTAAATGTTGCCATTAGCTTGTTTAGTGGGGAGATTTTTTTTTTTTTTTAACAAACTGGGAATGACTTTGCTGGGTACAGCTACTGCTCATGTATGGCCGTAATTATTACAGAAGGGTAGAGAATGATTATAGTAGTAGGTATCTAGACTAAGTAGGAGGAACTGCTGTCTGTCTGTATATCTAAGTGTGGCTTTATGTTTTTTTTTCAGAACTCCTGCATCTGGACAGTCAACATCCATTTGTTCCTCAAAGCATGCGAGCAAAACAAAGAAACACTTCTCTCAACTAAAAATGTTGCTTAGTCAGAGTGAATCCAAAAAGAATCCAAAGATGGACTTTAGAAATTTCTTATCTTCTTTGTAAAAGATAGACTATGAAAATAAATGTTGAATGCAATTTCTGAAACTAAGTTAGAAAAACTGCTTTTTAAAAAAGTTACTTATTCTTAAAATAAATGGAAACTCAGGTCCAAGAGCAAACTTTTCTTGGCATTCTTCAGTGTTTATGGAGAAATACCTCCTTGGAATGAAAAACTGAACCCTGCCTGCCTCACAGGGTGATTGCAAGGATCAAAAATATATGAAAGGTAAGTAGTAAAGATAAATTTGGACAGTGAGTGGTTATATTATGATTTTCTCCTCCCCTAAGTTTTCATTATTTATGTCCTTTTCTTTCATAAGAAAATTGAGACCATTATAAGAGGTCTACTTCTTTCTAGCTGTCTGTGTTAATTCAGAAAAAGTGTACACTATAATGTTTCACTGTAAGTGGCATTTCATTTGCTCTGGTGAATACCTACTATTAGGTCTAAAATTTATACTGGAACATAACACAGTAACTATCTTAGCTTAGCTAAGATAGCTATCTTAGTTTAGCTGTCTTAAATATTTCCTGGAACATAGATATGCTTTTTTAAAATGATAGGCTAGGATTATATTCAACCTGTGTTTTAAAAGCTCTTTAAGTAATTTATAATGTTTCCAAGCCTCTTTGGTACTTAAAAGTTTAAAACTTAAATTTCTTAAGAACATACAGTGAAGAAAGGACAGTCTCTTCAGTAAATTGTACTAGGAAAACTGAACAGCTACATGGGAAAAAATGAAACTACCACTATCTCACACCATACATAAAAATTAAAATTAACTCATAGTGAATTAAAGACTTGAATGTTAAAACCTGAAACTATAAAACTCCCAGAAGAAATCATAGGCAATATGCTCTTTAACATCATCTTTGCATTATCTTTCTAGGTATGTCTCTTCAGGCAAGGGAAACAGAACCAAAAATAAATGGGATTACATCAAATTAAAAAGCTTCCATACAGCAAAGGAAACCAATAAAATGAAAACCTACTGAATGGGAGAAGATAGCTGCAAATAATATAGCTGATAAGGGGTTGATAAACTCATATAACTCAACAACAACAATAAAAATAACCTGTTAAAAAGTGGGCAGACTGCCTTGGGGCCTGGAGATGCCTCCCCTTATGGGCCTAGCCCAGCCGGAGGGGTAGAGGCTTAGAACAGGCAGCAGGGAAAGATCATGTAATCAAGAATTATTTAAACGGTTTGCTGGACTTCATTTGCCATTATGATGGGATATAAAAGTTTAAGGGCTTTTGCCAAAAAAAATCTATGAACCAGCTCTATACCAGTTCTAATAAATCTGCAAAGAGGGAAAAAAAAAATGGGCAGAGGAGCTGATGGACATGTTTCCAAAGAAGATATACAGATAGCCAACAGACACATGAAAAGATGTTCAACTTCACTAATTAGGGAAATGTGAATCAAAATCACAATGAAATATCACTTCACACCTTTCAGAACAGCCAGGATCAAAAAAGCCAACAGTGTTGGCAAGGATGTGGAGAAAAGGAAGCCCTTGTACACTGTTAGTAGAAATATTAATTGGTGTAGACACTGGAAGATGGAGATTTCTCCAAAAATTAAGGATAGAGCTATCATAAGATCCAGTTATCCCACTCCTTGCTATTTGTCCAGAGAATACAAAGACACAAATCTGAGAAGTTATCTGTACCCCCATGTTCATCGTGGCATTATTTATAATAGCCAAGATATGGAAACAACCTAAGTGCTCATCAACAGGTGAAGATTCAAAAAGGTGTTACATATATACAATGAATACTACTATGCATGATTCACATGGAATGCTCAGAATAGGAAAATACCTAATGGAATAGCTTAATGGTTGCTGAGGGGGAGGGCGGGGGAATGGGGAGTGGACTGATAAATGAGAATAGGATTATTTTTCACAGTGATGCAAATATTCTGGAAAGTCAACAGGAATTTGCTGTATGGCTCAGGAGACTCAAAACAGGGGCTCTGTATCAATCTAGAGGGGTAGGATGGGGAGGGAGATGGGAGAGGGGTTCAAAAGGGAGGGGATACATGTATACCTATGGCTGATTCATGTTGAGGTTTGACAGAAAACAAAATTCTGTAAAGCAATTATCCTTCAATTAAAAAAAATTTTTTTTAAAGAAAGTGAAAGTCACTCAGTCATGTCCATGTCCATGGAATTCTCCAGGCCAGAATATTGGAGTGGGTATTCCCTTCTCCAGGGGATCTTTCCAACCCAGGGATCAAACCCAGGTCTCCCACATTGCAAGTGGATTCTCTACCAGCTGAGCCACCAGGGAAGCCCAAGAGCACTGGATGGAGTGGGTAGCCCATCCCTTCTCCAGCAGATCTTCCCAAACCGGGGTCTCCTGCACTGCAGGCAGGTTCTTTACCAATGGAGCTACCAGGGAAGCTCCCTAAATATTCTGGAATTAGTAGTAATTATTGGGTAACTAAAAACTACCGAATATACTAAAAACCACTGAATTCTACACTTTAAAAGGGTGATTATAATGTGTAATTATCTCATTAAAGCTGTTATTTAAAAAATGAAAATAAACATTACCTAAAAATATTACAGTGTATGTTGGCAGCAATGTAAATTGCTAGTATAGAAAAGGATATGTAGGTTCCTAAAAAAAACTAGAAACACAACTACCATATGATCCAGGAATCCCACTCCTGGGTATCTATCTGGAAAAACTGAAAACACTAATTTGAAAAGATACATGCTCCCCAGTGTTCACTACAGCACTATTTACAATAGCCAAGACATGAAAGCAACCCAAATGCCCATAAGTGATGACTAGACAATGTAGAGGTAGGGGATTAAGAGGTGCAAACTATTAGGTATAAAATAAGCGACAAGGATACATTTACAACAAGAGGAATATAGTAAGAAAAAGAAAAAAAAAGATGACTGGATTAGTAAGATACACATACAGATACATATGATGGAATATTAGTCCTAAAAAAGAAGGAAAAGATTGCTTGGAGGAGGGTGTGGCAACCCACTCCAATATTCTTGCCTGGAGAATCCCATGGACAAAGGAGCTTGCCAGGCTGTATTCCTTAGGGTCACACAGAGTCAGACACGACTGAAACAACTTAGCACGCGTACATGCACTGTTATGGAGCCGTGTGTATGGACCTAGAGAATATTATGCTTCATGAAATGTCAGAGACAAATGATGTGTGATATCACATGTGCAAAATCTAAAAATAATATAAGTGAATGTAAAACAAACAGACTTACAGAAAATAAACTTGTGGTGACCAAAAGGGAGAGGAAAGGGGAAAAGGACAAATAAGGGATATGGGATTAAGACACAAATTATTATATATAAAATGGATTAGCAATAAGCTATCACAGGGAATTATACCCATGAATCTTGTAATAAACTATAATGGAGTGTATCTGCAAAAGTACTGAATAACTATGTTTAACATCTGAAACTAACACAATATTGTATATCAAGTATATTTCAATAAAAAAATTTTTAATATTACAATGTAGATTGTTGTTATTTAGTCGCTAAGTCATGTCCAACTCTTTTGCAACCCCATGGACTGTAGCCCGCCAGGCTCCTCTATCCATGGGGTCTCCCAGGCAAGAATACTGAAGTAAGTTGCCATTTCCTTCTCCAGGGGATCTTCCTGACCTAGGGATCAAACCTGCATCTCCTGCTTGGCAGGCCAGATTCTGTAGATACTCTGCACTGGCAGGCAGATGTACCACCACTAAGCCACCAGGGAAGCCCCTACTTATGTGCTCTTAAAAACAAGTACAGTCTTCTGGTTAAGACTGTGGTCTTGCCCTACAGAACCAGCCTGTGTCATTTACTGACTGTGATCTTTGGCAAATTCTTACATTTCTCTGAGTCTTGTTTCATTATTTCTAAAATGAGGATAATAATAATACTTACCTCATAAAGGTGCCATGAGGACTCCATGAGATGGTACCTAGAAGAGTGGATGGAATATTAAAAGTGCTCAAGCAATTTGTGTTATTATCATAGTTGATCAAAAAATCTTAATATGACCACCAACAATAAAATGGCTAGATGAATAACAAGGATGAGGCTTTGTATTTGGCCTGCCTAGCCCAGTTTTAGTGAAAATCCTGCTAAGTCAGTTTAGCAAGAATTCCCCCACCCTCAACATCTGACTTTAGTAATTTTCCATCCACTGACCCTCTCATTTTCTGCTCCATGGCCATAAAGTCCAGCTGCCTTTGGCATAGAGTTGAGCCCCAACTTTCTCCCCTATTGCAATAATTTCAATACCTGTAACAAATGTCCTGAATAAAGGCTTCCCTTCCCTTTAAACAAGTGTTAAATAATTATTTTTCTTTAACAGTATCATCACTTGTCTAATATATCTCCACTCTAAGTTCAGCAAGGCAATGTGGTTTTCTAACAAGTGACAGACTGGCTCTGGTGACTGCTGTCTTGAGGTGGCATGTAGGTAACGGAGGTTAAGCGAAGTTTGATCTATGCATTCATTTCATGAAGTGCAGAAAATCCAAGTGGTTCAGTCTCCGAAGTTATGGCCAAGAGGTCCTTCTGGCCTCAGTTGGGTCTTCCTGTAATGGCTCTATCCACAGTTACAAATACAAGATTTACACACACGAGCCTCTCTGGAATAATTCCAAAACATCTTTTACTTTTCTCAAGGACAGAAATTGTAGCAACATGTGTGGAAGCAACATATTCTTTCGTCAACTGGGCATCCCAAAATATTAGTTATAAATCTTGAGTACAACTATTGTCATTAAAGTTAACAGACAAAAGAGTGGTACAGGTGTTCATATAGCTTTTGATATATTCAGTTCAACCGGTCTTTTCAACCTTGTTTTGATATGAAATACTTAAAATTTATCTTTTCAGACCTATTAGCATTTTAGAGAACATTGTCTTACTAATTTTAATATGCAACTATATACACACAGCAAATATATATAATTTATACTATTTAAACTATGTCTTTGAATCCTTTCTTAACTTTTAAGAATGTAAAATCACCAGTTGTAGCTTAAAGTGAAAGTGTGAGTCACTTAGTCATGTCCTACTCTTTGTGACCCCATGGACTGCAGCCCGCCAGGCTCCTCTGTCCATGGGATTCTCCAGGCAAGAGTACTGCAGTGGGTTGCCATTTCCTTCTCCAGGGGATCGTCTCCACCCAGGGATCAAACCTAGGTCTCATGCATTGCCGGAGATTCTTTACCGTCTGAGCCACCCGGGAAACCCTTATTCATTTCAGGTTAGTTATCCCAAAATTTCAGTCTGAACTTGGATATTAAATATTTGTATTTGGGGTTTTGGGCTTCAGTATCTTGGAATTAAGAGTGTGTGGATCTAAATAATTCTCCCTGCAATTACTAGCTAGCTGTAGTACCTGCTACTTTTTCTCATATACCCTCAGGGAAACACTGGGCTTCTCAGGTGGTGCTAGAGGTAAAAAACCCACCTGCCAATCAAGAAGACTTAAGAGACAGGGGTTTGATCCCTGGTTCAGGAAGATCCCCCGAGTAGGGCACGGCAACTCACTCCAGTATTCTTGCCTGGAAAATCACAGAGGAGCCTAGAGGGCTATACAGGGTCATAAAGAGTTGGACACCAACTGAAGTGACTTAGCATGCACGCAAACACCAGGCAGGATTCCTAGCATTTAAATATAACTGTATATAATTAGGAGAAGGCAATGGCAGCCCACTCCAGTACTCTTGCCTGGAAAATCCCATAGATGGAGGAGCCTGGTGAGCTGCAGTCCATGGGGTCGCTGAGAGTTGGACACGACTCAGTGACTTCACTTTCCCTTTTCATTTTCACGCATTGGAGAAGGAAATGGCAACCCACTCCAGTGTTCTTGCCTGGAGAATCCCAGGGACGGCGGAGCCTGGTGAGCTCCCGACTCTGGGGTCGCATAGAGTCGGACACGACTGAAGCGACTTAGCAGCAATAGCAGTATATAATTAATAAAAAGAAACAAATAAAAGTTGTTTAGGTCTAAAATTTAGCCTTTTAATTTTGTGGTCAAAAGCAGAACTATTTAAACATATAACTTAGAGAAAGAAGTTCCCTTGTGGCCTAGTGGTGCCATGACCCAAATTTAATCCCTGGTTGAGGAACTGAGATCCTGCAAGTCATGTGCCATGACCAAAAAATAAAATCTAATTTGGACTTTTGAGTTTTGGGGAGTTCACACTCCTCCACTAAGATTCCAGTAAGTGTTGTATTGTTTCCTCATATCAATTAAGAATTACATTCCTCTGAGCTTCCAGTATCTCTAGGGTGCAGTATCTTGTCTAGGACAATAGGCCTCATTAGAGATTACGGTCTGTCTAAAATTGCTGGCGTACCAATTCTACTCTAAAGAATTTATAAAGTCTCTAACCATAGTCCCATACATGCACATCAAATATGCTAATACTGTCTCCAGGCACTTTCTGGAAAACTACAGTATCTAAATTCTGACAAGAGAAAAACAGACCAGTAAGCCTTTGAAACCTGAGGTTATCAAACCTGGGGAAGTTTCATGCTCTTGATAATATTACTTATTTGGCTTTGCTGGGTCTTCGTCACTGCTTGGGCTTTTCTCTCATTGCAGAGGGGCTGCTCTCTGGGCGCGGTGCTTCTCCTGCTATGGAACATGGGCTCTAGGGAGTTCGGGCTTCAGAAGCTGCAGCACACAGGCTCAGTAGTTGCGGTTCCCACGCTCTAGAGCACAGGCTCAACAGCTGTGGTGTATGCGGTTAGCTGCTCCATGGCATGTGGGATCTTTCCAGATCAGGGATTGAACTCGTGTCTCCTGCATTGGCAGGCGGATCCTTAACCACTGAACCACCAGGTGTGTGTGTCTATGTGTGTTAGTCGCTCAGTCATGATTCTTTAAGATACTGTAGCCCACCAGGCTCCTCTGTCCATGGGATCCTCCAGGCCAGAGTGCTAGGTTGCCAGTTCCTTCTCCAGGGGATTTTCCTGCACCCAGGGATCGAACCTGGGACTTCCACATTGCATCACCAGGGAAGCCCCATAACCTCAATTATATATGTAAGCCATTAAGCTCTTGTAGGGAAATCGTTAAACGTCAATAAAAGCAGGAAAATATAGTACATTCCCACAAATTAGTGCTTAGGTTAAGCTAGGAACAGAACCCTCACTTGAGTGTGTATCTTACAGGTCCAGGTCTGAGAGACACAGCCAAAGCTGGGTGATGGATGCTCTTCCGAGGATTCATATATTTTACCCTTAGTCAGTACATAGTTCTCACTGTTACCTCAAATCTTTACAGTCAGAAATGACATTCCTCAAATTATGTGGTTAAACGAACTAGCTGCTGCATTTACCAAAGACTAAATCTAGCTAGTTAGCAGCAAGAATGAGTAGCGCGGCCCTTGGTCTGCAGTCTGACCACCTCTCCGCGTCTGACAGTCAATGTCAGTCATGACGACGACAGAGTGAAAGAAATCAGACTGTACACCATGTTTCAGTTTTATCTGCTAGGATCTTTATTTTACTGGTCCATAGTCTTAACAATTGTTGCAAGTGAGTTCAGATACAGAGACAGGTTTTACAAAACTAGACATCATGTTCTAACCATTGCATTTCCAACAACATGAGTAGAATAAAAAACTGCATCACTTTTTTGCCACAGAGAAGAGAATATGTACACGTACACACACACACACACACACACACACACACACATACATACATACAGCTGTGGCATGGGGTAGTGGTGAGGGGCAAGGAACAGTTCTCAAGACAGCTTGTGTTGTCTGGCCCATGCAGCGTGTAGCACATGCCTGAAATCAGGTTTTTCCTTAAAACCTTACCCTTCTTTTCAACAGACCTACTGTAAAGTTAGTCATATTATTCAATATGAGTAACATTTAATGCCTTCAGATTTCCACTGAGCAAAAAGTATATTTATATACAGTATTTCATTTAATCCATCAGTGTTGTTGAGACACAGTCAAGAACACATTAAAAAAAAATCTTTTTCATTGCTTGTTTGATCCATGGTGAGTTGACAGAGATAAAGTCAAATGTCACTCCTCTTTTCTATAATGCTCTCTCCAGGGACTTCCCTGGTGGTCCAGTGGTTAAGAATCTGCCTGCCAGGGCAGGATACACAGGTTTAACCCCTGGTCCAGGATCTAAGATCCCACATGCTGTGGGGCAACTAAGCCCATGTGCCACAACTACTGAGCCTGCACGCTCTAGAGACTGTGCTCTGCAACAGGAGAAGCCACCACCACGAGAAGCCTGCACAGCACAGCTGAGGAGCGGTCCCCGCTCGGTGCAACTGGAGAAAGCCCATGGGCAGCAACGGAGACCCAGCACAGCCAAAAATAAAATAAAATAATTTTTTAAAGCTCTAGCCTAGATCAATGGATAAAGAAGCTGTGGTATATGTATACAATGGAATATTATTCAGCCATAAAAAGGAATGCACTTGAGTCAGTTCTAATGAGGTGGACAAGTGAAATAAGGCAGAAGGAGAAATATAAACATCATATACTGACGTATATACATGGAATCCAGAAAGATGACACTGATGAGTTTATTTTCAGGGCAGTAGTGGAGAAACAGACATAATAACAGACCTAAGGACACGGTGGGAGGAGAAGAGGAGAGGGTGAGATGTATGGAGAGAGTAACAGGGAAGTTTACAGTACCATACGTGAAATAGATAGCCAGTGGGAATTTGCTATGTGACTCAGGAAACTCAAACAGGGGCTCTGTGACAAGAAGCGGGAGATGGGGAGGGAGATAGGAGGGAGGTTCGGGAGGGTGGGGACGTGGGTGCACCTATGGCTGATTCCTGTTGATGTTTGACAGAAGACAACAAAATTCTGTAAAGAAATTATCCTTCAATTAAAAAATTAAGTGGCCAAAAAGAAAACAAAGCTCTATCCAACTGTTCCCCATAGACATCGAAACCGTTCTTTCCTCAGTGTTGCACATTTTTTCATACCACTTGCATAGAACTGATGACATTATAATATAGTCAGTATCTGCTTCCTACATTAGAACTGAGTTCTGTAAGGACAGAGGTGCAGCTCACTCATGCTTGAATTCTCTCAGCTTCCGGTACAGTAACTGCTACATATTAAAGGCTCAACATATTCATTCAAAAACAACAGAAACTACACTTGCTATATGAAATGAAAAGGAGGTATTTACTTAGACACCATGTGTGCATGTAGTCACTCAGTCATGTCTGACTCTTTGAGACCCCATGGACTAGACCACCAGGCTCCTCTGTCCATGGGATTTCTGGGGCAAGAATACTGGAGTGGGTTGCCATGCCCTTCCCAGGGGATCTTCCCAACACCATGCACCACTATTAATTGGGCTTCTGACAGCTTAGGTCAACACAATCTTGAAAACCTGAAATGGGAATTCTGGAATACTTAATTTCATTAAGTAGCATACAATGAAAGAAGTCTGTATATCCTTCCCAAGAAGCTACGGTTTTCTTGGGAAACTACAAACTCTGAGACTATCTTCCTCTTTCTGGTCACTACAGTTCAGCTGGCACCATTTTTGAAACTGTAAAGAGCTCATTAGACTTTTCACCTAAACAGTGAAGAAATGTATTTCAATTCCTGTTTCAACTCCAGTCAACTGGTGATGGCTGCCTGGAGCTCTGATTTTTGAGGACGAATTCAGGCTTCATAGAATTAAAGACATTTGCCATAAAAGAGAGACAGCAACTCATGGGAAGAAGGGCATGTATGACATACATGTGTCATCCCTGCTCTACAGGAAGCATGACATGGGTTCAGACAAACGGCATACTTGCAGAGTTCCGGGATAAAACTACTCTCCAGCCTGAGAAGAACTGATGATACAATTTTGACTTCACAGTTGAATTTTGTTGGCTCTTGATGCTATGTCTTTCTAGAAAGTAAGTGCTTGATCTTTTTTATCTGAAGACCTCTGCAAATAACTACGTACAGTTTCATCCTTTAGAAAAGTACAATGTGCAGAAGCATTCTAGGATGACATAAAATACAATCACAATTTCATTAAGTAGCATACAATGAAAGAACTCTATATATTCTTAATAGTATATCGATAAATAAGATTTCTAGTACAGTACCAAAAAACTCTACACACTGCTATCGTATCCACGTAATGCACTGAGTAATATAACAAAAATGGAAACCAAATCAATGTTCATAAACAAAAATGAAAGGCTTCTCTGTCAGTCCAGTGGTTAAGACTCTGTGCTTCCACTGAGCGGGGCATGAGTTCGATACCTGGTTGGGGAACTATTATAATAAAATCCCACAAGCTGTGCAGCATGGTCAAAAATAAATGCAAATATGGAAGAGTAATAAATTGCCAACATCTGCTGGATCATCGAAAAAGCAAGAGAGTTCCAGAAAAATATCTATTTCTGCTTTATTGACTATGCCAAATCTTTTGACTGTGTGGACCACAACAAACTATGGAAAATTCTAAGAGATGGGAATACCAGAACACCTGACCTGCCTCCTGAGAAATCTGTATGCAGGTCAAGAAGCAACAGTTAGAACTGGACATGGAACAACAGACTGGTTCCAAACCACGAAGGGAGCACATCAAAGCTGTATATTGTCACCTGCTTATTTAATTTCTACGCAGAGTACATCATGAGAAACACTGGGCTGGAAGAAGCACAAGCTGGAATCAAGATTGCTGGAAGAAATCTCAATAACCTCAGATATGCAGATGACACCACCCTTATGGCAGAAACTGAAGAACTAAATAGCCTCTTGATGAAAGTGAAAGAGGAGAGTGAAAAAGTTGGCTTAAAGCTCAACATTCAGAAAATTAAGACCATGGCATCTGGTCCCATCACTTCATGGCAAATAGATGGGGAAACAGTGGAAACAGTGGCTGACTCTATTTTTCTGGGCTCCAAAATCACTGCAGATGGTGACTGCAGCCATGAAATTAAAAGACGGTTACTCTTTGGAAGGAAAGTTATGACCAACTTAGACAGCATATTCAAAAGCAGAGACATTACTTTGTCAACAAAGGTCTGTCTAGTCAAGGCTATGGTTTTTCCAGTGGTCATGTATGGATGTGAGAGTTGGACATAAAGAAAGCTGAGCACCGAAAAATTGATGCTTTTGATCTGTGGTGTTGGAGAAGACTCTTGAGAGTCCCTTGGACTGCAAGGAGATCCAGTCCATCCTAAAGGAAATCAGTCCTGAATATTCACTGGAAGGACTGATGCTGAAGCTGAAATCCCAATACTTTGGCCACCTGATGTGAAGAACTGAATCATTTGAAAAGACCCTGATGCTGGGAAAGATTGAGGGCAGGAGAAGGGGACAACAGAGGATGAGATGGTTGGATGGCATCACCTACTCAATGGACATGGATTTGGGTGGACTCTGGGAGCTGGTGATGGACAGGGAGGCCTGGCGTGCTGGGGTTCATGGGGTTGCAAGGAGCTGGACACAACTGAGTGACTGAACTGAATACTTTAACCAAATGATGCTTAACACTGACTCTTAACTTTTTATAGTGAAAGCAACTATTTAGAATTTCTAAAATGACAGGAAACAAGCACTTGGGGAATCTCTTCATTGTATCTAACCTAATTAAAGTATTCAAAGGTAATTATTAAGCTGCAAAATATATATCTAGTGAATATTTAAATTCATATATGACTATGATTATATAACATCTGAAAATAAAATTGGTTACCTATTGCCCTGGGTTATTTGAATTACAGTCTGTTACATTATATAACTACAAGGATTTTTAAATTAATAACATGGAGCTTTTTAAAAAACACTTAGAAAACACTTCTTCTATATTAAAATAATTAAGTTTTCTGTATATTATTTCTAAGTCATTTGTTTCAAAAAAGACTAGCCTTAAAAAAAAGATCTAAGCCATGTTATAAAACCTGGGTGAGAAAAAATTATATTTGAACCAATCAGTTGGCTACATCAATTAGCAGTTCAATTTTTATTGGTTCCTGGTGGGAAAATTACACTCAACTAGAAATAGAGCTTTATGCCACTTATATAGAACTTTATCATAATTGCTGGGCTCATCAATGGACATAAAAGCAAGAAAGAAAAGAAAACAGAACTAGAAAGAAGTTAGTCTTTCTTCCTCAGGCTTTCTAAGACAGGGAAAGACTAGCAATTCTAACAGGGAGAATGCTGAGCACTAATGACTAGGCTATGGTGTCATGCTAGGATATGGTGTCAACTAGATAAAGGTACAAAGAACTGGACATGAAGCATGCCTGAAGTGCTGCAGAGCTCAAAAGTCAAAGTGTTACTTGCTCAGTCATGTCCGACTCTTTGCAGCCCCCATTGATTATAGCCTCCAGGCTTTTCTGTCCATAGAATGCTCCAGGCAAGAATACTGGAGTGGGTTGCCATGCTCTCCTCCAGGAGATCTTCCTGACCCAGGGATCAAACCCTCTTCTCTTACTCGTCCTGCACTGCCAGGCAGGTTCTTAACCACTAACGCCACCTGGGAAGCTCAAACACCAACTCAAAAGAACAATGAAAACTAAATTTCCCTCACTTAAGCACACTCCAGCTGCAATCTAACAGCTCAAATCACAAAACCACAACCACCTTACGGCAGTTTATCACCAAATTTTACAAATACCTTAACAATCAAACAGCATTGTGAGCTCTCTGCTAGTAACCTGACCCCATAAAAGTACTACAAGATTTTACAACATAAATGTCAAGAGCTGGAAAAAAGAGACACTAAATACTAATGTGATATTTCGAAAAAGCCATGTATTAATATATGATTTAAACTTCTTAAAATTTCTTGTTTAACTTGTATTTCCGTAAGTAAACACAAGTTTTATTTAAAACAAATATTTCTTTGTATATTTGTAATATGACTTTAAGATGATAAATCTAACTAAACAATGCAACTGAATTTTTCTAAATATATCTGAATAATAAGCCAGTGGCTCTGCATAGCAATTTCCCTTAAATCAGAATTTCAATTTTGTATCTTTTCCGAAATGGCAACCCACTCCAGTGTTCTTGCCTAGAGAATCCCAGGGACGGCGGAGCCTGGTGGGCTGTACAGTCCAGTCTATGGGGTTGCATTGAGTCGGACATGACTGAAGCGACCTAGCAGCAGCAGCAGCATGATGCAGAGAATTCAAATGCGAAATACGTTACTTCCGAAATTCACTTCAGTCATTCCATTTTAATCAGTGATCCATTTATAAAAAGGGCAATAAAGGAACTTCCCTGGTGATCCAGTGGTTAAGAATCTGCATTGCAATGCGGGAGATGTGGGTTGGATCCCTGGTTGGGAAGCTAAGATCCCACATGCCACGGGGCAACTAAGCCCACGAGCCACAGCTTCTGAGTCGAAGTGTTCTGGAGCCTGTGTGCTGCAACAGAAAGACCCCGTGCAGCCAAGAAAAAGGGGTGCGGGGAGGAATATATAGTTTTTCATCTTTGATGGCACCCAGCAAGTTGAAAATAAAATCACAGAGATTTCAGCAATTCAAATGGCTAAACCTGTGGTGTTATAAACATACAAAGGGCTAGTCAGCTTTTTCGATAAGGCAGATGACGGTCGGACTCCGGACTGCATCACTGTTTCTTCTTCACTCTACCATCCTCAGAAGAAGGACAAGAGATACACTGGACAGAGAAATGAAATAAGTCTCACCTGAGAAATTTTCCAGGGTGGAGACAGGCAGTTTCCAAAATGTAGAAATAATGCAGATGAAAAGCATTTCTTGGCTTGCCAGAAAAGCGTACTATTTTACAATTGCTTTTGTTGCACCAAGTCCTTTTATTCCCTCTAAAGCTTTTCCATACTTGACAATAAAGTGCTGAGGTAAGCTGTCGACTGCCTAGAACAGTGGTACACAAAACAAGCCTGGAACTTTAGTGTGCATCAGGATTGCCTAGAGGGCTTGTGTAAAGGATACAATGCTGGTCTGCAACCTCAGATTTTCCAGTTCAGTAGGTCTGGAGACTGAGACTTCAGCATTGTAAAGAAGTTCCCAGCTGAGGCTAATACTGGCCTATGGAACCACTGGCTTGGAAGAAATATGGTAGCTTAAAAATAAAAGCACTTTGGTCAATTCTAAAGTGTTATCATATTCCATTCCCAATAGACTGTAAACCTTTTGAGAACAGCCATGCAGTTGAATAATCTCTGTATATCTCAAAAGATTTAATACCTTAAACACAGTAGGTATTCACTGAAATGTTGTCTAAGACTATCCCTAGCAACAGCTCATTCTAACTCTACTTTGTTGATATGAATACAAATAACTGCTTTGAAAAAAGCAATTGGAAATCAAAGTAGGGACTTGCACAGATATTTGCACACCCATGCTTATAGCTGTGTTATTCACAATAGTCAAAAGATAGATGGAATCTCACATGTTGTGCAGCACAGCCAAAAAATAAATAATAAATACATAAGGTGGAAACAATCCAGGGTCCACTGACAGATGAATGAATAAACAAATTTGGTGTATCCATATTACTGAGCATTAAGAAGAAGGAAATTCTGAGACATGATACAACATGAATGAACCTAGAGTGAATTATGCTAAGTTTAATGAGGTAGGCACAAAAGAACGAATATTTTATAATTCCACTTATATATCTGGGAAAGTCAGATTCATAGAGACAGAAAGTAAAATGGCTGCAAGGACTAAGGAGTTCTAGTTTAAGGGGTAGAGTTTTATATGCAGAAGTCTTTGAAGATGTTTTAAAGGTGGGTGGTGGTGATGGCTGCAGAATAATGTTACTTATCAGTGTATTTACTGCCAGAGCACACTTTAAAATGGTGAATTTTATGTTACGTTTGAAAACAACACAAGGCAACTGGGTGTCATAGCTTTTCGTAAGCCTCCATTCTTCAGCAATGCTTCCAGTTAAGATGTTTCCTTTTAATTTGAATGTTTGCATCATAACTTCACATTACACAAAATGTGATACGGTGATAGTGGAGCTGCTACACAACATATCAACTTAACAGGCAGCATCGTGTGGTGGTTCAGAAGCATAGGCTCAGAGTCAAACTTGGAGCTGGGTCTGAATCCCCGCTTCACCATTTGACTTGTTCGGGGTATCTTAGGCTTCTCCATGGGCTTCCCTGGTAGCTCAGCTGGTAAAGAATCCGCCTGCAATGCAGGAGACCTGGGTTCAATTCCTGGGTCGGGAAGATCCACTGGAGAAGGGAATAGGCTACGCACTCCAGTTTTCTTGGGCTTCTCTTGTGACTCAACTGGTAAAGAAGCTGCCTGCAATGCAGGAGACCTGGGTTCGATCCCTGGGTTAGAAAGATCTCCTGGAGAAGGGAACAGCTACCCACTCCAGTATTCTGGCCTGGAGAGAAATTCCATGGACTGTATAGTCCATGGGGTTCTAAAGAGTCAGACACGACTGAGCAACTTGCACTCACTTTAGCTTCTCCATAGGTAAAACTGGAGTAATCAGAGCCATCTATCACAAAAGTTATGTGAAGTGCTTACAGCAGTCCCAGTGTATAAAGTAAGTAAGTGAAGTCGCTCAGTCGTGTCCGACTCTTTGTGACCCCATGGACTGTAGCCTACCAGGCTCCTCCTTCCATGGGATTCTCTAGGTAAGAGTACTGGAGTGGGTTGCCATTTCCTTCTCCAGGGGATCTTCCCAACCCAGGGATCGAACCTGGGTCTCCTGCATTCCAGGCAGATGCTTAAACCTCTGAGCCACCAGGGAAGCAACATATATGTAAGACCTACCATCAGTATGTTATAGACCATAATTTGCTCAGTAGGGCACTGTTTCTCAAAGTGCAGTCAAGAATTACCTGCATCAGAATCATCAGGTAGCTCATTTAAAATGCCGATTTCCAGGTCTATCCCAAATCTTCCAAACAGAATCTCTGGATAGAAGTTCCCCTATAGAAAACCTACTGCCACAGGGGGAAATAGTGGAATGGCAATGGGAAGCCCCCGAATTCAGATAAAGTGACCAGAGGCCATCCAGGGGTGGGGAACCAGGGGCACTGGCCTAAGGACTAGCTCTCTCAAACTTTCTAGACGGTAAAATCACAGAGAATTCTGATCCACAAGGTATGTGCCCTTCCTGCAAATGTCCCAAGAGAGACTTATGAAAGTTTAGCAAACAGTGCCCTAGAGATTCCTTAGATTTCTCGTATTTTCCAGCTCTGCTTTAAATGTGGTGAGAGGACCTGTACTCCAGGGAGTTCAAGGCACTATAAGTGAATCTGCTGATTGAAAGGCACTTAAGACTGTGCAGCAGGTCATAAAAGAAGATGCAGTTTCATTCTCTGCCCAAAGAACTTGCTACATAATGAACTGTAAAACCCATACTCTTATTATCACTTGGAATTGCCTGGAATTACCTGGAATTTTAAGTCATCAAGCAAGTCACAGACTTTAAAGCTGGTCTAGAGCAGTGGTCGTCAAACTCAGTGGCGTCAGCATTAAATTGTTAGGAATGTAATCAGCCCTTACCCCCGTACCTCTGAGGGTGGGGCCCCGCAATCTGCAGTTTAATAAGCCCTCCAGGTGCTACTGATGTTCGCTCAAGTTTGGTTCTCACCGACCAAGCAACTGGAATTTCCTTTGGCAGTTTCTCCACCATACCACTGCTGAAGACTTCCAGCACTTTCCTTCCCTCCCGGTCCATCCTCGTCTCCCCTTCTCACCCCATATCCACCTGAGCAAATACACAACAATGATCTGCACATCTCAAAAAGAACGTAAAACTTTATTAAGAACATTTTATATTGTCATCAGATACAACCAAAGAAAAGGGGGTAAAGAAACAGGGAGACTTCATCTTCCCATGTGCTACTGCCACCTCAGAACACTCACGTGTGGATGGCTGGGATCACAGACAGCAACAAATGCTGGGTATAAATAAATTCAGTAAGTAACACAATGTTCCCTTTCTATGCAGAGAAGAACTGAGTTTACACTTTTAAAAGCTGTGATATAGTGCAACAACTATTAAGACTGCCGCTTAGAAGCTACTTCTTAATAGAATACAAAGCTGTTCAGTAGCTTTAGGTTATTTCATACAAATTTTTTGAATGGAAAATTAAGAAAGGACAGTCTAACATTCCTAATTAATTTGTAGTTTTGAGAGCTTTCTGAAGATTTCTCAGAACCAGTTCAATAATAATAGATGAGTTGCTCATCTACAATGACAACCAACAACCTGGTTTTAATTTTGCAAATCAAGATGACCAGGTCATCTCAGCTTTTGCTGATCCTGAAAGAGTTCTTATAGAAAAACCCTGATTCAGAGTGCATGTGAGATGAGGTACCAAAATAGCTGCACCTGGACTGGTTTTCCTAGAAGGGGAGGTTGGCTATTGAGCACAGCTGATTTTCCCAGACTCCCAGGCTCCCCCATGTGGTTCTTTTACTTACTGTATTGACAGAAGGAGCAGAGGGAACACCAGGGAATCTGTTCAAATTGCCACTCCAGACAGCTCTCTGCACTGTTTGTGGAGAAAAGAGTGATGGTATCCATTCAAACCAAATATGCCTACTGCAAGTATGGTGACATGCTTTTTTCTTGAGGGGCCAGGCCAAGCTGCACTCAAAATGCATGATTTGCCTCATGTACACAGTGAAGAAAATGTTCATGATTTAGAATTTGGTATTAGAGTACCCCCCGCTAACCCAGCTAAAGTTTCTTGAGAAATTTTAGTCCCCCTTTTAGAAAGGAAGGCTATTTACAGCTAAGGCTTACCACGTTAACTATCAAGACTTCTAAACCAGACCATATCATTTGTGTTCATGGTCAGTGAATTAACCAACAACTGAAGGCTTATGAAGACTTGGTCAAAGGGCGAAACTGGGGGGAGGATTCAGGTTGAGTACAATCACTTACCACAAATTGCATCAAACTCTTTAAAAAAAAATGCATTTTTATAATAAATATTTAGAGCAGATACTGGCATTAAAATCAGTATCTAAGTCAGAAGTCTTTCTTAAATGGTGAAAATATTTCAACAAACTTCTAGTAGGTTTCAAATCTTCCCAGGAGTACGTAGTTTATAAATTAGTATTAAATGGAAAACAATGAATTTTGAATAATTCACCACTTTAGTAGATCATAAATAAGGTCAAGATGCTATGAAACAAGTTAATACACAAGTTTTTGCTTCCACTTTAACAAAGTGGTGCACTTTTCTAACAGGTATGACCAGGTTTCAATAATTGCGCATTTGTCACACCCTCCACCCCCACGCTGAATCCTTTCCTTACGTGTCCTACACCTAGGGACAGAGCTACACAAGAGAGAGAGACACCCCAGTGTGTAAGTCCGGCTGCTACACACCATTTCCTTAGTGCAGAGTGATGTTGCAAATGCTGGTCAGGATCTACTGCTCGTAATTTGTCAACCACATTACACGTTCAGTACATTCATGGTTAAGTGGATTAGGTTCCTGGGTGAGCTCTCTGTGGGAGTGTTCACAGGAACCTAATTACTACTGTTCCTGTGGAAAATGTGCCCCAAGTCCCAAAAGTTGACTAAAAACCTTTGGGATATAAGCTATGTATGGGTGGGAACTACTACTAAGTGTGTCTGTTTTGGAGAGGCCAAACCGTTCAAAGCATCGTTCTGAAAACTACTGGCTGCTAAAATGAAATGTTGGCTTTCTCCTTCACATATAGTAAATTCACTTTAACTATAATTTCTAATACTGAGAAAGAGTGAAGCCATTCAGACTAGTGAGACATAACTGACCTATGGGATTTACAAAGCTGTTTTATTAACTAAGATGAATCTTCTTACAACAAAAAGAAAAATGTCTAATATGTAATGAACGAAAAAAAATGTTTATCCTAAATAATCACTGAATACAAAATCCACAGCTTAACAGTGTGATTTAAAGAGAAAGCAGGAGAGCATGCAATTGCTCTAACACAGGGTTAGAAATAAAAGGTAAAAGTACATGTGTTTTTGGTAATTCTAAATATACAAATATAATATTTACCATATCTACCCTGTAGTGTAGAACTGCTTAATTCCCAAATATACGTAATTCAAAAACCTTAAGGAAACATTAAAAATGTTCCAGGCTACTTTACTGAACATTAATGAATATTGAGTTCATGAGATATTAGAGCTAAAAATACTACTGTTTTTTAAAGTTAAATGGCTAAGAGAATATTAAGGTGCCATTATTTTACTCTTCTTTTAATCCCACAGATGGCTTTTTATGTTAAAGGGATCAATTATGTTAAAAGGAGCTTGATTTGACAAACAGATTCCAGAATCAGAGTTGTTCTCTTGGTACAATGTCAATTTTTTTTTAAACATTTCCAAAAGCATTTTCATAGCTATCTACCTAAATAACTCTAAACAGCTTTTAATCAAGGGGTCCCTATATAACACTCCTTTTATCCTACACTGTGGCTATTGGACGGAACCCCTGTTGTGGGAAAGTTCTCTAGGTTCTGATCTGACCCTCAAAACAACATCCATGTTTAGTATTAAATGACTGACCTCTGGGGAATAAGGAATCGAAGGTGTTGAGAGGCACAGAACTGATGTTTTGGTTGAGGAGAAGGGTGAAAATCAAGTTGGAACACCTAGTCCCTTCTACAATCAAGTCCTAACTATACCATAATAAAGTCTCAACCAACCTGATTAGTTTTTACCCTTTAGGAATCACATACTATACACTGATTAGATACTGAAGAAAATAAAGAAAAACATTTGAAAATACATGAAGAAATAGAAACATGGAAATTTCTCACAAGGCCCTGGATCAAAAAAATTTACAAAAAGATCTTTTGAAAATAATCACTACTTGTGAGCTTAATACACACAGAGATTCACTTTGTTTAAACTAAGTCATGTTAACTTACCAATAAAATAGTAAACAAACCAACATTTTAAACAATTTTATAAATTACCTGTCATTTCTTTTTGTCAATGTCACTCTCTCAACAATATACAAAAATAACACTACAGCACTATCCACCTAACCTGTCTCCATCTCTTGCAAAGTCCTGGGCCCTGGAAAGAGACTGGTCATCAATCTTCACTGTAGAGGTCCCCCGCAAAGGGCAGGTGCATGTGGCTGCCAGTGACATTGGGCAATCGAGATAAGTCCGGCAGGCTCTGGATCCGGGACCTGAGTTCTTTGCGCACCAGGGAAACTCTGGCTAACTTGCGCTTGTATTCCTGTAACATCAAACCACTCTCATTAGCACTGTGGGAGTTCAGAGAGGAGCTATCTAGCTTATCCAGCTAATGCTCTGCAAAAAAATCTGATAAAGCATTCAGTTTATGCTGAAAAACAAGGTTATGTGAGCCTTAGGATCAAGGGAGGGATTTGGGAAATACTCAAGTAGAGAAACTTATTCTTAGGAAAAACTACAATGTTAAATTGCTGCTTCACACCTGTAAAAAGAAGACTAACATATTAATGTGTCAATATTTAACTGAAGCACATAGGATTCTCAGGTATACCGGGGCAAGGATAAGAAAAAGTATATATTTATTTCCACAAGCTTAAAATAAAATGTAGCAGTGTTTTTGACTATAAATGCTGGCAAAAAACCACAGGAGTATTATCAGTATCTTTGAGTTTATCTCGAATAGAAACCAGATGCTTCATTATTACATCATTTTTCACATTTATCACTACTTTGAAATGATCAGACCAACTGCTAGTATTACTTAAAAGTAAAGAAGCATGTATTACTATACAAGTTTTATTACTTCAATAACTATTTCAATATAACTTTTTCCTATTGTTATGCCTTTTATTTTCTACATTTAAAATATTTAACTTGAGAAGGGGTCCAAGGCTTCATAGGCTTACCAAAGGATCTCAATGGCACAAAAGGAAAAAAACTTAGGAAACCCTGCAAACAGCAGACTAAGGTACCAGACTAGAAACCAATAAAGATCATGTTTGGCTTAGGGGGAACAGGCCATTCTCTGTAGCAGAAATATCTTTTATTAATAACTGAAGTTTTCAGACTTCAACCATAAGAGAGGAACCTTCTTTACTCCATCACCTAATAGAGGCAAGGTGTGAAGAGGGGAATCAAGAAGTTAACTATTATTTCCTCTGTAAAGACTAGAAACTTTTCCTCCCTCTGACCAAGGGTAAGCTCCCCAAGACAGAGCAGGTGAGTGAGAAGCTTTCATCTGAGATAGAAGGCTTATCCACAAGGAGGCCCTTTTTGTTTCTCAACTCTGAATCTCCTAGGAAATTTTTGGAGAAACTCAGAATTCTCAAAAGAACATCAGCCTCATTGACCATCAATTAAATGAGAACCTCTGGAAGCAGGTCCAGAGCTCTTGAATTTTGTAAAAGCTCCCCCAAAGGATGCTAATATATGAGCCACTTCTCTATAGGTTTTGTCTAAAAATGAAATCAGGGAAGCTTCTCTGTATTACTGAGTTCCCTCTTTTAAAGAACCACCACTAATATGCCTGGGGAAAGGAGTCAGTCAGAATTACTATATCCCAACCACTCTAATGCAACGTGGGAAAGAGGGTTTCTGAAGCACACTGGGGAAGTGGGCACCCTGGCAGACAAAGCCAACGAGGTTGAAAGCTGGGCACGTTGTAGGACAGCTGTGGACATGTCAGAGAGGTGTCGATTCTTGCCATGTCTGCCTGTCCTTGTACTTTTAATCCATCATGAAGGTCGAGGTTGAGTAAGGGAGTTTAATAGGGATCTAAAACCTCAAGGTTAAGACTTTCCTGTTCCCTTCTCCCCTTTGCCAGTGACACTCTGGCACAGCAGGTAGGTTTCCGTACAGCAGCTCCAAGTGGCACACAGCAGAGCAGCAAGGTGTTCTTTCTAGCTACACACTTTTCAGTCCATGCACATCTCCACCCTTAGCACATTTCCTCAGAATACCCTGGTGGGGGCGGAGGCAGACACATACCTCGATCTGTCCCGTCTGTGTGCATGCTCAGGGGCTTCAGCTGTCTCTGACTCTTTGCGACCCCATGGCAGGCTCCTGTCCATGGGATTTCCCAGCAAGAATACTGGAGTGGGTTGCCATGCCCTCCTCCAGATCTTCCCCACCCAGGGATAGAACCCATGGCTCCTCCATCTCCTGCATAGCAGGCAGATTCTTTACCACTGAGCTACCAGGCCCCCATTTGTCCCTGTCTGTACTAAATCATTCTTTAATAAGTAACACTTAAAGTACTCCGAGGTTAGCACGTAGATTCAGATGCTGTTCAAACATGCACAGAAGTAATTTCTCTGCTCCTCTTGAGGCTAGATGTCCTGAGAAGTCTCATGTGCTTTCAGTGATCATTACTGCCCATCCTAATTTCAAGTTTCTAGCAACCACACAGGCTGTTCTTGTTACTGAGATTTATCTTAATCCTTCGATTCAAAGGATCTATGGCAATTAAAAACCCTTTACCAACTGGTGACATTGCATACAAAAACCTGGTAAACATCAACAAAAGCTGCCCTTTATTGGATGTCTGCTGATACACCAGGCATTAAAAAAAGAACCCATTTCATCCTCTCAGTAATCCTGTGAGAAGACTGATTATCCCTCACAAACAGTAAAAATCAGGCTTTCCTCAATTAGGAACAAAAGTAGTAACCAAAAATTTTCTTCTACTGTCAGAATCGGACTTTCATCTGAAAGACAAAAGATTTAAGAAGTCGTGGTCAACCATCTGATGTCAGCCTGAAGAAAAAACCAGACGAAACCTGATTACCCAATACTATGATCCAGGCCACAGTTCTGAAGGTCTTAAATTGCCTCACTGGATTCCACAGGCTGGTTTCCTATGGCAACGATGCTTACAATAAGAGGTGTGTGTTGTTCTGAAACTGAGGCTCTACCTCAGACGTGGAGGTTGAGAATACTGGGGCACTGATAACCCCTGCCCACCGCCCCTACCCACCCCAACCCCCCATTCTCCCGCCGTTCCGGAGGTAGCAGTCTTCACAAGCAGTTGAGAGGAACACAGGCTGCTGCACCCCTCCCCTTCACCTAGAGTTTAGGTCCTATAGCAGGGGGAGCATTTAGAGAAGAGCCTGCCATCGTCTCCACCCATAGTTCCACAGTCCCAACTCACAGACTTTACAGGAGGAAAGAAACAGGTAATAAAACAGCGCCCTCCTGGAGTGAGAACAAATATCTAACTGACCTCAAAACAAAATCAGTATCTGGAAGAGATTCCTGCAGGCCCATGTTCATCGCAGCACTGTTCACAATAGCCAGGACAGGGAAACAACCTAAGTCTCTGCCAACAGATGAACGGATAAAGATGTGGTACGTATGTACAATGGAGCACTCAGCCACGAGAATGAAGGCAATTCTGTCATTTGCAACAACCCGGACAAACCTAGAAGACACTGCTGTTGTTTACGGTCACTAAGCTGGGTTCGACACTTTTGTGACCCCATGAACTGTAGCCTGCCAGACTCCTTGGTCCATGGGATTCTCCAGGCAAGAATACTGGAGTTGGTTGTCATTTCCTTCTCCAGGGGATCTTCCCACAACAGGGATTGAACCCAAGTCTTCAGCATTGCAGGTGGATTCTTTACCACTGAGTAAAAAAATTAGCCAAAGACAAATACTACATCATCTCACTTACATGTGGACCCTTAAAAAAAAAAAAAGATGAACTCACAGAAACAGAGTAAGAGTGATGCTGACCAGAGACTGGGGTGCTGGCTGGGGGGAGATGGCAAGATGCCGGTCAATGGTAGAAGCCTTCAGTTATAAAATGAATATGCTCTGGAGGTCTAATGTCGAGATGCTGATTATAGTCAATAATACTGAGTACACCTGGTATCTGCTGAGAGTAGACCTTATGTTCTCATCACCAAAAAGGAAAGAGAGAAAAAGTAATGCTGTGTAGTGAGGAATATATTCATTAACCTGATTGTTAGTAATCATTTCACAAAGAATACTTATGTCAAATCATCCCACCATCCTCTGTAAATATACAAAATTTTATGTGACAGTTTCACCTCAATGAAGCTGAAGTTGGGGGCAAAGAAACATCTCTTTTTATTCTTAGTAAATAGAAAAGGCCACTATAGCTAAGTCCCTTTTGGTTTTCTCATTCTTTTCTAACTAAACCTGCATTTTGCAAAAATGGCTTTCAAAATTTTTGTATTTTATCCTAAAGAACTTCTTTTTCCTACAAGAATTTAGCTCTGTTCCAGCAACAAAGAGGATCTGAATTCTAAAGTTTAAAAAAAAAAGAAAAAAATTGCTGAAAAGCCAAAGCATTAAAAAATCAGGCCCTTTCCCTTAGTAATAAATACTGAACTGATATATATGCCCTTCACTGCAAAAGTACAATGTTCTATTTTATGTTGTCTTTTTAAAATTTTTATTTTTTAATTGAAGTATAGTTGATTTATAGTTGTTGTAAACCCTCCGGTGTACAACAAAAATGATTAAGTTATATAGAACATACATAAAAGAATATCTATATTCTGTTCTTTTTCAGATCCCTTCCCATTACAGGTTAAGATGTTGAATATAGTTCCCTCTGCTATCCAGTACGTCCTCGTCATCTACTTTAGATACAGTAGTCTATACCTGTTCATCTCAAATTCCAGTCTATCCCTTCCAGCCTTTCCCCCTTTGGTCTCTTTTTTCTTTTGTTCTCTTCTGTGATTTGTTGACTATCTTCAGTACTTTTTTGGATTACTTCTTGTTTATGTCTACTATACATTTTGGGGTTTGCGATTACCCTAGGTTTTGGTATAGTCTATATAAATACGTATTATAAGTCACTGATCTTTCAATTTCAAACACATTTTAAACACCCTGCCATTTATACTCTCCTCTCTAGGTTACATTTTGGTTTTGGTATAGTCTATATAAACACGTATTATAAGTCACTGATCTTTCAATTTCAAACACATTTTAAACACCCTGCCATTTATACTCTCCTCTCTAGGTTACATTTTGATAACGTATTTTACATCTAATTGCTCTGTGTATCCTTTAACTGCTTACTGTGGACACAGGTGTGATTTTACTACTTTTGTCTTTTAATCTTTCTAGCTTTGTGTGTGGGTGATTTCCTTAATGTTTTCTTTTACTTGTGAGCTTTTTCATCTCTTAGCCTGTTTCTAGTTGTGGCCTCTTCTTTTTCAGCTAGAGAAGTTCCTTAAACGTTTTTTTGTAAAGCTGGTCTGGTGGAGCTGAATTCTTCTGTTACTTCTCTATAAAAGCTTTTGATTATCCATCAAATCTGAAGGAGAGTCTTGTGGGTAAAGTATTCCTGGTTGTAGGCTTTTCCATTTCACTCACTTCTGGCCTGCAGTTTCTGCTAAAAAAAAATCAGCTGCCATTTTTTGAACCAATGTTTTACCTCATTTCCTGCCAACTGTTTACATGAGTTATTTTACTTCTCCCTTGTTATTCCCCACTCATTCAACAAGGCCTATATTTTTATTCTTAATTTACTTGCCAGATCTTCACCAACACCACACTCAAACGGCAATGCTCATGTATATTTCAATATCAATCAATCAGGAGGTGCAATCTATCTTGTGTGCAGTGAAAGTGGGATAGAGCTAGGTTGAAATTTGAACCACTAGAAACACTCTTCTTTACAGCTAATATTGAGTATCGCATGTTGTGTCCAAATTTTCTCATTTCACATGACCTATTTTAAGATCAATCTTTGCCACAGAAGCTTTTCCTACTGTGGTTTCACACCTGCTACTATTCAAGTTAGTTCTGAACTTAAATACTACTGTTCTGTTCTCTGGTTTTTATATCCATAACTGGGGAAAACACACTTCGTGTCTATCTGTATTCCTTATAGTGTCCAGCAGAGCACAGGGTATGAACAAGTAGGTCCCCAGTGGATTCTCCTGGAAATTAAGTCAAAAGATCTGGATACAAGTACTGCTGTGAAAATGCTGCATTCAATATGCCAGTAAATTTGGAAAACTCAGCAGTGGCCACAGGACTGGAAAGGTCAGTTTTCATTCCAATGCCAAAGAAAGGCAATGCCAAGGAAGGTTCAAACTACTGCACAATTGCACTCATCTCACACACTAGCAAAGTAATGCTCAAAATTCTCCAAGCCAGGCTTCAACAGTACATGAACCAAGAACTTCTAGATGTTCACGCTGGATATAGAAAAGGCAGAGGAACCAGAGATCGAATTGCCAACATCCGCTGGATCATAGAAAAAGCAAGAGAATTCCAGAAAAACATCTACTTCTGCTTCACTGACCATGCTTAAGCCTTTGTGTGGATCACAACAAACTGTGGAAAATTCTTAGAGACGGGAATACTTGACCACCTTACCTGCCTCCTGAGAAACCAGTTTGCAGGTCAAGAAGCAAGTTAGAATCGGACATGGAACAATGCACTGGTTCCAAATTGGGAAAGGAGTACGTCAAGGCTGTATATTGTCACCTTGCTTATTTAACTTATATGCAGAGTACAACATGCGAAATGCCACGGTGGATGAAGCACAAGCTGGAATCACAACTGCTGGGAAAAATATTAATAACCTCAGAAATGCAGATGACACTAGCCTTATTGCAGAAAGCAAAGAGGAACTGAAGAGCCTCTTGATGAAGTGAAAGAGGAGTGAAAAAGCTGGCTTAAAACTCAACATTCAAAAAACTAAGATCATGGCATCTGGTCTCATCACTTCATGGCAAAAAAAAGGGGAAACAATGGAAATAATGAGTTTATTTTCTTGGGCTCCAAAATCACTGAGGATGGTGACTGCAGCCATGAAATTAAAAGACGCTTGCTCCTTGGAAGAAAAACTATGACCAACCTAGACAGCATATTAAAAAGCAGAGACGTTAGTCGACAAAGGTCTGTTTGGTCAAAGCTATGGTCTTTCCAGCAGTCATCTATGAATGCGAGAGTTGGACCATAAAAAAGTTAAGCACCAAAGAATTGATGCTTTTGAACTGTAGTGTTGGAGAAGATACTTGAGAGTCCCTTGGACAACAAGAAAATCCAACCAGTCGATCGTAAAGGCAATCAGTTCTGAATATTCATTGGAAAGACTGCTGCTGAAGCTGAATCTCCAATACTTTAGCCACCTGATGTAAAGAACGACTCTTTGGAAAAGATCCTGATGCTGGGAAAATTTGAAGGCAGGAGAATGGGACGACAGAGGACGAGATGGGATCACTGATTCAGTGAACATGAATTTGAGCAAGCTCTGGGAGCTGGTGATGGACAGGGAAGCTCGGTGTGCTGCAGTCCATGGGGTCGCTGGGTCAGACACAGCTGAGTGACTGAACTGAAATGCTTCCTCCATTTATTACCTATAATCTTAGGCAACATGCCCTAAGATTATCTAAGCCTCAGTTGCTTCCTTTATACGATATGGGTATCTATTTTATCGGGCTGTGAGGCCTAAATAAGTTAATTTTGGAAGTTTTCAAACCATGAAGTGTCATATGACGGTGGTTATCATTCTGAGATGGCATCAGAACCATTGTGCATCAAGAACAGCCAAGAGAATAAATGTCCTGAAATGTGGATTTCTTAGTCACTTTAGGGCTGACCCAGATACAGTTGTTCTAACATTCCAGTTCTTAAAATAAATGTCTTCACTATTTCTGAATTTAAATGTATATATAAGGGCAAACTTTTTCTTGCAGATGCCACTAAGAAGTCTGCTCTCTTCTTTCATACATGACTATGACTTAAAAAAAAAAAAACTTAGAATTTCAATTGTGTCCAGGTGAGGATCGTTAATAGCCAATAAAGGCTGTGGTCAACAATTTCAAGCATCATGCCTACCATGCTCCAGCCCTTCCTTCCTACCTACTTCCTGAGGGACAGCTGCTGCAGCAAAGGAAAACATCAAGTTAGGAAGCCCAGTCCTGATTCTAGTGAGCAAGCTGTGTAGCTTCTCTAGGAACCAGGTCTGAGTGTAATCCAGGTTCCACAATACTCTGAACACAAGGTTTTGACAAATCAGTCTTTCATCTGTGGAATCAATCTTCAGCATCCCCTTCAAGTATAAAATATGATTGGGCCGGATAACAACCAGTTTTAAAAGACATACATAATAGGATATTTTTTTAGTCAAGAAAACATGGACATCTTAGCATGTTGGGGTTATTAAAGACTTTGCCACAACAGTTACTTCTTAAAGATGAAGTCCGTAATATTTCCACATAACATCTTATTTATATAGTATTCTTAGGTGTACCTATGCAAACACCTAAGCAATTTAATTTCTCCCTTTATGACTGTATGTATCCTTAATTTGATAGGAACATACTTGAGAATCTTGGGTTACAATGAATTAATGTTAAAGGTAGAGCTAGTTATCTTCATTCCAAACAGTATCAAGACATAATCTTCAGAACATATTATAAGAACCCCTTAGGCTGATGATAATGCTCACAATCCTGGTTCCTTTTATTGTTCTTCTGCAGAACTCTACATGGCTTTGTTCTTTGATATGTATTTTATTATGTCTTCTGCCTCTCTCTAGATGTTATCAAGTCTTTCTTATATGACTTTCTTCAAATAACTATTAATAGAAGCTCCAATTCTCACTTTTGAGAATCCACCATAATTTAACTTCATTTTGCTTTTCCTGGTGTTGGGACTCTTTGCTAGGTTAGACAGGAAAAGTTACCCAAAGAATTTAATATCAAGATTTTTTTACTAACATTTTTTTAAAAAAAAAAAACAAGGCCAAGAAATTCCAGTGTCAGGAAAATTAGTCAAGTCTGTGTCGTCTCCAGGGAACAGAGTATAAAGCAGGTAAAGATCTCAGTAGTTTGCCCTAACCTGTCATCTAGAAAACAACTACCCTGGGAGGGGGATTCAGGATTGGGAGCTCGTATACACCCGTGGTGGATTCATGTCAGTGTATGGCAAAACCAATACAGTATTGTAAAGTAAAATAAAGTAAAAAAAAAAAAAAAAAGAAAGAAAACAAATACCCAAATTTAGTTTGGTATACATTCCTGAAATTTTTCAAAATTATAATAATTAAAATATTTTAAAAATATCAAATCCTTTCTATTTTCTTTTCACAGTATCCTATTTGTCTCTTGAAGGGCCCATTTTTCCTTGACCATCTGCAGAAAAGTTCTACCTTTTAGTGGGAAATACTTTAGCATAAATGAATGTTATCTATCACTGTCTTACATTGTTCAGCTCCTTCGAGGGCTGTCATTTTCTTAAGTATTCTAAAAGCAGATTTTACCTTAAAATATCCTTGAAAAAGGTAATTCCCACCTGTTAATAAGTTATGATTCTACTAGCACAAAGGCTCATTAGCCTTCTGGATTAACAAGTAGAAAAAAGATTCAATATTTACTCAGGGACTAAGATTTCTGCAGGGAACCCAATGCCTACCTGGCTAGCAGCTGGGTTTTTAAAAAGTCAGTAATGCTAAATTATAATGAGGGTAGATACTGTTACAAATAAGCTTTATACATTTCTAGATTCATCAAGTATGATCCTAATTAAAATTTTGATGTGCTGACTAAATGTCAAACACTGTTCTAAGTGGCCCATTTAATCTTCATAGGAATAGATTATTATTATCCATGCATTACAGGGCTTCCCTGGTGGTTCAGCTGGTAAGGAATCTGCCTGCAATGCCGGAGACCTGGGTTCACTCCCTGGGTTGGGAAGATCCCCTGGAAATGGGAATGGCTACCCACTCCAGCATTCTGGCCTGGAGAATTCCATAGACAGTATAGTCCATGGGGTCGCAAAGAATTGGACAGGACTGAGTGACTTTCACAGATAATAAAACTAAAGCACAATCGCTGCTGCTGCTGTTTAGCGGCTAAGTCACGTCCAATTCTTTATGACCCCATGGACTGTAGCCCGCCAGGCTCCTCTGTCCATGGGATTTCCCAGGCAAGAATACTGGAGTGTATTTCCTTCTCCAGGGAATCTTCCCGACCCAAGGATCAAACCTGCATCTCCTGCTTGGCAGGCAGATTCTCTACCACTGAGCCACCAGGGAAGTCCAAAGCACAATTAACCACTTGTTAAGAAACTTCCTCTAAAGTCAAGAAAGGCTGCAAACCGACAATCTGGCTTCAGAGTCTTCATACTTAACCATTATTCTATCTTACCTCTCATATCTAGAATTGTTACTGGTATGGGTATTCTGAAGAAGTGTTATCCAACTGAAATCTACTTTACATCGAATACAGGATTACCACAACCACAGGACTAACAGGTCCCTAAAACTCAAAACCCAACACATTAAGGAAACAAACTGTGACTTATAGTAGGTAGTCTATCTCTTCATTAAAACACCTCTGGAATTTCCTGTAGTGGAGAGATGTCATTTTCACATGAGTAACAGCATATGGGGTTAAAGATTTTTAAAAAGTGGGGGGTGGGGGGGCAGGGAAGGGGACAAATGATAGTAATTGCAGCAACACAGAGACACAAGAGAAAAGAAACAAGAAAAGGTAAAGGGCCAGTCCAATAAGCAATGATGCCCAGCATTTCAGGGAAGTTGAAGCTATTGCCAATTATCACTTTTGACATTGGAAGGGGAGCATGAGCCAGGAGCCTACAGGTCACTTCTCTGTGAGTAACTTCAAAATCAAATGGAAAGAAGGAATTTAAGGAAGTAAGATGTAACACATTAATTTTTCTACTCATCTTATATTTACCCTAGGAAGTAGACTTAATCACACTTTCTTGAAATTTTCATTACTTTTTAGCCTAAATTATTTTCATCTCCTGTGTGCCTTTTAGTCTCACTCCCTAAGAAAATGTTATCCAGTTACTAAAGAATCACACTATCTCAGGGTCATGGAGGTCAGCTAATTTGGTATTTCCCAAATTGGGTGTCCAGTAGGTTTTCCAGTATGTCATGTATGGATGTGAGAGTTGAACTACAAAGCTGAGCGCCGAAGAATTGATGCTTTTGAACTGTGGTGTTGGAGAAGACTCTTGAGAGTTCATTGGACTGCAAGGAGATCCAACCAGTCAATCTTAAAGGAAATCTGTCCTGAATATTCATTGGATGGACTGATGCTGAAGCTGAATCTCCAATACTTTGGCCACCTGATGCAAAGAACTGACTCACTGAAAAAGACCCTGATGCTGGGAAAGATTAAAGGTGGGCTAAGGGGATGACAGAGGATGAGATGGTTGGATGGCATCAGTGATTCAATGGACCTGAGTTTGAGTAAGGTATGGGAGTTGGTGATGGACAGGGAAGCCTGGCATTCTGCAGTCCATGGGGTCACAAAGAGTCAGATCCAACTGAGTCACTGAACTGAAATTGGGTGTCCTGCAAAATATTGCTACACAAGGCTTTAACAGGCAGGCCATAAACCAGGGATTCTAGGCTGTTCAAGAGCACATATAGCTTCTTTGTGACATCCCTACTCCCGTCTCCAACGTGCTCATGTCCAGAATGAAGCTTCATAAGAGATTCTGGTTTGTAACATTCCTCAAAAACGCTGACATACATAACACAGGCAAACATTAGAGCCAACATCTCTCTTGTTCTTGTCATTCAATCTCTTCTTGATCACCTTCAGCAACAGCAAACACTGCATTCTCTTTTAAAGAACAGTTTCACTGAATACAGAATTCTAGGAAGGAATTTCTCCCAACACTTTTCACTCCACTCTTCTTGGTGTGGTTCTGCTGTAATTCTTTTCCTACAGTTAAGAATTTATTTTTTTTCAACTTTTCCCAAGGTTTTCTCTTTGCATTTCGTTTTCTGAAAGTGTTAGTTGCTCAGTCATATCCAACTCTTTGCAACCCCATGGACTATACAATGCATGAAATTTTCTAGGTCAGAACACTGGAGTGGGTAGCCATTTTCTTCTCCAGGGTATCTTCCTGACCCAGGGATCAAACTGGGGTCTCTCAAATTACAGGTAGATTCTTTACCGTCTGAACCACCTGGGAAGCCCCAATACACCTAAGTGCAAACTACATTTTTTATATCCTGTCAAGTATTTGTCCTCTCAGTTTCCTGGGTCAGTTTGATGTCTTGTCATTAATTTCGGAATTTCTTCTGCTTCATTTGTTCTCCTTCTGATATCCCAAGCAAATGTTATGTTACACTTTTCCAAACTGCCCATAATTCTTGAATATTCTAGGTTTGGTTTTTGTTTTGGAGAAAAGGTTGTTGCTGTTGTTCTATTTTCTTTTTGCATCTAAATTGGGAAAATCTCTACTGATGGATTATCAAGCCCAAATTTTTTTTTCCCTCAGCAGTGTCCAGTCTACTGAGATGATCATCAGAAGCATTCATGTCAATGTTTATTCCTAGCATTTAAAATTTGTTTTTGATTCTTTAAGCATTTTCACCTCTACTTTTATCTGTTCTTGCATGGTGTCTATTCTTCATTAGAATGTTAACATATTAATCAATTATATTCCTATTTGTGTCATACAAGAATCTACTTCTGACTTCTTGTTTTGTCTCTTCAGGCTGTTCCTTGTCTTTTGGCATGTTTTGCAATTTTTCAAAAGCCAGACAATAAAAAACTGAGGTAAACAGATCTTTATCTTAAGGTTTTACATTGGTCTGGCCAGGATTTGGGCTGTTTTTAAGGTTTGCTGCAGATGTAGATAGCTTAGGCTTTTTGAAACACATTACTTTCATAGTCCTTTCACATTAGGCCAGATGTAATTGGAAGAATGGTCTTGTCATTTGGAATACATCCACTGGTCCTAATTAGGCCTTCTTACATAAACAACTCTTCTCTCCCAATAGCTTTCAAAGAATCTGAGGACAAGTAGCACGTAAGTTATGCCTGTCCTTAAGTCTGATCTCCCCATTTGTTCAACTGTCCAACGTACTTTGTCTTTATTTCCTTTGCCATCCTGACCCCTGCCTCTGAATACACTGTGGTAATTCCCTTTGCTAATGCAGAATCCAGCCCAAGTTAAATACATAAATCCAGCTGTTGTTTAACAAGCATCCAATGAAACAGAACTTATTTTCACATTCTGAACATTTAGTGTAGCTTAAGCCTCTTGATGAAAGTGAAAGAGGAGAGTGAAAAAGTTGGCTTAAAGCTCAACATTCAGAAAACGAAGATCATGGCATCCGGTCCCATCACTTCATGGCAAATAGATGGGGAAACAGTGTAAACAGTGTCAGACTTTATTTTTTTGGGCTCCAAAATCACTGCAGATGGTGACTGCAGCCATGAAATTAAAAGACACTTACTCCTTGGAAGAAAAGTTATGACCAATCTAGATAGCATATTCAAAAGCAGAGACATTACTTTGCCCACTAAGGTTTGTCTAGTCAAGGCTATGGTTTTTCCAGTAGTCATGTATGGACGTGAGAGTTGGACTGTGAAGAAGGCTGAGCACCGAACAATTGATGCTTTTGAACTGTGGTGTTGGAGAAGACTCTTGAGAGTCCCTTGGACTGCAAGGAGATCCAACCAGTCCATTCTGAAGGAGATCAGCCCTGGGATTTCTTTGGAAGGAATGATGCTAAAGCTGAAACTCCAGTACTTTGGCCACCTGATGTGAAGAGTTGACTCACTGGAAAAGACTTTGATGCTGGGAGGGATTGGGGGCAGGAGGAAAAGGGGACGACCGAGGATGAGATGGCTGGATGGCATCACTGACTCAATGGATGTGAATCTGAGTGAACTCCAGGAGTTGGTGATGGACAGGGAGGCCTGGTGTGCTGCAATTCATGGAGTCGCAAAGAGTTGGACACGACTGAGCGACTGAACTGAACACTGTTTATGTTACTACAGCTTTATCACCATGCTAACAGCTACATGACCCCTGTTTTCTCAAGAAATGATGCCAAGCCATACTGATGCCAAGCCATACTGATGCCAAGTCATACTGATGCGGTTAGCTTACAGAAATCTAAATGCAGGAACTGAGAGTGGAAATTTTTAAGTGATAATGAAAGCAATGCAAGAGTCAGAGATTCTCCATTCAGTTTGCACTGGTTATGGACCAATGGTTATTAAATTGTGAGACACAGATGCGTATTAGAGGCAGCTTTAATTCAACTAAAGTTGTAAACAAATCTGGGCAATGTGCATTTTTCAAAACTTTTGGCCACTCAGAAAATTTAAAAAATGACAATGCTCTCATATTCTATAATCTGATGTTTCATGAACAAATTTGGGGGCGGGGGAGGCGGTCACACAGCATATGAGGTCTTGGTTGCCAGAACAGCGCCCCCTACAGTGGAAGCACACTTTTAACCCCAGATGGGAACCAGGGATGTCCCAAACACACTTTTTCTTTAATCAAAGAAAACTGAACACATTTATCTATGGTCCCAAAAGTTAAAAAGTAACTGATATCTCATTAAGATTTAGAACACAGAACACATTACTGTAGCATAATGTATTCAGCATCCAATAAGTTATAAAAATTTATCAAATTTACTGATAATGATCTGCCTCATTAATACGTGTATTTCATTGTATGTAAAATTATCTCAACTTTAAAATGCACTAGGTATTAATCCTAAAAAACACCAAGAATACTACTTTATGATGGAATAATATCACTATATATTAGAAAGCTTCCAAGAATGAAATTGGCTTTGCTTTGAAGCAGCACCTTTCTTCATAACCTAAGTAAGCATGACCAAATTTGACATGTTTTACAAAGAAATTTTGCTTTAGGAAGCTATGCCAAAATTCTTTCTGTGAGATTATATTAGTATGAATGACATAAGGGTCTCTTTAAAATTTTAACTACCTAAGAAGTTCACATTTTACTTCAACAAAAATGGTATGTGCAATGGTATCAAAATTACCAAGACAAATTCTAACATGAATTGTACTTCAAAAAGGAGTAGACAAATAAATTAGAAGGTACAGTTACCAAAAACACCACTCCCCCAATATATTACAATGGTGCATTGAAGGACTGAGCTTAGAGAGGTAGTGAGGACTTGTATTAAACAGATTAACTTCTAGTATTTTTGATAGTAAATATCTCCCCCAAACAGTATGTCATACGGACCTAGGTCTTCCAATAGATCCACAACTGATATATCCTACATGGATAAACGGACCTCTTTCCTAAGGCTTCAGCTGTCTTTTAAATAAAGGAAACCAAAGATACAATGAATGCTGCTGCTAAGTTGCTTCAGTCGTGTCCAACTCTGTGCGACCCCACAGACGGCAGCCCACCAGGCTCCCCCGTCCCTGGGATTCTCCAGGCAAGAATACTGGAGTGGGTTGCCATTTCCTTCTCCAATGCATGAAAGTGAAAAATTAAAGTGAAGTCGCTCAGTCGTGTCCGACTCTCAGCAACCCCATGGACTGCAGCCTACCAGGCTCCTCCATCCATTGGATTTTCCAGGCAAGAGTACTGGAGTGGGGTGCCATTGCCTTCTCTGACAATAAATGCTAGCCACCTATAATGTTGTTTTAAAAAGTCACCATCACAAACACTTTTTTAGAGGATGAGACTGAATATATGCAACTATTTAAAACAAAACAGTGGAGTGAAATACACTGAAATATTAAAAATCATTGTTTTCAGAGAGGCTGATATAAACTCTTGAGCTGGAATTTTTCCAGTACTTTCCAAATTTTCTGTAATAAACATTTATTGTTTTTATGATGGGAAAGCGTTTTAGGAATAAAAGGCAAAGAGAAACTTTAAACTCTGCATACAAACTTACTCAGCAGTTTCCAACTATATGATGAAGAATGGGGGCAAAGTAAAAAGCACTGAATTTTAGAGTTTAAACAGATCTCATAAACCATTAGGTTTGATATCTGCATTTTGAAGATGAGGGGGAAAAGAGGTTTATATTACACAACTTCAAACCAAAAGTTCTAAAACCCATAACTCTCTGGTTCATTATTCTAATCCAAACTTCATACTCACTGAAGGCTAATCAAGATAAATATCCAAGTTGGATGTAAATCTGTACATTGAGTCTGGCTGTAACTCTTTTAACATTTTTGTAATTATGCTTACAATGGTATTTTTAATCTGTGATTTTTTATAAGATTAAGAAAGTACACTGAAATGTTATCAGGGCTAAGTAGTTTTAATATATTCATTTTAATGTAATTATTTTAATATATTTTTCAAATTTCCTTTGAAGATAATATTAATACCTCAGTGCTTCAGTGTTCTCATTCATAAAACAGTATCCACCTCATATAGTCACAAATATAGGATTAGTACCTAGAACTGCACCTTCACAAAGAGTAAATGCAAGTATTCATTATAATAATAAAATTATAAATTGTCTCCTTAGAATGGCGTTTAACTGCAGTATCAGGTTTCAGGTTAGACACTGGTCATTTTTCACCCATATGATGTATGGAAAATGTTTCCTTTATTCAGGATTGGGATATTTCATGCAAGAGGCCAAAGATTTTTGGTAATCTAAATAAAAACTAATAAGCTCTTAGAGGCTGTGAAGACAACCTATTTTCTGACGGATACTAAGTAGGGATGGGGCAGGATCTCCACGTGTGTAGGCATTCTCAGTAGTTTACATCACTATGTTGGACTTTTCTGTTAACTATTTCTTAGGGGAAAATTCTTCCCTCTGAATCTGCTGTCTTATGTATTGCCCTTCAAAGAATGCCTGGTGATTCCAGTGATGTTACTTTGTGACCAGATTGTTATGTACAACTTACTTGGGTTGTCATTAAAGTGGACAAGATCCAAGATCAATTATCCCAGTGAATGATTTTCCAGAAACAGGTGACCCCCATTACTCCTGGGCCTCACCAGCTTGGAGGAAACACTGCCCTTTCCCTCTGCTCCAAGCTCCAATACAGACACAAATGCCTCACCACTGCTACCTGGCCCAGGAAGAGAGGGAAGTGACCTTCCTGTTTCCACAGCAGCACCCTTAGTCACTGTGTGTTGTTCCAACCTCCTGCTTCCACTTCGGAGCTTAGAATATTTAAGCAAATGCTCTCATCTTGAGGAGGGCACATGCCAAGATGTGGTTTATTTCTTCAATTCCTATCAGTGATCCACCTTCAAAGTAGACTGCCATTTGAGGGGGGAGGGCACCCATATCATTTATCTTATTAGAGTGGAACTATTATATACATATTTAATAAATATAACTTCTCCATTTTATCTATCTGTATCTTTTAAGCAATCTTTATCAGTCACTATAAACAGGATTTTCTGGTGCAATAGGAACGTTCTGTATCTGCACTATCCAACAGAGGACCAAAGAGCCACAGGTGGCTACTAATCATCTGAAATATGGCTAATACTGATAACAAATTTTATTCAACTGTAATTAAACATCACTGTGGCTAGTGGCTACTGGGTAGTGCAGCTCCTTATCTCTTTACATTTCACCTCAACTCCATGTGTGTCTCCAATTCATTTTTCTTCCTTAAATTTCATTTCATCCCCCTCTCTTCACTGTATCTACCTTTCAGTTCAGTTCAGTAGCTCAGTCGTGTCCGACTCTCTGCGACCCCATGAATCGCAGCACGCCAGGCCTCCCTGTCCATCACCATCTCCCGGAGTTCACTCAGACTCACATCCATCGAGTCCGTGATGCCATCCAGCCATCTCATCCTCGGTCGTCCCCTTCTCCTCCTGCCAGCAGCAGGGTCTTTTCCAATGAGTCAACTCTTCGCATGAGGTGGCCAAAGTACTGGAGTTTCAGCTTCAGCATCATTCCTTCCAAAAAAATCCCAGGGTTGATCTCCTTCAGAATGGACTGGTTGGATCTCCTTGCAGTCCAAGGGACTCTCAAGAGTCTTCTCTAACACCACACTTCAAAAGCATCAATTTTTTGGCGCTCAGCCTTCTTCACAGTCCAACTCTCACATCCATACATGACTATTGGAAAAACCATAGCCTTGACTAGACGGACCTTAGTCGGCAAAGTAATGCCTCTGCTTTTGAATATACTATCTAGGTTGGTCCTAACTTTTTTTCCAAGGAGTAAGCATCTTTTAATTTCATGGCTGCAGTCACCATCTGCAGTGATTTTGAAGCCCCCAAAAATAAAGTCGGACATTGTTTCTACTGTTTCCCCATTATATTTGTGTAATATATATATATATACATCTTTATTATATGATATCATAAAGATAGACTATGCTAGGTTTTATAGTTCCTTTATTATATTTTAATATATATTAACTTTTCTGTAAGTTCTAGGAGGTGGGAAAAGCTGCCTCTCATTCTAACATCTTAAAAAAAAGAAATCTACTCTGCTTTTATTTTCTCTACAGAAGAGAGTGAAAATCTAAATCAGGCAAGAAATAATGTGAATATCACACTTTAATTATGCCCAAGTCTCCTAACAGAATCAATTATATTCCAAACCAACTTCATTTCTGAGTCAATTACATCTCAGATATCACGAAGAACTACCAACAGGGTGCATGCCAGCATTATTGTACCTAATTTTAAAAAAAGGTTAACCCTGGAGAAGGAAATGGCAACCCACTCCAGTATGCTTGCCTAGAAAATCCCATGGACAGAGGAGCCTGGCAGGCTACAGTCCATGGGGTTGCAAAGAGTCGGATACAACTGAACGACTTCACTTGACTTGACTAGACTCTAAAAACAACAGAGAAGTAAGTATGGGGCAGGTAAGTCCAAATCTCAAAAAAAGAATGAATATATTATTTAAAAGAACTTAGGAATCCAGTTGCAATCATGGAGATGCGAAGAATATAACTAGGAATATAAACACTTGCTTTTTGAGAGCTCACACTAGATATAAAAACACTGCAGACATTGTATACTCTTTTTACAGTATCTCAGTAAATAAAACATAAATTCACTGGTTAAATGATAAAACAGATATAAACTAGCTAGAAAACCTCCAAGTCTCTTTGTTTTGGGGCTGAAACTTCTGGGGCACTTACTATATGCTAAGCAGTTTAAGCATCACCTACTCGTTTAAATCCTGTAATAATCATATAAAGCAGGTATAATTATTATCTTTTATAGACAAGGAAACTGAGGTAGAGAAAGATCAAATGATTTGCCATATGCCACTCAGCTAGTGAGTGGTGAAGCCAGATTCTTAACTCAGGTAATCCGGTTCCAGAGTCCCTACTCTTCAGCACAGAGCTAAAGTGCCTGGCTATGCGTTCACTGATCCAAGACCAAGCTGATTAACTGGGGAAAACGTCTAATCACAGGCATATGTTTCTAGCCTAGCCTTATCTCTCAAAACAGATAAAAATACTTTTATTTGTAATTTAAAATATATCCTTAAGAAATTTGCAATAGAAACAAGCCAAAACAGGAAGTAACAAAAGTAAAGTGTTTTTAAGAAAAACTCTTACAGACTGAAACCGTGACTCAGTAATACAGACACATGTATTTTAAAAACTAATTACATAAGAATCTGACAAACAACTCCAAGATTAACAACATCGGCTGATGTTCAAAAAAGTTTGAAATAGTCCCCAAATTAGCATGAGCAAAAAAATGCCAGAGCTACATTGTCAAAAATATACTCCACCAAAAAAAAAAAAAAAAAAAACACCCTCAGAGCTAGAAGTTTATATGCAGCCAAAAAAGATCCGAAGTGAAGGGAATGGTCTTTCTCAAAGGAAAGCAGGGTGTTTGCTTTGATATCCCTGCTGCATCAGTAACAGAAGTACAGGAAAAGTGGCATGATTCACAGCTGGCAGCTTTCTGTGGCCACAGAGCAACCAGAGCTAGAAGGTCCACGGGAAGGATATTGCAACTTCCGAGGACAGTGGGAAGGCAATTGAGGCTTCAGGGGACAGCGCGAGGGCAACCGAGGTGTCAGGGGAAAGTGAGAAAGAAGCTTCAGAGGACAGCAATCAGGAGGTGGCAACAAAAGTAACAGATTCCAAAACCAAGTCCAGAAGCAGAGTTTTAATAAAGCATTTGGACAGTAACTTGAAGTAGAGGATTTATTTGGCAAAAACAGAACTATGTTCAGCAATGTGGAACTGAACATTATTTTACATACAAAGTTAAAAGCACATTTCCTGACCACTTGCCCAGTCCCCATCTCTTCGAGAGAGAAAAGCTTCATCTAAATTATTTCTGACTGATGACTGTCATTTATAACTTTATTGCTACTTCCATTTGGGTATTCCTTTGGAAAAGGTGTATGGATTCATTACATATTCTAATGTATTGTTTATAAGATAAAGTCAAGCATGTATCTGCTGATACTTTTTAAGTTGACCTGTCTTTATACTTAGAAATCTCTCTTAATAGTAGGCTTCCCTGGTGGCTCAGACGGTAAAGACTCTCCTGCAATGCAGGATCCCTGGGTCGGGAAGATCCCCCGGAGAAGGAAACCCACTCCAGTAATCTTGCCTGGAGAATTCCATGAACAGAGGAGCCTGGCAGGCTACAGTCCATGGGGTTGCAAAGAGTCAGGCATGACTGAGCAACTCTCACTCACTATCACTCAAAAAAGCTCTAAGTTATTTATGCTAAAATAATATTTTATTTATTGGAATTAACTTCAACATTCTTTAAAGAATAAAAAAAAGACATCTAATTATTTACTTTGCTTACTGAAGTGATCTTTTCTCAGAGCTCATTATTTTCATCAAACATGTACTTTCAAATACCTATTTATTTGTACAATTCCTAAACCCACAGATTAGGAAAAATAATCTAAAAGCAGAGAGAGAAAATGCTTTAAGCACTAACTGCAAGCAATAAAACATATAAGAAGCTAACCTACAAAGAACACATATGAAAGTTTCTTAAAAAAGCAGACAGTAGCAGATTAAGCAGTATTTAACATTTACATTAAACAGTTTCAAATACTCCTATAAATTTCACCAAGCTCTACAGGCAGGACTATTTTCCAGTTATTAGACATTTATAATGCAGATTCTCCTATGTGTCACTTTAACAAGCAACCTTGTTAAAGGTTAAAGGAGTCCTTGGGGACTCCCGGCAGCACGGGGAGGGTCCAAGGACCACCGTGACTAAAGGGGTACTGGGTGGCGTGGCTCCTGTGCTGGGAAAACAGGCAACGCTCCAGTCAGGTCTGGGCTGACTGGGCAAACTCGCAGAACTCTTGGTGCTAACATCTCCTCGGATGCCGATTCCCTATCCACCTGCCCCAGGGTTGTAGCATCTGTGAACTGGCCAACTAAAAGCCAGTATTAAATCTCTTTTTTCAACAGAGATCAATAAAACACTGACAAAACTCTCCACTCCCCCCATTAGAGAACCATGCTGTGAGGGAGAATAAGTACAACAGAAACAGCAACATCAACAAAAACCCAAGGGACTATTAAAGGAAACAGAAATGAGGAAAAATGATGAGAAAAGATAAACAATGTGGCATAAAGATCCAAGAGAGTCAATATATGTAACAGGGAATTTAAGGAGAAACTATGGAGAAGGCAATGGCACCCCACTCCAGGACTCTTGCCTGGAGAATCCCATGGGTGGAGGAGCCTGGTAGGCTGCAGTCAATGGGGTCGCTAAGAGTCACACATGAATGAGCGACTTCACTTTCTCTTTTCACCTTCATGCATTGGAGAAGGAAATGGCAACCCACTCCAGTGTTCTTGCCTGGAGAATCCCAGGGACGGGGGGGCCTGGTGGGCTGCCGTCTATGGGGTCACACAGAGTCGGACACGACTGAAGCGACTTAGCAGCAGCAGCAGCAGCATGGCAGCTCAGATGGTAAAGAATCCACCTGCAATGCAGGAGATGCAGGTTCAATCCCCAGGTGGGGAAGATCCCCTGGAGGAGGGCACGGCAACCCACTCCAGTATTCTTGCCTGGAGAATCCCAGGGACAGAGGAGCCTGGCAGGGTCCATGGAGTCACAAAGAGTTGGGCATGACTAAACAACACGTTAATAAAAAATTAACAAAAATAAATGGCAACATACATTTTTCTGATAAAAGGGTACAGCAATTCTGATAAAAGGGTACAGCAATGTCAAGCCAAATTAATAAAAGGCCAATATCCTAGATATGTGATAGTCAAAGTGTTAAATGTGCAGGAGAAAAGAAAAAAAGAAAACACGGAAACTAGGCCAAATGAAAAAAGAAAGTGACCCAAGAATTCTACATTCAGCCAAGCACTCATATGTGAGCAGAAAGGAAAGCCACTCACAGACATACCAAGACTTGCACTATTTTTGCTATTCGTCAAGATTTCCACATCTGTCCTTTTTTTGACACAGTTGACTGGAATAGCTTTTCAAGTAAATTTTTAAATGACAAATAATATACGAACAATGTAATAAAATTAAAAAATAAGAAAAATGATTTTCTACAGACCACTGAAAAGAAACTGGTTAGTAAAGAACAAAGAGAAAAGAGGGAGAAAACTAAACAGAGAGCTATTCTTTCAGAGTAAGTAATTTCATTATCAACAGTAGGTTGTGGTTTTTTACTCATAATTCTGGATTTTTGGTAAAATCTACATTTTCCCCAGGAATGTATGTGAATGTATACACACACACACACACACACAAATATATAAACATATAAATGAACAAAAACTTTTGTGAAATTTCCTAAACAAAAGTATATAATAAATTTCTAGCTACTGTTCAGAAAATGGAGATTACTAGTCTCAAAACCATGTGCTCCCTTCACATCAGAAACATTATTTAAGCAGAGGCTATCTTTTGAGAAGTGTGCTAAAATAATTTCCAGCACTGGGTAAATTAGATGATCTCCAAACCAAACATCAATCTATTACTACAACTATCATTTTTCAAAGCAAAAAAATTTAAAAAATGCACAAAGGACTTCTCCAAAGAAGACAAATAAATCACTGACAAGCATATGAAAAGATGCTCAATATGACTATCAGAAAAACACAAAGCAAAACCACAATGAGATACCATTTCATGCTCATTAGAATGGCTATTGAGCAACAAAAACAGAAACAAATGTTGACAAGGGATGTGGAGAAAGGGGAGCTCTGTGCATTGTTGGTAGGAATGCAAAAGAGTTGTGGCCATCATAGATGGTATAGTATGGTGATTTCTCAGAATAATGGAAAACAAAATTACATGATTCGGCAATCCCACTCCTGGGTACATCCCCAGGAGATGTGAAATCAGGGACTCAAAGAGATATCTGCTATGAATCCATGTTCACAGCAGCATTATTCACAACAGCTAAAAGGCGGAAGCTACTAGTGTTCACTGATGGACAACTGGTGGTCCAGTGGTTAAGAGACCACCCGCCAATGCAGGGGACACAGGTTCAGTCCCTGGTCTGGGAAGATCCCACATGCTGCGAGACAACTAATTCTGTGCGCCACGACTACTGAAGTTCATGTGCCCTAGAGCCTGTGCCTTGCAACGAGAAGCCACTGCAATGACAAGCCCCACTCACTGCAACCAGAAAAAGCCCTCAAGCAGCAATGAACACCCAGCGCAGCCAAAAATAAAAAAAAAATTCTGGCCTATAACGTGGACGAACCTAGAGAATATAATGCTAAGTGATATGAAAGTGAAAGTGGTAGTTGTTCAGTCATGTCCAACTCTGTGAGACCCCAGGTACTGGAGCCTGGCAGCCTCTCTGCCCATGGGATCCTCCAGGCAAGAATACTGGAGTGGGTTGCCATGCCCTTCTCTAGGGGATCTTCCCACCCCAGGGATTAAACCTGGGTCTCCTGCACTGCAGGCCAATTCTTCTACCATGTGAGGCACCTGGAAGCCCCTGCCGTCATAAAGACAAGTATTGCATGATTGAACTGTGGTGTTGGAGAAGACTCTTGAGAGTCCTTTGGACTGCAAGGAGATCCAACCAGTCCATTCTGAAGGAGATCAACCCTGGGATTTCTTCAGAAGGAATGATGCTAAAGCTGAAACTCCAATACTTTGGCCACCTCATGCGAAGAGTTGACTCACTGGAAAAGACTGTGATGCTGGGAGGGATTGGGGGCAGGAGGAGAAGGGGACGACAGAGGATGAGATGGCTGGATGGCGTCGCGGACTCGATGGACGTGAGTCTGAGTGAACTCCGGGAGCTGGTGATGGACAGGGAGGCCTGGCGTGCTGTGATTCATGGGGTCGTAAAGAGTCAGACACGACTGAGCGAATGAACTGAACTGAACTCTTATATATCCAGCATAGACTTATTCATAGAGTCAGTTTGTCAGGGGTGGTAGGGAATGGGGAGTTAATGGGTATAGCTTCAGTTCTGCTACATGAAAACAATTCTGCAGGCTGGCTACAAAAGAACATGAATATACCTAACAGTACTGAACCGCACACTTTTAAAAATGGTTAAGATGGTCAACTGTATATTTATCTTACAATATTTTTAAGTGTAAAAGAAAAAAAACTATACCATTACTTTAACTGCTCCCAGAATTTGTCCCACTAAAGATTTTTCTTGGTATTATGCAATTTAAAGGATCTGGTAGTAGGGCAAAAGCAAAAAAAAAAAAAAATTATGTAAAATAATGGCTTTTGGTATTTATTGCCAACTGTCTTTCACAAAGAATGAGTGATACATGAATTTACATCAACAGTGTAAGAGACCCACTCCCATCTCCCCCTGTCATTGCACACGATGCCATTTCCTTTTCTTAAACTTGTAGCTAAGATGAGCATGAAAATCGTATCATGTATTACTTTTTCATTTTCCCCCTACTTCTAAGAATTTATGAAACCATGATCACAGATAAGCATATTCTTAAACTGGAAAAAATAAATGCTAAACAGCAGGCAGCTGGCTATAGAAATACTTCTTTAAAACAGAATATGATCTAGATATTAAAATGAGAATATCTGTAATCATAGGAAAATGTTTACAGTACATGTGTAAAAAGGGCAATGTATAAAAATGTCATACATGCTAATACAATGACTGACCCCATCTTCCAAATCTTGTCAAGGGTTATTTCAGGAGGAATGAGACTTTAGGTGATATCTGTGCTTACCAATAGTTTCTGAACTATGAGGAGCATGTACTACTCATACAATCTTTTTTTAAAGAACTAGTATTTATTGACCCCTCAAGCTAGTTCTCTAGTTTAATATCTTTTAGTCAATGCCAGAATCATTCCCACCATGGTTTTCAATCTCACTTATCACTGATTCCTCTTACTCCTCTGATCCAATTAACAAATTATGGTGATTCAATTGTTCCCCTCACCTGCCCATTCCTTTATTTTCTCATTGCTATCATCAACAATGGTTTAGGCCTTCATTACCCATAATATAAAATTTCCAGTAAAGTCCTATCTGGTTTCCCTATCGCAAATCTCTTGCCATTCTAATCCACTTGGCAACTGCAACCGGGTTTCCAAACACTGCTAATGCTATAAGTCCTCTCTGGCCTCTGGGCTGTTATAACCAACCATCTGCTCAGCCAGCCATTCAGTGCCCGTCACAATTTGATTCCAACCTACTTTTCAATCTCATCTCCCTCCTAATTCTCAGCTGCTACAGTAACAACCAATAATTGTAGCAGCTGTCAGTTGTTGAGCACTTTACTACACACAGGGTGCTAACTGCTTTATATGCATGAATTCCATAATCACAGTGCTTCTCTTGAAGGGTATTACTAGTATGAGTTCTATTCCACAAAGGAGTTAACAAGCAGAGAGCAAACAGAGTTTAATTCCTCTTTTTACATAAGTGAACAAACGTAGACAAGGACCGATTTCACTGGTAGCTACAGTTCTTCCACCAGGTAGCACTGTGATGCTTAAAAATTCAGCACTTATGGATTGCTGAGTATTACTGTTCGTTATTCATGTTTTCTAATATATCATTAAAGTGTTATTCTACTAAAGACAAAAAGTAAACACGTAAAATAATTTTAAATTCCAAAACGGTCTTTCATTTTTTGTTCAAAATTCTCAGCTGCAGTTCTAGAATCCATAGTCCTTTAACACAAAACCCCTTTTTAAAAAAGTACTGGGCTTATACTAATATGACTTAAAAATTAACTTATTTTCTGCTGAATATAATTTTCTTCAAAAACCTCAAGTATCTTTAATCATTTTATCAAAGCATCATTCTTTCTGATTTAATTACAAAAGAAATCACAAATTTAAAATACAAATTTAAAATTTCTTGCAAACTACATTCATACTAGCATTCATTCCGGAGAAGGCGATGGCACCACACTCCAGTACTCTTGCCTGGAAAATCCCATGGACAGAGGAGCCTGGTAGGCTGCGGTCCATGGGGTCGCGAAGAGTCAGACACGACTGAGCAACTTCCCTTTCACTTTTCACTTTCATGCATTGGAGAAGGAAATGGCAACCCATTCCAGTGTTCTTGCCTGGAGAATCCCCAGGGACGGGGGAGCCTGGTGGGCAGCTGTCTATGGGGTCACACAGAGTCGGACACGACTGAAGTGACTTAGCAGCAGTAGCAGCGTTCATTCATTCATCATTTGATGGCCAACTACCATTTTACTCACTCAACAGAAACACCTACCTACTAGAAGAAAAACTATTGCTCCAAACCCTTAAGATACAGCAATAAACATGAAAAATAAAGTTCTTCCTCTCTTGGTACTCACATTCCAGTCAGGTACAGATATTAAGTATATAATAGGTTTTAAATTTCAAACAGTGGTTTAAGTTCCACGAAGAAAAAACAACATATCAGCAATGTAATCAGGAGAAGGGTAGGTGGAATTTAATGAGACAAGGTTCTAAGGAGGTGATACAGGAATGAAGAAAAAGGAAACAAGTTCCCAGGTGGTGCTAGTGGTGAAGAATCCACCTGCCAATGCAGGTTAGACATGAGATGTGGGTTTGATCCCTGGACTGGGAAGACCCCCTGCAGGAGGGCATGGCAAGCCACTCCAGTATTCTTGCCTGGAGAATCCCATGAACGGAGCAGCCTAGCAGGCTGCAGTCCATAGTGTCTCACAGAGTCTGACACAACTGAAGCAACTTAGCACGAAAGTAAAGATCAGGAGACAGCACTGCAGCCACTTTGTTAGCAATTGGCAAAGCAAAAGCCCTGGCGTGAAAACTTGCTTCATCTTCTTAAACTGATGCCCCTGAGATGGTTACAAGATGAAGTTAACAGAGACTCGACACTAGGCATCTCACAGGCCATGTATGCGTCTAAGATCCAAAAGTGTAATAGGAAGCATTGGAGAGTTTTACACGGGGGTCTGATGAGACCTGTTTTCCTCTTAAAAGACCAACCTATCTCCTGTGATGCAGAGAGTTAAAAGAGGATGCAGGAACCTCAGCTGTTAAAACAATAGAGGCAACAGACATCAGTGTGGTCTGGCAGGAGTTATGAAACATATATTATTACTTCTATTTAATTAGACACAAAAGGTCTTCCATTTACATAACAAACTGAACTCCACTTCCTCCCCAAAAGTCACTAAAATAATAAAACAAGCTATCAAGGCAGAAACCCACCAGGAAAAAAAAGGAACCACAGTATACAGATGTCCTGGAAGTTTTAGAAAAGAGAAAAAAAAAGAAACAAGGGATAATGACCAAGGGTAATATAATTCATCCTGAGGAATTTTGGACATTCTGAGAACTCTGAGGCACCAAGCTCCTTGAAATGTAATGGTGGGCCTTGTTTTGACAATGAAGACCAAATAGATATATCTTTCCATCAATCTGTTAAAACTCATCCCATAGAGCCAACAGATGAGGGATAAGAAAGCCGAAGATACGAGTCACACAGATAAGAGTGAGGCCCTGCTCTGAACACAGATGTCCTATGTTAGCTACTGAGCAAATTTGAACCATTTTGTCTAGAGAAAAGCCATGGCCCAGAAGAGAAGACCTGTACAGATTAACGATTATCTGAGAATCATCAAAGACAGTGACCTAATATAATCTTACTGAAAGTCTTTAACATGAATGAGCAAGTTCATCTTTAGGAATTTATCACAAGAGGTAAGTGAGTAGGGAGTTAATGAAAGAGATGTTCACTTTCCCTGAAAGTCCAGTGGCTGGGACTCAGTGCTTTCATTGCTCAGGGCCTGGGTTCAATCCCTGGTCAGGGAACTAAGATCCCACAGGACTTGCAGTATGGCCAGAAAAAATAATGTCCACTGCAATACTGTTTATAGTATCAAACAAATGGAAACAATTAGTCATAAAGAACAGATATATCCATACATTAAAAAAGAAAATAGTCACATGATAAGATGCATATATCACATGAAAACGATAACACACAAAATACATGGACCCAACACATAAGGCTAACAAGCTTTTGCTTATGTAGCTTTTTTTCCCATGATGAAAACAGCTTACTGGAATAGTTATCAGAAATAATTAAAAGATTACATAATCCTTGAAAAATAGATATATTAACCATAACAAAGTTTTAAACTTAATGATATTTTTATCTCAAAAAATAATCTAATTTTAGACACTAGTAACATTTGCTTCTTTAAAAATTCATATAGCTCCATCGTATTAATTTTAAATTTAAGTGAAATCAGTATGATGTCAATGGAAAGACAAAGTATAAAGAAATAACTAAAGATTCCATAAGCAGTTCTCCATATTCTTACTACTATGCCCTTGAATGATACTTGTAATTTGATAATCAGTAAATAACAATCAAAAAGCTACATGCAAACACTTTTAGCATTTTAAAATGTTTAATTTTGCATCTTTAGTCCTATATATTTAAAATATTCTTATTTCCTATATTGAGAGATTTAAGTGTTTCTAATCACTAAATGTGTCATGCAAAACAAAATTTACCTTTATGCACTTTTAAAAAATGGAAATTAAACTTTTTGGAAAGCAAAAAATTTTATAAAAGCAAGCACTCTTGAAAACGCCAAGTAAATTTAAGAAACATCTACTTAGGATGATGTCATTTGAAATATTAATTATAAATAAAGGCAAATACAAATAAGATAGTAAGAGGGAAGAAGAATTCATAAGCACAATAATCATTAGAAAAGATTAGACAAGAAAAATAACAAAAAGTAATAAAAAACAAAAATCTACCATGTAATTAAATGTGTAAAACAAATAGGCCAGCAGAACAGAAAAATGACTACATTCACAAATATACATGTATACAGAAATAAATATGACCAAAATTATATTTTACAATATAGCAAAACAGACTATCATTAGATGACTAATCATTAATCAATGACAAGGGGACAATTACTATCACTTTCAAATAGTTAGTTATATCCCTATATCATATATATCATGAACAAAAAGTCCTATAGGATAAAATTATTAGGAAAAAAACTACAGAAAACTTATACAGTATTTTTATAATTATGAAAATTGAGGAGGCAATCCTCTAACTATATCCAAAAAGCCTAGAATTTATAAAGGCAAAGACAATTTGTCATGGAACCATAAACCTAGAACCAAAGTTAAAGAGATACAGGAAATTAGCAGAAATGAAGTGGCTAACAAATATTTTAAAATGACCAACCTAAGCAAACCAAAAAAATATTTTTAACCTATCAGATATATAAAAAAATTTTTAATATTTTTATGTGTTTCATTTTTTAAGTTTTTATTGAATTTGTTACAATATTGTTTCTGTTTTCTGTTTTGTTTTTTTGGCCAGGAGGCATGTGAGATCCTAAGTTTCCTAAGTCTTAACCACTGGACCATCTGATTTTGTATCAGATATGCAAAAATTTTAAAGATCACTGACTTCAGTACTGGATGAGGCTGTGCAGGAAAAGATGTACTCACACTTCAAGGAGTTGAAAAAAGCAAAATCAACATTTAACCAGTCACTCTTCTTGACCCAGCTATTCTATTCTACTTCTGAGACTCAATCCTACAGATATATACTAGCACAACTAAACAAACCTGCATTAACAGGATGTCCTCTGTAATACTAGCTGTAATGCACAAAACTAATAAAAGCACCTCAATGGGTACAATCTGACACCATGAGGGAAAGACTTAAACAAATAATATTCATACCATGAATATTATTCCCTCATTTTAAAAAATCAGGTAAATCTGAATATACTGATAAAAGACTGCAAAGGATAAACACTACCCTCTCTGACAGCTTTCCCACCCTGACTTCTAAAACTTGGAACTGTGATTTGATTTCTCCTTTTAAGAGCCATCAAACCATGATTTCCAATTTTCTATGGAAGTCTACCAATTTAAAATTGATCAATGTATCACGAGATAAATAGGTACTTAATAAAAGCCTGTTTCTTTAAATACCATCTGTATCATGAAAAGAAAAGTTACCTGCTTTAATAACCAGCTATAGTTACAAGTTTAAAAAATGATTCATAATTTCCAAAAAAATTTTTAAACACTTCATGTTTTCATTCATTACAAATGTTTTAATACTGGCTTCCTTAAGAAATATGAAACAGCCAATTCCTGAGCCAATACTTTAAATTTATATCCCCTCTTCTTTTTAACAGCAATTACGGACATGTCAATACCTGGTCAATCACACTTAATGTTCAAGGATGCCTGACAAGTGAAAACTATGTGCTGCTGATATGGTCTAAATCCTGACCACTCAGCCTCAACTTCAAAGGAATGCCATCTATTTGGCACAAAACATGTCTAAAAAACTCAAATTATTTTCACATCTTCTGAAAACAGAATCACCTAGTTATAAATGATAATTTACAAAGAGTGCTACAAAACAACTTCCTAGTTTATTAGAAATCTAAATATTTTTTACTTCTAAGAAACATCTGACATAGTTTAGGTGGTTTATGATAACAAAAATCTAGTTATTCTAAAACACAACAAAAAAGTTCCTAGAACACCTTATTTTGAGAAAAGTGACTACCAGCTGCTGCTATAATCTTACACTGATGCAAAAACTGGATGCAAAATTTTCATTTTGGAGGCAGATTGCTTGGGTTCTAAACAATTCACTACCTCTTTACAACCTTAAACAAATTATTTAATCTCCTTCATTTCCTCTATTTATAAAATTCGTGTTTCCTGCTACACAGGATTAAATTAGTTGATATGCGTGAAGTGCTTAGAATAGTACCTCACATATGGTAAATTTCACTGCCATTATTATCATCAGCCTCACTACCTGTAATTGTCATGAAATTTGGCTTCCTGGAAGACACTGGGATAAGAGGGGGTTAGGTCGGATGGTATCTGATCATTTTTCTATACATTTTGAACATAAATGCTATTTTGTAACCAGTGATATATAACCAGTTTAAGTGGGAAAGCAGTATGAAGTGGAATAATGAAGTTTCAGTCTTCAATTTTCAAAAACATGAGACAATTCAGGCTTTGGAGTTTGATATTTATTTTTAGCAGGAAGAATATGCTAAGGTTGATGACATCATTAGAAGATACGCCCATGTCCAATACCTGCAACAGAAGCTCAATAGAAGTTAAACAAAGCATACCAAAGACTAGAGACAAAAATTACATGTCATTACTTACCCTTAATTCTGCTAAGAGTAAAACAAGTAACAGTGTGTTTAAGACTGAGGTTCCATCACAAGATCAAAAACCGGTAAGTTAATTATCAAACTTATTTTTTAGAAAATTCTATCTGTTATATCTAAAACTGGGCAACCTCTCTAAAGGTGAGCAAAATACCAACAACTATGCTTTGACTGTGTATGTGTGAGCAGAGGAGGGGCAGACTGGAAAACGGTAATGCTACACAGTGCTGACAATACGGGGTGGGAGAGCTCTGATGCTGGTACGTAGTCAACTGCAATCACAGGTGGCAATGGGAATCATCTTTGGCACAATTAGGGACTGCTGAAACAAGAACTAAACTCTAATAAATAAAAGCAACTTAACAGATGCAGCATCATAACATACCTAGAAATTTAAAGAGGACTGTCTTTAAAAAGGGATCCAGATATTTGACATTAGAAATTCTATGTATTATTAGAAAAAGAAATTACTATAGCAGCAAACAATTTTAACAAGAACTAATCAAATTAAAGATTCTGTTAAATAAAATGAAGTCTGGTTCATTCCCTACCCCTGACAATGACTACTCTGCTCAAAGGAAATTTGAGTTTCTTCTTTCAACCCCTGTACCTCCAGACTTCTTGTCAACAGTATCAATCATCTCTCAATTTAAAGAAGCAATAACCTTCTACTTAAGGGGGCGTCCAACCCGAGTGTGGAGTAGAAATACGTTAAGATTCAAGAATGGAATAATGAAGTAACCTGAAGACTACCTTCCTAAGCAAAACTGATAAAACTGCTCAGGAACAGGGAAACTGGGGACCAGTATACCCTTAACAAAAAGTCTTTATTTCGTATACCCAAAAGACTGCATGTACTCAGAACAGGAATTAAGTCCAACCATAATTTACTGTAGCTAAGACCAGACTTTATACTAACTGCTATTTTCCCATTATTTTTGTTATTAAGGATAAGGGTTTAAACGCATAAGATGAATTACTGTTACTGGAATTTCACATGAGTAATTTAAAAACACAACCAATTTTTGCTCATTCCAAATCTCTAAATTTTCTTAGGCAGACTGAGTTGGTTCAAGTAAAAAACCAATTAATGTAGCTTAATTGGAGTAGCTTACCTGGGCCATTGTCTAAGGGGGTCTATGTTCAAAAAGTGCAAAACGTGCAGGAATATTAAGCTATTTTAAAGTTCCTACCAAAAATAAATTTAATAAACAAGCACTAAATAAGGAAAAGGTTACGCACTTCCAATTTATGCTCTTTCTCTGCAAGGGCTTCCTTTTGACAACGAAGAAAATCTGCTAACATTCGAGTGAGCTGCTTCCTATCATCTATTTCAGCCGCCAACCTGCCGTTGTAGTCTGCCAGCAACATACAAGCATCCTCTACCATTTTAGAAAGTCTTTCTCCAGATTCTTTATCTAAGAAAAGCACAGGATAACACAAGTATTACACAACAAAAAATGCCATATGCTGTTTCCTTACCCTATCCCCCTGAAAAGTTCAGCTCAGACTTGCTCTTCTTACCTGTGATTTTATCTAGAAGGGATACTTCTTGAACTTCAACAGGCAAAGAAGCTATCCTTTGATGAACTGCTGCATCACCAGAAGCTGCATTTTCTAGATCTTGCAATGCTCTAACGAGATCTAGAGTCTAAAAAGTTATACAACTTTAGAACCAAGATTAGTGAAGCTTAAACAAATATAAAAGACCTAAAATTCATTCATATTCCTTAATCTGACTATTCAACTATTAAAATGATGTGATTCATTTGTAAGCCAAATATATACAGTGGTAAGGGGTCACAAAGAGACACGACTGAGCGACTGAACTGAACTGAACTGAAGAGGGAAGGCAGGCTGTAACTTCAACCTGGAGAATACAAGTTTTATGAATGACATATTCATTGTAGTATCATTATACTATTACATAAGAATTTCTAGTATTAAATTAGATATTGGGGGTGGAAAACACAAATCATCATCTATCATAACACACAAGAGCCCCCCAAATTCCATCTCCCAATGAAGTAATTAAAGCATAAGAGAAATGCACTTTTGGAATATGTATGTTCACATATGATACCTTCAATTATTCTATGGTTTGTTACTAAGATCATTAAAATGTTACAAAGTTCCATATATCTGGTGACTTATATTTATATAATGCTTAATCAGCATTTTAACATCAATATTTTTGTTGCACTGTTTTCATACCAGCTGTAATTAGGAGGGATGGGCAAGTATTTGCTGATTAACATCCCTAAATTATTCCAAAGAAAACTGAGTAAATTTTCTTTTTCCTAGTCTCCATTCCCATCCACATCTTTTTTACTTTTTTTCATCTCTAAGCCTAGATTCTGGAACACTAAGAAATTACACACATACATGAAAAGTGTAGGATATTATTAACTCTGTATATATTCAGATGACACTGCCAGCCAGTTTCGAAATTTTCTTTAAGTTATCCCCTTACAAAATATGTTATTACTGGGGTCTAGCATACAGCAAATAATCAAAGGTTAGAATGAATGGAACCTAGTAAGAAATATACTATCCCCAGTGTGCCTTTAATTCACTACTGTTTTTAAAATCCAAATATTAAAAAAAAATTATTTTGTTATATTTCCCCACTACAATGAAAGTGAGCTTAACAGCAATGACATGACAAGGAAGCTTGTTTCTCATGATGCCCCAAATAACTTACATTACTATTATTTTTTAATCAGACTTAGAAAGTTCTAAAATTTTCTGGATTTCTAAGAAGAAACCTGGCTTTATGGTTTTGAGAATGTATGCATGCTTTAATTACAAACTACTCTCATTACACCTTCACACTCCTACATGAAGAAAGCAAACGGAAACAGCTTCCTGACAGAGGAGAATGAAATGATTAGATCCTATAAAGAGAAATCTTTGCCATTCTGAACCATTGAGAATTAAGCAATACAACTAACCAGAAAATGGTCATTATAAAGCCAAAAGCAACTGCACTGTATACAACAAGTACTAGGGAAGAGTCACGTCAGAAACTCCTAGAAGTACAACTTAGGTTACTCTTTCATCAGGGAGAATAGGAAAAAGTCAGATCCTTTAATTAAAACTGGAGTAAAATACTGTTCTTGGAGTGAGTTTCAGTCCAGGTCTCCAAGTCCATGGAGCACTTAAGTTCTTATTACTCTACAGGATACTAATTCCTGCAAACCACCTCTGCTTCCAGACAAAGCTCAGCAGGAACCACATTCTGGCTCACACACTGAGTTACGTTTCTGTACCATTTGCAGCCCATGAAGATATTTACCTTGTTTTAAGAGTATGGCTATGTCTTCATTTTCTCCTTTAAAATTCTATCTGTCCCTCCTATATGTTTGAAACATAGAAGGAGGAAGCTTTAAGACTCAATGTCCACATAATTAAGGTAAAAATGTCTTTTTGGAATCATCTGATGGTTAGAAAATGCTATACTGTACCAACCTGGGAGGACACGGAGTATTAAGATAATGATTCTAATTCATCTGTTTTTACCATGGAACTACATGGTTCCATATGGTTCCATAGAACTATATGAATACATACTTGTTAACTCTAACATGCATTTTTACATGTTTAAAAGCAAAAATACTTTAAAAGATTGTTTATCTCTAGGCATGGAATTTTTAGCATACTTAAATCAAACAATAAAATAGTTTACATTTTATTTAAAAAAAAAACAACTGTTGAAATGGTAGATATCTCACCAGATCTAATCATACCTGGCAATCAAATACTTTTTATGTGAAATATAATTGCCTAATATACAACGCACATTAAACATTAAGTGGTTAATCAGAAAATAAGACTTATTCACACAGCTTGTTTCCTGTACCCAGAATTATAATAAGTCAATTTACAGAAATAAAATAGCAAAATTAGTAAAGCTTGATGGCTACATGAAATACTAGAAATATAACTCCCTCAACAGAGCAAAACTGCTACCTGTGGTGGTTCACTTGGAGATCCTAGAGAGGAACAGTTTTCATTCTCATCCACCTTTATCTGCTCATACGTTCGCTTCCTAGGCTTCTTGTCACCATCTGAGTTGAAAGAACATTTGACTTTTAATGAGAGAACACCTTTCAATGAAGAGATAATGATAAAAGATTATATACTTACACAGAGCTTGCTTAAGTTGTTCTAATACATCATTTTCATAAACAGACCTTTCTTCCCAAATAGATAGCACTCTTCCAAGGTGCTTCTTACAACTTTCATCAGTTTCACTAAAGAGAAGATAAAAATATTAACAGTAAAATGCACAGTGCCACTGCAAAGATAATGGTGATTTTAAATATGATGGTTACCCATTCCCTGAAAAAAGCTGCCCAAATGTTCACCGAGTTTCACTATGTGACCAGCAGTTCAAGGGTGAAGTGACCAAGACAGACATACTCTCTGCTTCCCTTAAAGAACTTAGAGACACACTAGTAAGCAAAAAATTACAAAAGAATGATGAAAAAGCGCTAGTGCTTGTGACAAGGGATCATCAAGAAAGTGCCTCTAACCTCATGGGAGTGGAACATAAAGCTAAGGAAGACTGCTAATCGGTGATTCTGAAGCTTATTTAACAAATATTTACTGACCAATGTATGATCTCCAACACTGGAGATACAGATGGAGATTTATGGCAGCTCTGATTTGTAAGAGCCACAAAAGAGAACAGAGCGTTAGAGCTGGGTTTCACAGAGACATGGCCCACTTCAAGAGAGATCAGGAAAGGTATGGGAGGAACAGTATTTGAAGAAATGATAGGTTTATTCTGAATTCTGAAGACTGGACACACAGAAGTGGGAAACAGCCTACTCCCACCCACTTCCCACCACCTTCACCACTCCCGCTGGAGACTGAACCTCTATCATCTCTTGCCTGGATTTCTGCAACAGCCTTTTCATTGGTTTCCCAGGCTCTACTCCTTCATCCTATTCTCTACTAATGTAAATCACTTCATACTGCTCTCAGTCCTCTGAGAACCACTAAAAAGCAAAGACTTTATTTACCCTGGGCCACAAACTGGGCATATTCTACTTCCTGGCTACCTCTTAGACCACATTTCCTAAATACAAATCTTGCTGATCCTCAAATATGCCCAGCACATGGCTCTCTCACTGTGTCTGCCTCGAGTTTTCTCTACCCAGGATCCTTCCCTGCTAGATAGTCAAATGGCCTGTTTTATCCCTCCCTTCAGTCTCTGCTCCCCCAAACTGTCAATCCTTACCTCATGAAATAACTGCGTGTCATCACACTCTCTAGCTCCTTCCCTGCTTTATGTTTCTTCGTAGTACTTATCTTTTTTTTTTGACATTTTTAGATATATTCAGTTGTATTATTCTGTTACCCACTGAAATTTAAGCTCCACTAGAACAGAACTTTATAGTTCATTCACGTATCCTCACTGACCAGCACAAAGTAGATGGCCAATAAATATTTTATGGAATTTTAGGAAGAGGCAATAAATTAAAAAAAGCCCAAGCCAGAAAGAACTAAAAGGTCAGTTAACTTAAACTACATAAACTATAGTGTGTGGGGGGGGTGAGGGGGGGTGAGGAGGTGGAGAAATGTGAGCAGGAGTCTGAAGAAGTACACTGGGCCAGGGAGGAACACCTGAAGCTTTACTCAGCACTTCCGACCTGATCTCTAGAGAAACGAGAACCACTCAAAGACAAAAGACTGTTATAGTCAGTTCTACAACTATGGCTACAGTTTCCTAGATGGATTAAACAATACTGGAGGGTACTGCAATTATACAAAAATGACATTATGGTAACTGGAATGACAGGAAGTCTAAGAACCAAGAGAACTATATGTACTATATGGGATACAGCGAGTGAAGGAGAAAGGACAGCGGATATACTATAAATCACGGGTATCACAGAGAGTTCACGATAACACCTAATTTCTCACAGGGGCATCAGGATAGATAAGTTGCCATTCATCAAGAAAGTGAACCTAGAGAAGGAGCAAGTTTGACAGGGAGGAAGGATATTGTAAATTCAATAACAGACATAGTTAAGTCTCAGATGTGTGGAAGCATACAACTAGAAATCAATAGGCAACTGGATATACCTACAAGACTAAAAGGAAAAACACTGCACTGGAGCAAAGATTATCAGCTTTTAGGGTGTGGATAATAACTAAACATATGAAATGTATGAAATCACCCAGAGGGCTAGTAATGAATATGACACCAGGAGGCCTTGGACTGAATTCTAAGAAACACCAGCACCTGAAAAGATGGTAATAGACAGTATCTAAATTGAAGGATAAATAATATTAATTTAAGAAAGCAACATACGGCAGTGTTTCACACTCTGTAATTCTTTTAAAAAATACATCTGCTGTGACTAAACTTCAGGGCATATGGTGAATATAGTTTCATCCTTAAATCATTCATTCAACACAGATCATCATTCACCACTGAATTCTACAAATTAGGCTGATGTAACTGCCTACCCCAATGTTTACAAAGTAATCTACCAAATATTTGCACATAATATTTGGAAATAAGCATTTTAAAAGCACAGACTTCTACCTTCAGAATTTTTCTATAGCAAAATTTTCAACAGGTTTGTGATTATTTTAAATATTCTGTATTATCAAAGCATTTAAAAATGTTGTGACATATACCCACACCAGAAAATCATTATATGCAATACGACAGAAAGGGGTAAGTTTTTCCAGAAATATTAGTTGGAAGATTGATCATTATAAGCACACAAATTTTCAATTCAACACACTTATTCATTCTTAATAAACTTCATTTCAATATGGCAGTTGCTTTTGGTCACTTAAGAAACAGGTGAACTCCAAATGTCCACCTGAGCAAAACCTTTTCCTTCATACAAGTATTTAACACATTTATAAATGCCATCATTGGTAAGTCTTCTCAAATGAAAACTTCAAAGAAATACAGCTTATTTTTTTATTGTAATGTCTTAAGAGAAGTTTTAGCAAAAGGACATATTAGACATTTATAACAGATTACCTAGTAGCCAAAACAATGATCATACCTTGAAACATGCTTAAAAGCCTCCACTATAACGGGTGCAAAATCTTTTGTAAACTCTGGCCCCTTCCTTTTGCTGTTTTGAATGACATCATTAGCTAGGTAGAGAAAAGTAAGCTTCCTGTTCGGTTTGGCTGGAAAAAAAAAAAAAAATCTAATTAAAATACCCTCAACTTAAACTGAGACAAACTTTCTCAATACCTGAAATTAAGCAGTTTGAGAACTACAACAAACTTACTAGCCTTTGTATATTAGGTTCAACCTTAGCTTCTCATTCTACTGCTAAATTCAGCAAAGCAAGTCAATATTCTTTAAAGGATAACTATTGTTTCTGAAGATCACTCACATGAGAGAAAAAAGAGAACTCATGAGGCAGAGGTAGCCAATAAAATATTTCCTTACAGGTTTACTAAGTCATCTAAACCACTTATCTTTGATTGGTAGTATTATCATTAGTTACAAATTTTTATACATGGAAATCATCACATCTGTGTAAAAATGTATTTCTGTGACTATTCTGCACTAAATTTTATTAAAACTATTAAATACTACATAAAATACAGTGAAAAACCTCACTTAAAATAAGATGGTGATTCGTCATGTTATTAAAATGGTACCTTAAATCTTAACTGAATTTATGACTACTTTATTGACAATACATATATTCATTTAAAAATCAATCATTAAGTTACCAAGAAACAAAAGAGAACAAAATGTAAGACAGGTTGAAAGAGGCATTACTTTGATCAATTACAGATTTATTTCAGTTACTAAATAAATATTTGTCAAGCTAACAGAGTGCATGTTAGAGAAACCAAGTGGACAGAGTTTAGATGTCCCCCCGCTCTGGATTACACGGCCTTAAATAACTGATGCATCTTGACAAAAATACACCCCTACTCACATTCTGTGGGTATGATTATCCTCCTAAAAGAGCAGACAAGATTTCAATAATCTAACCAGAATACATTATTACTGATTAAATGTTAAGTGGCATAAAAGTACTGAATATAACTTAAAATTCATATAGATATATATGTGGAAAAATTAGTTGAACACAACCTTTTATACTATTTTCACAGAAGTATTTACTAGAATTGGAATCATTCGAAGTTGTACAATTATATTCACAAACAGCATACTTTGTGACATCCACATTATGCTGGTGTAGGAGCTTACTCTAAGGACTGATAATCCAGTGTACTATTCACGGGGGCCAGGTTATTGGATTTAAGGCAAATATTTGGGCAGACAGCATTTAGTCCTCAAGATATGAGTGTTTAATTTAAAATTTAAGCCACTTTTGAGTTCACATTTTTCTTTTAGAGACTGTAAAATATTGAGTCACAACTGATCAGACTTTACAAACCTGTAGTGCCCATTGACTACATAACCTGGTTTGCCTGTCTAAAGTTGCAGTCTACCAATTACTGGGCTTTTGAAAGTTGCTGGCACAGAATGAAGATAAAGGGAGAGATGGCAATAACAGAGACTAACTTCTGATTCTTCTGGCTCTTGTCTGGTCAGCTAAACCACAGAGGACAACTGATTAAGATACCAAGACCCTTTCCTGTGAAGATTATAATAGTAAATTTCCAGTATTCAACCTTATCTGTTAAAAAAAAAAAATCCTAACCTTTGCCCACAGAAAACCTCGCACAAAGAAAAGGCCTTAATCTAAATATTAAAAGTATTAATCCAAGTATTTGCATTCTTGACATCAAAAAGAATTTAAATACTCAAATTTGTTCTTAGCACTTTATATATATATAACCTAATTTAATCCAAATAATGTAAGGTATCATTATTATTTGCATTTGGCAGTTGAACAAAAACAGACATCAAAAAGGTTATCTGCCCACAGTGAAATAGCCAGTTAGGGATCAGTCATGATTTGAATTCCAAAAGTCCAACTCCAAAGGATTTCCTCTTAACATTAACAACTGGACTATGCCTCCTGTGATAAATGCAAGTGGGTATGACTTTTTGAGAAGATTTAATAGCAACTCAACCAAAATGTTTCAGAATGTTAACAGTATTATTCACAACAGCTAAAAGGTGAAATAATCCAAATGTCTGTCAATAGATGAATGGATAAGCACAACGTGGTAAATAAATACGAATAGACTACTACTCGGTCTGAAAAAGAAAGAACATTCTGACACAAGCTACAATGCTCAGACAGTAAAGAATCCGCCTGCAACGCCTGAGACGCGGGTTCCATCCCTGAGTTGGGACGATCCCCTGGAGAAGGGCATGGCAACCCACTCCAGGATTCTTGCCCGGAGAATCCCCATGGACAGTGGAGCCTGGTGGGCTAACGTCCACAGGGTCGCAAAGAGTCAGACACGACTGAGCGACTAAGCACACACAGAGGACGTTATGTTAAGTAAACAAGCCTGCCACAAAAAGACATACACTGTATGACTGCATTCATACCAGGTACTAGAACAGTCACATTCACAGACAAAGCAGAACGGTGGCTGTCAGGGCTAAGAAGACGGAGATCTGGAGAATTACTGTTTAATGGGGATAGAGTACCAATTTTATAAGAGGAAAAGAGTTCTAGAGATGTATGTTAATGACAGTTGCACAACAGTATAAATATACTTAATACCACTAAAACTTCACACTTAAAAATGATTAAAGTGTTCAATTTTATGTTTATTTTACCACAAAATTTTAAAGTATATATTTTAGTTTTTAAAATTTGTGACTAACCTCTTGAAAATAATTCAGAGTCATTTTCTGCAATGTACACTAAAGAAAAAATTTACAAGATTTCAACTTATGTTTCCCAGTATATTCCAAAATACAAACTCTGTACCAGGAGCACAACTTTATAGTATGGGGTCCAAATACCAAGACATTATTTTCATTTTTTCCCTTGTGGAAACCACACCAAAATATGAGAAATACCTAGAAACTGCCATAAATTATACCCTTCTCCAGATTTTCAGGGAAAAAAAATGTACTGCCATTTAAAACTTTATGTAGAACAAATAATGAACTAATGGAACAAATTACAAGCAATTCCAGAAGAAATCACATTATTTTCAAATAAATTTTTTTGTAAATAACAGATCCATAAATTGTTTCTAAAACACGCAAAGCTAACAACAAGGGCAAACAAGCCATTTCATAACTTCTTAAAGAAACAACTCTACTGGCAACAGAATATAAGGCTAAATAATGGGTCTGACCTAATCAATTCCTATGTTTTTACTGTTCATAGGGCTCCCTGTAAAGACACCGATTTTCCCAGTCTTCCATTCAATTTAACTCGTGTTTGATTTAACATTTGCTGTGTGCCATGCTGGGTTCAGACCAAAAATAATCTTTCCTGTTCAATCAGGACTTTGCAACATAAAATCTGGCACAAGATAGGTCATGTGACTACGTGAGTTCTTTTTTTTGAAAATTCTCTCTCCACTGATATATGACACCAACACTGACAGCAACCATAAACTCAGTATTATATCCCAGTTAGCCTACCCACTCCAGTATCCTGGCATGGAAAAATCCATGGACTCTGTAGTCCATGGGGTTGCAAAGAGTCAGGTACGACTGAGTGACTTTCACCTCACTTCACTTAGTCTGTGTGTGCCCTACTATGTTTGTACCAGTGAAGTATAAGCCAAATAAGGACCAGTCAACATATTGTGAGAAATCATTTTCTTATATCTCACCTCACCAAACAAAATTTTAAGCTCCTGTAGGTACTAAGCATAAACCTTCCCAGGTGGCCACAGTTCAGTTCAGTTGCTCTGTTGGATCCGACTTTTTGCAATCCCATGGACTGTAGCACGCCAAGTTTCCCTGTCAATCACCAACTCCAGCAGTTTGCCCAAACTCATGTCCATTGCGTCAGTGATGCCATCCAACCATCTCATCCTCTGTCGTCCCCTTCTCCTCCTGCCTTCAATCTTTCCTAGCCATCAGGGTCTTTTCAAATGAGTCAGTTCTTTGCATCATGTGGCCAAAGTATTGGAGTTTCAGCTTCAGCATCAGTCCTTCCAATGAATATTCAGGACTGATTTCCTCTAGGATGGACTGGTTGGATCTCCTTGCAGTCCAAGGGACTCTGAAGAGTCTTCTCCAACACCACACTTCAAAAGCATCAATTCTTCGGCGCTCAGCTTTCTTCATACTCCAACTCGCACAACCATACATGACCACTGGAAAAACCATAGCTTTGACTAGATGGACCTTTGTTGGCAAAGTAATGTCTCTGCTTCTTAATATGCTGTCTAGGTTAGTCAGAGCCTTTCTTCCAAGGAGCAAGAGTCTTTTAATTTCATGGCTGCAGTCACTTCTGCAGTGATTTTGGAGCCCCCCAAAAGAAAATCCCTCACTGTTTCCATTATTTCCCCATCTATTTGCCATGAAGTCATGGGACTGGATAATATGATCTTAAGTTTTTTAAATGTTGAGTTTTAAGTCAACTTTTTGACTCTCCTCTCTCACTTTCGTCAAGAAAGTATTCTTCTTTGCTTTCTGCCATAAGGGTGGTGTCGTCTGCGGATCTGAGGTTACTGATATTTCTCCTGGCAATCTTGATTCCAGCTTGTGCTTCATCCTGCCTGGCATTCCCCATGATGCAGGTGGCGCAGTGGTAAAAAATTCATGGAGATGCAGGAGACATGGGTTCAATCACTAGGTCACAAAGATCCCTTGGAGAAGGAAATGGCAACCTAATCCAGTATTCCTACTTGTAAAATCCCAAGGACAGAGGAGCCTGGTGGTCTACAGTCTATGGGGGGCAGAGAGTTGGATGTGACTGAGCATGCGCACACACACACACACAGGTACTAAGCACAGCCCTTTGTCCAGGGCCCTTGTATATGAACAGGTACATCAAAACAAATAATAATTAAATTCTGAGAGCTAATCTGTGAAAACATAGTATTACCTAAAAAGTTGAGCATACACCTCAAAAAAGGGTAAAGCAAGTTCAGTCCATCACACAAGTAAGAAATAGTTACACAGTAATGCACAAAGAGGGCTTTCCTGGTGGCTCAGTGGTATAAAGAACGCGCCTGTCAATGCAGGAGACACAGGGTTGATCCCTGATCCAGGAAGAGCCCACAAGCCTCAAAGCAACTTAGCCCGAGCACCACAGCTATGAGCCTGGGAGCCGCAACTACTCCTGGGCCCAAGTGCCGCAACTACTGAGCACGTACTGGAGAGCCCATGCTCTGCAACAGGAGAACCCGCCGCAATGAGAAGTCCAAGCACAGCGACTACGGAGTAGCCCCTGCTTGCTGCAACTAGAGAAAAGGCTGCAGAGCAATGAAGACCAAGCACAGCCGGTAAAAATAAATTTTAAAAATCATTAAAAAACCCCACAAACAATGCAAATAGAAGATCAATTACAAAGCTTCAAAAAGATGAGACCAGGCTATTAAATACAGAAAAAGAAACAAACCTATTCAAAGGATTACAGAAATGACTTCTAGCCTAACTCATAATGAATTCAAAATCTAGTCTTACTTCTTCATAATCAGATAGGATAATGGTAAGATCATTACTTATTTTCTTACACTGTTCAGACCACATGCCTACTTGCTTTGATACGATATGGAATATTAAAATCTAATTTAATCACTGTATTTTATGGAGACTGAAACTTACAACCACAGTAGATGATAATGCTGATAAATACAACAAATAGCTAAATTTTTTTGTTATCTATAAAGGTTAAGAACTTTCTAAGAGGCGTCTTCTATATAGAGAAGCAGCAAAAAAAATAATAATAAATAAATATTACATACACATGCATGTATACATATACACACAAAATAATGAGTATCAGTGCAATTCTTACAGAAGGAAATAAGAAAACCCATTATCTTGAAACAAAAATCTACTAAAGATTTATTAACTGTTGGACAGCCTCACTGATTCCCATGATAAACTGATTCACAGACCAGAAAACATGTTCATATGGATGGCTAGGTGGTTGTAAGGCAGAAACCTCTTAGTAATACTCTTTGCACAGAAAATGCAAAACCAGCAGATGATTCTTGAATGGATTCTATCTATCCCAGACGGGACAAAGAGTTCAGTCAGACACAGATGGCTGCTTCTTAACAGGTGAGGTGGGTGAAAATGGATAGCGCCGGCGTATTCCTGTATCACTGCCAGGATGCTTCAGACTTTTGGTAGCCCATCCCTTGCTTAAAATCCTTCCAAGATTTTCTATTGTTCTCCAGATAACATTTTAAATCCTTAACACAACCAAAGGCCCAGAAAGATCTAACTCCACCTCAACACTATTCTTTCTTCAAGCCCGAACTTCCTGGACTCCTATGCCTGCTTTAGACCTCAGTGAAACGGGTTCCTCTGGTTTTTCTCTGACCACCCACCACATTGGTGAAGTCCTGATACTTTTCCTATGGAGCATTTATTCCAACCATTTAACTGTTTTTATTTAATCTAGTGCTTCCCAACTAAATTCCATCGAAAGTAACAATTGTCAGGCTCATCCACCAATCTATGGAATCAAGCCCAGCAGCTAAGTCATAATTTACTCAACATTTACTAAATCAATAAATTTTGAGCTAAACCTTTATGTCTGTAATTATTTGTTCTACTAACTTAGCTTCTGGTCTTAACCTCACCCAGCTGAAAGGGGAATGCAATTACACTACTCTCAGAAACCTCAACTTCAATTCACATTACAAAAAGACGAACTTTCTTACAGATACAGCTACTCTTTATTTTCGATGTATTCAGTTCAAATATTTTCCTTCCCCCCCTCCTCCATTCTAGAGTTCTTGCAAATCATAACCACACAGAAGAATAAGCAAATGGGAGGGTCAAAGAACTACAAATGTTAATCAATTAAAGCCAACTACCATTTTCTACCTATTAGATTGATCAAGACAAAAGTCTGACACTAAAGTTGGCAAGAGTTATGAGTTAAGATTATCCTCTTTAGATATCTTCAAACATGATTAAAATTTAAATTAGTGTGACTTTTTACAAAAATAATTTGGCAATACCTATGAAAAATGTAAATACACGAATCCCTTCACCCTGCAAATTTCCCTTTTAGGAGTTTATCCTAAGGTATCTTCTCATAAATGCACAAAAAAAGCCACGAAGGATATTCACGAAACAACACAAAAGACAGAATTAGATAAATCATGATATATTAATATAATCCATACTCTATAGCTATTAAAAAGTGAGATAGACTTATATACAGATATAGAAAGACATCTAAGATATATTGTTGAATTAAACATAACCACACACACAGTAGATAGCTTTACTTTGGGGGAAGATCAAGAATCTGAAGGGGATTCAGAATTACCAAAAAAGAATTGCCATAACAGGGAAACACTTGAGCTATATATTAAAGGACACACGTGAGCCACGTACTGAAAAGGGCTCCTGGGTAGTGTGGACCTGCTGCTCTTCCAAAGCACAAACATCACCCCGGACCACTATACCACTATAGAAGACAATGCGAACTGGAAAAGATCTAAAGAATACATGTCACATTGTTTGTTCACATTATGCATACAGAGTGGAACTGAAACTAAAACTTTTGGTCTATTAAAAATAATATCTTTAAAATAATACTAAGTTTCTTAAGACCTAGGCACTATTCTAAAATTTTATTATGTATCTCTTTTAATCTTCAGAACAACCCTACAGACTAATTATCCCCATTTACCAATAAGTGTTGAAGTAATTAAATGCACTCAGAGAAATGCACTAAAATCAATCAACACCTACTGCAATCCCTAAATAATATTTTATTAACAAAAGCAGGAACTACATAAGATGAGCTTGTAACATCTTGTCGTGATAGAAAGAAAGAAACCTATTTTTTAAACTATCAGAGTTGTATCCAAAGGACATAGGCAACGCTCCAGGATACGGCCACTGACCAAAGAGTATCAAAAAGATGACTCAATGGTCTGAAACATAATCATCTAAAAATCTGTAAGTTCATAAAAAATACTTTTAAAAAGTGGTTGCTAAGTAACTGATTCAGTTGACAAATGGGGGGAAAATGAGCCATTTAGCCTCCTTTTCCTGTGTGAACTGTATTCCAGAGTCAATGGTTGATGAAGGGAAGTTCTTATACACAAATGCTCAAATTTCAGCATGCTCAGAATCAGTTAGAGGGCCTGTTAATATGCAGAGTACTGGCTCCTACTGACACAGTTTCTGAGATAGGTCTGGGACAGGACCCAGGAATTTGCATTTTCAACAAATACTCAGGTGATACTGTTTCTGCAGAGGCCCATGTTTTTGCGAACCACTGTTAGAAAAGAACTCTGGATAATAAACACAGAAAGAATGAAATAATTAAAAATTCATAATTTTGCAACTCCTGATAAAGAGTCTAACCCACCACCATCACAAGCTGCTAAAAGCACTTGGTGAAAGGAGATGGTGCATGTGTGTGCGACCAGTCGCGTTTGAGCCTTGTGGTCCCAAGGACTATAGCCCTCCAGGCTCCTCTGCCCATGGGATGAATACTGGAGTGGGTTGCCATTTCTTCCTCCAGGGGATCTTTCCCACCCAGGGATCGAATCCACATCTCCCGAGTCTCCTGCATTGGCAGGCAGATTCTTTACCACTGCCCCATCTGGGAAGGCTTTGAAAGGTGATAGGGAACTTTATAACAAATTCACAATGATAACAACTAAATCCACTCATCAATCTCACTTTTAAACAGAAAACAAACTTGACATTAGATATCTCTTAATGTGATGCAGCAAGAAGTGCATAAAATAGGCAATAAAGTATTCTTTGAGAATGACACCACAAGGATGGAATCAGTCAAATGCCTAAGGAGGGAAATTATATAGTCCATCTGATAATCTCAACAAATAAACTGCATGAAAAAATGTGTGTGTGAGGGAGACACAAATTTAAGAGACCTATTAACCAAATGTCATAAATGGACCTTGTTGGATTCTGTTCTGAACATTAACTACAAAGAGACATTTTTCAGGGAATCTAGGATACTGAACATGAACTAGGTTCAAAAAAATTTTTTTTAAGTCAACAAAGTTAACTTTGTTAGGTGTGACAGAGCTCTTACAATTATACTAAAAATTTAACATAAAGCTTACTTTATCAATTATAAATATATGTAAATGGTCTGAAGTCTAGGTTTTGCTTTAAAAAAACATGGAAAAAATATCAGGGTGGGGAAGATTTAGGGAGATGAAATCAGAAAGATGTAACATTAATGTTGAAGCTGGATGATGGGTTCACTGAAGTTCAAAATCTTATTGTCTCCTACTTCTGTATATAATTTTGTCTATCATAAACAGTTAAAAATCTGAGTTGGAGTGTAAAAAGTGAAATCTCCTTTCATCCTAACCCCTTATCATGAATGAGCTCATTATTATAGTGTATCCTTTCCACACCATTAACTGTGCCTTTGCAAATACCATATACTCATTCACATGCCCACAGATACCCACATACAGAGGATTTTTTTCTTCAATAAGATCACAGTATACATAATGTTTGGCAGTTTTTTCACACTTCAAATATCCAAAGCATTTTTGTATTCATAAACAGATCTGTCACCAAACTCTTTAGGAGCCTCATTCCTTTTAATAACTACTTAGTTGATGCTTTTGAACTATGGTGTTGGAGAAAACTCTTGAGTCTTCTACCCTTGGACTGCAAGAAGATCCAACCAGTCCATCCTAAAGACCAGTCCTGGGTGTTCATTGGAAGGACTGATGCTGAGGCTGAAACTCCAATATTTTTGCCACCTGATGTGAAGAACTGACTCATTTGAAAAGACCCTGATGTTAGGAAAGATTGAAGGTGGGAGAAGAAAGAGACGACAGAGGATAAGATGGTTGGATGGCATCACTGACACAATGGCCATAAGTCTGAGTAGACTCTGGGAGTTGGCGATGGACAGGGAAGTGTGGTGTGCTGCAGTCCATGGGGTCGCAAAGAGTTGGACACGACTGAGTGACTCAACTGTAGTCACATGAGACATATATATGTTGTTTCAAATCTTTAATATCTTTTATCTTTGTAAACCTGAGCAAGTATGTCTACCGGATAGATTCTAACAGGCCGAGGTAATAGGTTAAAAGGTATGTTGTTTAAATTTTGACAGACATCGTCAGGCTGCCCACCAAAGAGGGCAACTGTTTGAATTCCTACCACATGAAAATGTTCATTTCTCTACATCATCAACATACTACTACTAATATTTAAGATCTCTGCCAATCTCCCCAGAGTAAAATAATTGTGTTTTTATTTGTAATTCCCTATATACTAATAAAACTGATTTATTTTCCTTCTTTTGTAAACTGCCTATTCACATCATATTCCCCATTTTTCTACTGAGCTTTTTCTTATCAAAACTCACAAGAGTATTTTACATGTTATAAATATTAGCTTTTCCCTATTTTAAGTAGTGCAAATATTTTCTCTGAACCTACTGCTTAAAACCGAAACTTGGTATTTTCTGCATTCAGGGATTTTATAATTTTATGTGGCCAAATCTATTTATTTCCTGTATGATTCATGGCCTATACTTGATTCACGATCCAAAACTAGAAATTATAAATATATCTTTTTTCTTATATGACTCTATAGTTGAATATTTTCAGTGCTGTATCTGTAATTCAACTGAATTAATTTCATATATGATATTAGTTAGGAATCTAAGAATTACTTGTTAATATCCTCTTTGGCCTTCCCAGGTGACGTTAGTGGTAAAGAACCTGCCTGCCAATGCAGGAGACTTAAGAGATGCAGGTTCAATCCCTGGGTCAGGAAGATCCCCTGGAGGAGGGCATGGCAACCTACTCCAATATTCTTGCCCCGAGAATCCCCATGACCAGATGGCAGGCTATAGTCATAGGGTCGTAAAGAGTTGGATGCAAATAAAGCAACTCAGTACGCAGCACATCCTATCTCTTATCCCATGAATTTCAAGCGTCTAATTCGCCAAATGCCCACATAAAATAGGTCTCACAAATCTCCACTCTGTGTCTTCCATATCTATTATTATTCCTGTACCAATAACACACTCAGCTCATTTCATGTCTTTACCGTCTCCATGGATACCAAGAAGGGCATACTATTTCTATTACTGTTTTCCGGTCAAAACTGTCAAAATTCTCAAGACAAAAACTGCCATAGCTCTTCCTGCACATTCATGTTTTCCAAAGATTTACAGAAATAGAGTTAAATTTCTCACAGACTACTCTGAACGTACACATTAATGTGAGGGTAACTCATCTCTTTGCAATCAAATTTACTTAGCAGTTTTACCAACTATTGTACTTTAAAACACATACAATAAAGGCATACTTTAAAGCAATAAAAAGCACAAGTGCCTGGCATACAGCTACATTAAAATAAGCTTGTTAAAATACTTAACACAACACATAAACATGAAAATATGCTATAATATCAAAGACAAGAAAACACTGGTAGAAAACACTAGTCTCAGAGTAACAAATGATGTGTCCTAATTCCAATACAGAGACCAATTTGTAGGGGACTTCGGCTTCTGAGAAGATAGAGCAGACATATGTTTTTCTAGTCCTCCTCAAAGTAAAACTACAAAATCTGGACATCATAAATAAACCAAACACAGGAAAAAAAAGAGAAGGTAGACTGGCTAGGGGCCTTGGGAGTTCAACACAAGGTGGGTTCCCAGAGTTTTCATTTTGCTTCAGATATCTCAGATTCAAAGTTGACAAGGCCAGCAACCCAGAAGTCCTAACAGGTGCAAATATAAACCCCCCCAACAAAAGCTTTCTCACTCTAGTCAAAGAAACAGTAAAAGGGCACCCTAAGAAGACAGAAAACTTCTAGAAACTAATCTACCTACTCCAACCAAACACACTACAGAAAGGAAAGAAAACAGAATCAGTGGCCCCACTCACCCACACCAGCAAAGCCTGTAATGTGGAGCGTAACACCTCTCCAGAGTGGTGTCAGAGAAGGCAAAGCAGACAGCCTGGGCTTCCACCCCACCCAGCAGCAGGGAGGCACCCCTCACTGGGGTGGTGTCACAGAAGGACCAGTGGAAAGTCAGGACCTCCACCATGGTCCAGCACTACCGGGCCCACACATTCACTCCTACACGTCTGTGGTAGGGTGTCTCATGGGAAGCTAAAACCCCCATTCACACCCAACAGTAATGAAACAGACCTCCCTCCCCTGATGGGGTAGTGTCAGAGACACCCAGCTAAAATAGAATTAGATAAGGTCCAAAGTCTCATAAGTCAGTTCAGTTCAGTTCAGTCCAGTCACTCAGTTGTGTCCAACTCTGCGACCCCACAAATCGCAGCACGCCAGGCCTCCCTGTCCATCACCAACTCCCGGAGTTCACTCAGACTCACGTCCATTGAGTCAGTAATGCTATCCAACCATCTCATCCTCTGTCGTCCCCTTCTCCTCCTGCCCCCAATCCCTCCCAGCATCAGGGTCTTTTCCAGTGAGTCAACTCTTTGCATGAGGTGGCCAAAGTACTGGCGCTTCAGCTTTAGCATCATTCCTTCCAAAGAACACCCAGGACTGATTTCCTTTAGGATGGACTGGTTGGGTCTCCTTGCAGTCCAAGGGACTCTCAAGAGTCTTCTCCAACACCACACTTCAAAAGCATCAATTCTTCAGTGCTCAGCCTTCTTCACAGTCCAACTCTCACATCCATACATGACTACTGGAAAAACCATAGCCTTGACTAGACAGACCTTTTATGGATCAAGCAAAAAATCCATCATACCAAACATCAAGATCTCAAACTGAATGAAAAAAAAGACAATCAACAGATGCCAATACAAAGATGACAGAGACTTGAGAACTGATAAAAAACCTTTAAGACAGCCATCATATAAATGCTTCAATTAGCATATGCAAATATGCTGAAAATTCAAAATTTCTGGAATAAAGCTGAAGTAGTATTGAGAGAAACTTGAAGCACTAAATGCACACACTAGAAAAGGTGAACAAGTCTAAAGTCCACAGTCTAAGCTCTCACCTCAAAAACCTACAATAAGAACAAAACAAAAATAAATTCATAAAACAAGGAAATAGGGAGAAATAAAAAGTAGAAGCAGAAATAAATGAAAGTGACATACAAAAATAAAGCTGCTTCCCCCACCCTGGTTTTTTTGAGATACAACTGACATAAAGCACTATATCATTTAAGGAGCACAGCACAGTGGCTTACAGATACCGTGAACTGACTACCACAATTAAGTTAAAATCTGTCATCTCATACAGATGCAATAAAAGAAAAAAAATTAAAAAAACTTTTTTCCTCCTTCTGATGAGACCTCTTGGGCTTTACTTTCTTACCACTGTCATATATACCATACTAAACTGTTAGTCACTCAGTCGTGTCCGACTCTCTGCCTCCCCGTGGACTGTAACCTGCCAGCTCCTCTGTCCATGGAATTCTTCAGGCCAGAATACTGGAGTGGGTAGCCATTTCCCTCTCCAGATCTTCCAACCCAGGGATAAAACCTGGGTCTCCCACATTGTAGGCGGATACTTTACGACCTGAGCCACCATAAGCAATGTTAATTAGTCATCATTTTATACATTCAGTTCAGTTCAGTGGCTCAGCCGTGTCCGACTCTTTGCGACCCCATGAATCGCAGCAAGCCAGGTCTCCCTGTCCATCACCAACTCCTGGAGTTCACTCAGACTCACATCCATCGAGTCAGTGATGCCATCCAGCCATCTCATCCTCTGTCATCCCCTTCTCCTGCCCCCAATCCCTCCCAGCATCAGAGTCTTTTCCAATGAGTCAACTCTTCACATGAGGTGGCCAAAGTATTGGAGTTTCAGCTTTAGCATCATTCCTTCCAGAGAACACCCAGGGCTGATCTCCTTCAGAATGGACTGGATATATCTCCTTGCAGTCCAAGGGACTCTCAAGAGTCTTCTCCAACACCACACTTCAAAAGCATCAATTCTTCGGCGCTCAACCTTCTTCACAGTCCAACTCTCACATCCATACACGACCACAGGAAAAACCATAGCCTTGACTAGACAGACCTTTGTTGACAAAGTAATGTCTCTGCTTTTCAACGTGCTATCTAGGTTGGTCATAACTTTTCTTCCAAGGAGTAAGTGTCTTTTAATTTCATGTCTGCAGTCATCATCTGCAGTGATTTTGGAGCCCAAAAAAATAAAGTCTGACACTATTTCCACTGTTTCCCCATCTATTTCCCATGAAGTGATGGGACCAGATGCCATGATCTTCGTTTTCTGAATGTTGAGCTTTAAGCCAACTTTTTCACTCTCCTCTTTCACTTTCATCAAGAGGCTTTTTAGTTCCTTTTCACTTTCTGCCATAAGGGTGGTGTCATCTGCATATCTGAGGTTATTGACATTTCTTCCGGCAATCTTGATTCCAGCTTGTGCTTCAATATGCCAGCACATTTGGAAAACTCAGCAGTGGCCACAGGACTGGAAGAGGTCAGTTTTCATTCCAATCCCAAAGAAAGGCAATGCCAGAGAACGCTCAAACTACCGCACAACTGCACTCATCCCACACACTAGTAAAGTAATGCTCAAAATTCTCCAAGCCAAGCTTCAGCAATACGTGAACCGTGAACTTCCAGATGTTCAAGCTGGTTTTAGAAAAGGCAGAGGAACCAGAGATCAAATTGCCAACATCTGCTGGATCATGGGAAAAGCAAGAGAGTTCCAGAAAAACATCTATTTCTGCTTTATTGACTATGCCAAAGCCGTTGACCGTGTGGATCACAATAAACTGTGGAAAATTCTGAAAGAGATGGGAACACCAGACCACCTGACCTGCCTCTTGAGAAACCTGTATGCAGGTCAGGAAGCAACAGTTAGAACTGGACATGGAACAACAGACTGGTTCCATATAGGAAAAGGAGTACGTCGAGGCTGTATGTTGTCACCCTGCGTATTTAACTTCTATGCAGAGTACATCATGAGAAACGCTGGCCTGGAAGAAGCACAAGCTGGAATCAAGATTTTATACAGTACCTCCTTACTATGTATTTATCTTAAAACTTAGTTTGCACCTTTTAACCATCTTCTACCTCTAGCAACTACAAACCTGATTTCTTTTTCTATGAGTTTGGGTATGTGGCCTTTTTAAAAAAAAAAGAAAGATTCAACGTATGAGATCATACAGTATTTCTTTCCCTGATTTATTTCATGTAGCATTATGTCCTCAAGGTCCATCAACATCAACCCCATGGACTGCAGCATGCCAGGCTTCCCTGTCCATCACGAACTCCCAGAGTTTACTCAAACTCATGTCCACTGAGTCAGTGATGCTATCCAACCATCTCATCCTCCGTTGTCCCCTTCTCCTCCAGCCTTCAATCGTTCCCAGCATCAGGGTTTTTTCCAGTCAGTTCTTCATATCAGGTGGCCAAAGTATTGGAGTTTCAGCTTCAGCATTAGTCCTTCCAATCAATATTCAGGACTGATTTCCTGTAGGATTTGACTGGTTGGCTCTCCTTTCAGTCCAAGGGACTCTCAAGAGTCTTCTCCAACACCAAAGTTCAAAAGCATCAGTTCTTTGCCACTCAGCTTTCTTTATAGTCCAACTCTCACATCCATACATGATTACTGGAAAAACCATAGCTTCGACAAGATGGACCTTTGTCGGTAAAGTAATGTCTCTGCTTTTTAATACGCTGTCTAGGTTGGTAGTAGCTTTTCTTCCAAGGAGTAAGCGTCTTTTAATTTCATGACTCCAGTCACCATCTGCAGTAATTTTGGAGCCCCAAAAAAGTCTCTCACTGTTTCCATTATTTCCCCATCTATTTGCCATGAAGTGATGGGACCGGATGCCATGATTGTTTTTTGAATGTTGAGTTTTAAACCAACTTTTTCGCTCTCCATTTTCACTTTCATCAAGAGGCTGTTTAGTTTTTCTTCACTTTCTGCCATAAGGGTGGTGTCATCTGCATATCTGAGGTTGTTGATATTCCCCCCCCTCCCCCACCGGCAATCTGGATTCCAGCTTGAGCTTCCTCCAACCCGGCATTTGCATGATGTACTCTGCATATAAGTTAAATGAGGAGGGTGACAATATACAGCCTTTCATAGTGAAATATGTATTTCAATATATTAGCAATAAATATGTGAACAGTAAAATTAAAAATACAATATCCTTTAAAATTGCTCCAAATAATTGATATATTTAAATGTAAATATAACAAAACACAAGATTTGTGTACTGAAAGCTATTTGACAGTTATAAAAAATATCAAAAATTATAAATAAATGGAGAAATATACTATATTCCTGGATTAGAAGTGACATAATTAAGGTGTCAATTCTCCCTAAACTGGATTAATACAACTCTTATCAAAAACTCTAAGCAAAATAATCTTTATTGATATAGACCAGATTATTCTGAATCTGCTAAGAAAGGCAAAAGAACCAGAAGAGCTAAAACAATTCTGCAAGGAATCAACCTACTCAATTTCAAGACTTGTCATATAGCTAACAGAGTAATAAAGATTACCTGTGGCACTGGTGAAAGGACACACACGTGGATCAATGGACTAGGCCAGAGAACCCAAAACAGAATCACACAAATACGCTCAAGTCAATTTTGACAAAGGAGCCAAGCAATTCAATAAAGGAAAGATAGTCTGCTTTTTCAACAAATGATACTAGATCATTTAAACCTTGATCTAAATTTTACACCTTATATAAAAATTAACTCAAATGGAATATGGACTTAAATGCAAAACTATAAATATTTTACAACAAAACACAAGGGAAAAGAATCTTTGGAAAAACAGGTCTAATCAGAGTTCTTAAAACTTGACACTAAAAACATAATTTATAAAGACAAATTTGATCAACTAGGATTAAACAGTGGTGTGTTGGGACTGAGGTGGCTATAGCTAAAAGGCAACAAGAGGGGTTGCTCGTGGTGATGGGTATGTTCCATATTTTGACTATATCAATGTCAATCCCATAGCTGTGATGTTTTGCAGGATCTATAATATCAGAGATTTTTTTTTTTTAAACTAGTTGTCCGTGATGTTACCATTGGCAAAAGCTGGCAGTAGGTAAGCAGAATCTCTCTGTATTATTTCTTAAAACTGACTGTGAATCTATATTTATAGAAAAATAAACACTATTTTTAAAAATGTCATGTTTGGGGGCTTAAAATCACTACACCAGCACTTCCAGAAGAGGGTGGTTAGAAGAAAATCTAGTGTTCACTCTATATATTTATTTATAGACATTAGTATCAATTTCAGTTACGTAACTCCGAAAGAATCTAAAAGCTAGAGTTTTAAAAATGAAAACAATTACTACACTGAACTGGCAAGATGAGCTAAAATAAAATTAATGTGAAGAGCTCATGGTCTCTGTTAATCTGAAAACAGCTCTCAAACTTTCCGGTCTCAATCCCATCACACTCTTATACCCATCAATATGTACCTTATTAAAAATTAAAACAGAGGAATTCTTAACATAATCTTTAAAATTACATGTTAATACAAATAGCATTTGTTTAAAAAATACATTTCTCCCCAAAAATCTTAAGTGAGTCATACTGTTTTACATTTTTGCAAATCTCCACCTAAACAGAATATAGATGGATTCTCCTATCTGTCTCCCTATAGAATATACTACATTATTTTACTGACAGCAATGAAAAAAAAGCAGACCACACCCAGATAAACTTGGTAACAGCGAACTGTCTCAACAGTTACAGATAGTTTTGGATATTCTTTGAAACTACACCAAAATCCAAAAAGCCACAGTTTTAAAAAAGATTCTAAATTGGAATACGGAATCTAAAAACCTATCAGCGAACTTCTAAAACTCTCTTACATTAAAATACTTTAATCTACCATGCTCTTTGAATGGATCTTTGACTTACATTATCATTTTGTAAATCACAAATTAGTTTCTTGATAAACACTGGTTTACTGAGTTACAAAAGCATTCCAAAAGCTCAACATTTTATTAGGTAATTATTTTTAAAAATTACTTTTGCAAAAGTATCACTACTGATTTCATTGGAATAGTGTTTAAAAGCACTGAGAAGGTGTCGGGCTCAAGACAGCACATTAAGTTCTCCAAAATTCTAGTTTTTGCTTGAAAATTGTATTATGGGCAACAAGTACTGTCAGTTATCTTTCTTGAGTAAACAGATTCGTTACAGTCATTTTGAGAAAACATTTGGCAAATATCCATGTCTCAATAATTACAGTTTCTCTCATCAGTCAGTTTTTTCAAATAAAATGATATTCCATGAAAAAAGCAGCTGGTTTAGCTCAGAACACAATCACACAGGTGTATTTCCTCCAGAATGTGCAGTATACAGAACTTCATGTATACTTCTCATTTTGTTACACAGATTATTTAAAAGACATGTAATCACATCTAACGTGATTCTCTAGTCAAACACTGAGAGCTTTTCCCCTACAATCCAGAAAAAGAGAAGAACGCTCACTTTCACCACTTTTATTCAACATACTACTGGAACTTCTAGTGAGAGCAGTCAGGCAAGAAAAAGAAATAAGATCCAAATTAGAAGCAAAGAAGTAAAATTATCTGTGTTCATCAATGTTACTTGTTGTAAATAAAACCCTAATGAGTCCACAAAAAACTGTTAGAGCTAATAAATGAATTCAGCAAACTTGCAGAATATAAAACATTAAAAAATGAACTGCATTTCTATAAACTAACAATGAACAATATAAAGAATAAACTAAGAATTCTATTTATAATTTTATCAAAAAGAATAAAATATTTAGGAATAAATTTAACCTAACAGGTATAAGACTTGTATACTGAAAACCATAACAAGAAATAAAAGAAACAAATAAATTGGAATATATCTCATTTTCATGGATTGGAAGATTTAATACTACTAAGATAACAGTATTCAAAGCAACCTACAAATTAAATGGAATCCCTGTCAAAATGTCAAACCTATCCTAAAATTCAGATAGATTTCCAACTGATCCTAAATAGCCAAAACAATCTTTAAAAAGAAAATTAAAGTTAAAAGACTATTTCCTGATTTCAGTACTTAAGAGAAAACAACAGTAATCAGAATAGTATAGTATAGGTATAAGCACAGACGTATAGATCAACAGAATAGAATAAAGAGCCCAGAAACAAACACCTGCATATATAGTCTTCACTAGTCATTATGGAAATGAAAATTAAACCACAGATACTACTCCATAATCATTAGAATATCTTTTTTCAAAACAAAAATGCAGAAAATAATGTGTACTGATGAAGATGTGCAGAAATTCTAATCCTGGTGCACTGCAAGTGGCAACATAAAATGGCACAGTCAGTGTGGAAAACAGTACAGTTGTTCCTCAAAAAACCAAACACAGAGTTACCACATGATTTTCCAACTTCACTGCTGGGTACATACTCAAAAGAACTGAAGAAGGGACTCAAACACAGATATTTGTACAATCATGTTCATACCAGTGTTGCTCACAATAGCCAAAAAGTGGAAGCAACTCTACTGTCATCAACAGATGATTAACTAAAATCTGGTATATAGATACAAGAGTATTATCTAGCTCTTAAAAGGAAAAAACGTCTGACACATGCTACAGCAGGGATGAACCTTGAAAATTACGTTAAGTTAAATAAGCCACTCCCCAAAGAATAAATCCCATGGTTTCACTTAAATGAGCCAACCCAGAGTGGCCAAATTCATACTCACAGAAGTATGGGTGGTTGCCAGGGGTGGGAGAGAATAGGGAATTACTGTTTCATGGGAATGGAGTTTCAGTTTGGGAAAATGAAAAAAGTTTCTGGAGGAGGATGGTGATGACAGTTGCAACAACAGTGTGAATGGACTTAACTGTACACTTAAAAAATGGTTAAAATGGCAAATTAACATTATGTATATTTTACTAAAATAAAGAGGGGAAAAAAAGGTTAAAGTGTTAAATTTTATGCTTCATATATTTTACCATAATGAAAAAAGCCCACGCACACACACAGACACACACACACACAAGGGTCAAGATTTAACAGAATCAGTAAGCTGAGCGGCTGTGATCAGCACAGTCAGGAAAGTGACATTTTTTAGCTGTGAACATGCGGTTTGAAAAATACAATGATTACTGGTACAGTCTGGTGCCTCTGCCTTGATTAATTATTAGGCACTACCAGTTTTCACCCACCTTTCCTTTTACGCCATCAAAGAACATACCAACACAGCAAAAAGAGCTGTGAGAGAGAGAATATCTTAGTAGTAGTCGAAAATAATTTTTACCTTGTCTCATATGCTTCCTAAAAGGGTCTTGGTGATCCACCAAAGGGGATCTAGCGACCACACTTTCAGAACCACTTCTCTAAGAATAGATAAATATGGGAAGAGCAGAACAATATGACAGACTGAAAAAGCTAGAAATTTTTCCAAGTCGTCCTCAAACAGGTCAATGTTTGTAACTGGAGTTCATTATTGGCCTTAACATGTCAGAAGTTCCTAAAAATCTTATGATGGGCACACAATATATACAAAATGTAGTTTGTGAAGACAACATAAAGACATACAAAAAGGTGTTAAATCATCTTTTAAAATTTTAAAAATTTTTAATAATTTTTATTTTGGCTGCACTGTGCAGCTTGTGGGATCTTAGTTCCCCAATCAGGGATCAAACTTGGACCTTCAACAATTAAAGTGCTGTCTTAACCACTAGACTGCTGGGGAATTCCCTGCATCTTTTTTGAGTTGAGAGGAAATTCATGTAAGTTTAAATTAACAATGTTAAAGTATATATATAACCCAGGGACATTTATCATACAGTTGTGCGGCTATCACCTATATCTAATTCCAAAACACTTTTGTAACCTCATACCCATTCAAGTCATTCATTTCTCATTCCTCTTCTCTCCGAGTCTCTGGCAATGACTTTCTCTCTTTGTGGATTCATCTACTCTGGATATTTCACATAAATTTCACTTCACATGTTTTTGAGGTTCACCTACATTGCACATGAATCAGCATTTCATTCCTTTTTATGGCAGAATAATATTTCTTTGCATGGATATACCACATGAATCTATTCATGCACTGATGGACAGTCAGGCTGTTTTCACCTTTTGGATATTGTGAATTGTACTGCTATGAGTATTCTTGTAAAGTATTCATCTGAAAACCAGCTTTCAATTCTTGTGAATACATACCTAGACATAAAATTACTTCAAGAGTGCTAGTAAAAGAGGTGGACAGGACTTCCCTGGTGGTCCATTGGTTAAGAATTCACCTTCCAATGCAGGGGCATGGGTTTGATTCCTGGTGAGGGACCTAAAATCCCACATGGCGTGAGGAAACTAAGGCCACACACCATAACAACCAGGCCTGTGGGCTCTAGAGCCCTTCCATCATAACTAGAGAGAAGCCCAGCCCTGCAACAGAAGATTCTGTATGCCACTACTAAGACTCAATGAAGACAAATAAATAAATATTAACAACAACAAAAAAAAGATGAGGAGTTAGGCAGTAGGGTGGGATAGCACACACACAAAAATACTGCTAGAACAGTAATAAAAAAAGTTGCAGGTGGGGCATGTATGAAGAAAGGCATCAAGACAACCTTTAAGTTCTGAGTTTAGGCAACTAGTAGACAGTAATTCCTTTCACTGAAATACGAAATATAGGAAGAGTAACGGGAAGTGGGACAACAGTGGGGAAAGATGATAAACTGTTGTTTTGTACATGCTTGATGTGCTCAAGAAATACCATTCAGTGGCATTTAGACTGCTAAAAAAGAAAAAAAAATTACTGAATCATCAGCACAGTGATGGCAGAAAACATATTTTAAGGCATCAATTATAAATATATAAAGTGAAATTATTCTTAATCATTAAAAGCTTTCTACATGCCATAGCATATTAACTGTATTTTTAAAAATTCCAAAATAATTGCTGCTGTTGTTCAGTCACCAAGTTAAGTCCAATTCTTTGTGATCCCATGGACTGCAGCATGCCAGGCTCCTTTGTCCTCCACCACATCCCAGAGTTTGCTCAGATTCATATCCATTAAGACAGTGATGCTATCTAACCATCTCATCCTCTGCTCCGTGCTTCTCTTTTTGCCTTCAGTCTTTTCCAGCATCAGGGTCTTTTCCAATGAGTCGGGTCTTCAAAACAGGTGGCCAAAGTATGGAAGCTTCAGCTTCAGTCCTATCAGTGAATATTCAGTGTTGATTTCCTTTAGGATTGACTGGTTTGATCTCCTTGATGTCCATGGAATTCTCAAGAATTTTCTCCAGCACCACAATTTGAAAGCATCAATTTTTTGGCATTCAGCCTTCTTTATGGTCCAACTCTCACATCTGTACATAGACTACTGGAAAAGCCATAGCTTTGACTATACTAACTTTTATTGGCAAAGTATTATCTCTGCTTTTTAATACACTGTCTAGGTTTCTTATAGCTTTTCTTCCAAGGAGTAAGCATCTTTTACCTTTGTGGCTGCAGTCACCATCTGCACTGATTTTGGAGCTCAAGAAAATAAAATCTGCCACTGTTTCCACTTTTTTCCCATCTATTTGCCATGAAGTGATGGGACTGGATGCCATGATCTTAGTTTTCTGCATGTTGAATTTTAAGCCAGCCTTTTCACTCTCCTCTTTCCCTTTCACCAAGAAGCTCTTTAGTTTCTCTTCACTTCTGCCATAAGGTGGTGGTATGTGCATATCTGAGGTTACTGATATTTCTCCCCACAATCCTGATTCCACCTTGTGCTTCATCCACCCTGGTATTTCACATGATGTACTCTGCATGTAAATTAAATGAGCAGGGTGGCAATAAACAGCCTTGATGTACTCCTTTCTCAATTTTGAACCAGTCCCTTGTTTCATGTCTGGTTCTAATTGTTGCCTCTTGACCTGCATACAGGTTTCTCGGGAGGCAAGTAAGGTGATCTGGCATTTCCATCTCTTTAGGAATTTTCCATAGTTTGTTGTGATCCACACAGTCAAAAGCTTTACTGTAATCAATGAAGCAGAAATAGATGTTTTTCTGGAATTCTCTTGCTTTTTCTATGATCCAAAGGATGTTGGCAATTTGATCTCTGGTTCCTCTGCCTTTTCTATATTCAGATTGTACATCTGAAGTTCTTAGTTTACACACTGTTGAAGCCTAGCTGGAAGGACTTTGAGCTTTACCTTGCCAGCATGTGAAATGAGTGCAATTGTATGGTAGCTTGAACATTCTTTGGTATAGCCCTTCTTAGAATTAGAATGAAAATCTGACACTTTCTAGTCCTGTGATCATGGCTGGGCTTTCCAAATTTGCTGGCATACTGAGTGCAGCACTTTCACAGCATTATTTTTTAGGATTTGAAATAGCTCAGCTGGAATTCCAACACCTCCACTGGCTTTGTTCTTAGTAACAACAGACTGGTTCCAAATAGGAAAAGGAGTACATCAAGGCTGTATACTGTCAACCTGCTTATTTAACTTATATGCAGAGTACATCATGAGAAATGATGGGCTGGAAGAAGCACAAGCTGGAATCAAGATTGCGGGGAGAAACATCAATAACCTCAGATATGCAGATGACACCATCCTTATGGCAGCAAGTGAAGAGGAACTAAAAAGCCTCTTGATGAAAGTGAAAAGCAGAGTGAAAAGGTTGGCTTAAAGCTTAACATTCAGAAAACAAAGATCATGGCATCCGGTCCCATCACTTCATGGGAAATAGATTGGGAAACAGCGTCAGACTTTATTTTTTGGGGCTCCAAAATCACTGCAGATGGTGAGCACCCATGAAATTAAAAGATGTTTACTCCTTGGAAGGAAAGTTATGACCAACCTAGATAGCATATTCAAAAGCAGAGACATTACTTTGCCAACAAAGGTCCGTCTAGTCAAGGCTATGGTTTTTCCAGTAGTCATGTATGGATGTGAGAGTTGGACTGTGAAGAAAGCTGAGCGCTGAAGAATTGATGCTTTTGAAGTGTGGTGTTGGAGAAGACTCTTGAGAGTCCCTTGGACTGCAAGGAGATCCAACCAGTCCATTCTAAAGGAGATCAGCCCTGGGTGTTCTTTGGAAGGACTGATGCTAAAGCTGAAACTCCAGTACTTTGGCCACCTCATGCGACTTGGCCACCTCATGCGAAGAGTTGACTCATTGGAAAAGACTCTGATGCTGGGAGGGATTGGGGGCAGGAGGAGAAGGGGACGACAGAGGACAAGATGGCTGGATGGTATCACCAACTCGATGGACGTAAATTTGAGTTGGTGATGGACAGGGAGGCCTGGTGTGCTGTGATTCATGGGGTCGCAGAGTCAGACACGACTGGGCGACTGAACTGAACTGAACTGAACTGAATGCTTGAGGGTACGTTAATTGTATCTCAATAGAGCTCTAATTATTTTGGTAATTATATCTCAACAGAGCTGTTACAAAACAAGAAAATGCTCACTTCTGTTTTTGGTTACAGTGTGTTGTATGTATCAAGGATATAGCTACTTTGTTCTTCTTAAGGGCCCTGGGGTACATCTCTCCAAAAAGAAATTATCTTTCTTTCAGGGAGACAAAGATAAGCAGACAAGCAGGGGAAATGGTCATAACTGCATTTGACATAGCATTTCATCTACTCGTTCTTACATTTTGATCAGTACTTTTCCCTACCAAAGTCATTTAACCACTTCAAGAAACTAAAAAATGCCAAGCTTAATACAAAATATTCAACTAATTTTCCTTAGTTTATTTCTTGACATTCCAAATTTGATCAATCCTTTGTAAAATACTTATTCTGCAGAGATAATGTGAGGATTCAAGATATCACAGTAAGATGTCTAAAACAATGCCTGGTACTCAGTAAATTACTGTCATCATCATTATACTAAAGAAAACAAAAGATCCCAAAGTAGATAATCAAAACTGCAGAGAACAGGGAGGACATAAAGGTTATGTGTGCCCTACAAAGACACAATCATGTCATGGAAAGGAAACACTTGGCAGAAAATCCCACATCACACTGAAAAATGCAGCAGCGTGATCACCTCCACAATTACCATCATTTCTATCTTCACCATCAACACCCAACACTTCTCTCCCCTAAAGCATCTATTTACATGCCTTTAATTTTTTCTATTTATGGGATATTTAAACCTATGAAAACATTCCCAAACTCAGCTAACAGAGAATCTTATCATTTTCCCGTGTTTCAAATATATGTACTGTTTGCTACACAGATCTGTTTTCATTTCCTCTCTCCCACTATCTTGGCCTATGGCCTCAAGCATGTTTTCAAACTTTCACTATGTGGCATAATGGTCTGCACCTTGCTTTCTTAGATCAACATTTTGCTTGTCTGTTGTTTTTTAATTCAGTCATGTTGTTTCATGTAGATCTAGTTAATTCATGAAAACTGTATTATATTAATATTGTATGAATATAAAAACACATTTGTCCATACTCTAATGAGATGTCTACACTGTTTATCTATTTTTATTAACAGGCTATAATAATTTCTTGAGTTTCCAGGATATATTTATAGAACTAGTAGGTCAAAGGACATATGCCTTCAACTTCATTAGAGGTTACTAAGTTAATCTCCTTTTTCAAAACTAGCATCAGCAGTGTAAGAGAGTTCTTGTTTCCTGTCCTCCTCACCAATCCTTGGCACTGTCATACATTTTGCGGGGCCATGCTCCCTCCGTTTGCAGGATCTTAAGTTCCCTGACTAGGGATCAAACTCAGTACTCTCCCCACTTCCCACAGTGAAAGCTTTGGGGCCTAACCACTGGATCATCAGGGAATTCTCTGTCCTACTTTTAAACTTTGCAAACCAAACGGTCTAATGCAGTATTTCATTGATTTATGTCTTCTTGATTAGTAAGATGAGTATCATTTACTGGTCTTTCAGGTTTCTGCTTATGCGAAATGCCTTTAACAGTAATGGCCACTTTTCTACTGATCTATGGTAGTTCTTAACAACAGTCTGGGTAACAATCCTTTTGCTCTTTCTCCCTCCCCTCCAACATAAACAATATAAAACTGTTGCTGATTTTCATATCTAGTAAGGTAGATAAGCAAAGATAATTCCTGCCTTCTCAAAGTTCATAGCTATTTTCCAGACATTTATATCTGTGTTTCTCAAACCTTTTTGGCCACTCACAAGCGAATTTCTCCATGAGGGCCAATATATACACACTTAACATATGAAGTGAAAAACAGGACTCTACATCAGTTTTTTCTCAGTAATTAACAACAAGCAAATACACAAGAAAATCACAGCTTGTCTCCATTCTATATAGATACTTTGGATATGGTATTAATACAACATATGGCTTTCCTATGGATCAGTACACAAGCATCTATTTGATTAATAACTGTTTGCTAAAATGCTTAATTAATAATATCAGGTACATCAGGATGCCTGAAACAACAACTCTCTTTATCCAATGAATTAAGAAATAAGGTATAAATCCAGACTAAGCAAATCAAAAATTTTAATTTTCAGTCGCACCATCATACAATCAGTTCTCCTGGATAAATTTGCTCTGCAGTAATGAAATGATTCTTATAGATATTTTAGTGACAGCAGATTTCAGCTGGAAAAAAGTTAACTTCACTTACAGAAGCACTATTGAATGCTTTGTAAAATAAAGACACTACCCTAAAGACGTGTAATAATAGAGCAAGAAAGTACCTTAGATCACTTAACTAATACATTTTCAGTTGAGCCACTTGCAATCCAGAAATTAAGAAATCTCCCTAATCCAGGTCCTCCTAAAATCTACAGTCCTCTAAAATCCACAAATTCAGGATTCTTTCCATTACATCATGCATCTTATTTTAGACTCCCCCAGTCTAAAATCTCTGATTCCTCTCTTGATTTTACAAGATTGAGTTTTGTGTTATAGAAATAAAATTATCTCCCAACCCCATAACAATCTTTTACTTTCCATACTTCCCAATTTTGCCCTTCCCCCAATCCTCCATTAGACTGTACACAATGAAAAAAAAAAAACCTGACTGCTAAATTTCTGAGTGTAATTACTAGCGGAGTCCTGAGCCCCTGGCTACTGTTTCCACGTTAAACAGTAGCACTAATCCTTTATATCTTATCCAACACCACCTACTAAACATCGCTTCGCAGGAAGCGCGGTGCACGCCGCCGCTCCTCCTCGCCGGCAGCCCACCGACGCCAGGGAGCCCGGGGCGCCGCGTAGGGGCGGTGCGGGGCACCCGGGGGCTGGGGTCGATGGGGGGGTGGGGATCCCAAGGAGCGCGGGGAGGGGGGTCCCGGAGGCGCCAGGGAAGAGGCCGGGGGGCGAGGAGCGGCCGACTCACCTTTCCGCAGCTCCCGCTCCCACACGGTGACGATAGGTCGCGAGTGCTTGCGATGGTGGATGAGCCACAGGGACAAGGTCTGCACGCTCTGCTGCGAGTTGCTCAACTCCGACAGCTTCTTCTCCAGCGCCGCCTCGGAGAAAGCGGACATCCCTCCGGCACCGCGTTTGCGCCGTCCCACGCGGTGGGGCTGAGCGGAGGAGACTTTCGCCGCCCCCGCCGCGGCCTCGCCCCCTCACCCCACCCTTCCCCACGCCCTCACCACCACTGCCGCCACATCCAACACCGGCCGCAAACCAGCAAGATGGCGTCCAGCCGGCAGTGACGTCAAGGCTGACCGATGCCCCGCCCCCCGACCAGGCGCGGCCGAGAGGCGGGAACTCCTAGCGGAAGGGGCGGGACCGAGGCTAGTGTTGAAGAGGCGGGGCGGGTCTGGGCGGGAGGCGGGGCGGGTCTGGGCGGGAG